>NC_052634.1:50584371-50884371 GCF_016161935.1 Mauremys reevesii
GTCCGTTGTTGTCACCGTAGCTTTTTTATTGAGGCCCAGCAGTCTACGCTTTTCACTTATTTGTTTAGCCGTGTTTGTTTGGATGTGATCCGAGATCAGGATATTTATGTTCCTTTTGCCCCAGAACATGTTATTGAAGGCAGCGAGTAGCTGTTCTTCTTCAGCAGTCCAGCAGCTGTTGTGTTTGCCACGTTGGGAGGTTGTTTTGGGCTGACTGGCTTCGATACGTTCTTGGTTCCGCATCGCTGGATGGGCTATTCTCTTATGTTGGCAGAGCCCACTTTTAGTGTTGAATTGCTTGTTACATGTTTTGCAAGCCCAGTCACCCGATCGTTCTTCATTTATTTTCCCTTTGCATTTTGGAATATGGCACAGGATGCTGTGTGCATTGGTATCAGTTTTGTTGCACATGGAGCATTGGAATTCGACCACTTTTCCACCATGATTTCGCTTAAGGTGGACACTTAGAGCCATTGGCTTGCCAACGTGATCGCCACAAAAGGGACACGCTGGGTTGTTATTAGGTAGTTGGATTAGGGTCTTGTCTTGTGTTCTATTAATTGTTTCCACTGTCTCCTCAATAGTGGTAATTATGTGGCTCTCGCTTGTTTCTGTACTGGGTTTTTCAGTGTCCAAATCCTCTTCTTCAGATGTGATTAAAGAGAGGTCTGGATTTGGCAGGCAGGTTGGTTTGACAAACTCTTTAAAAGCATTGCTTATGATTTCTGTTGTACGGATTTGGCCGATCCACTGCTTCTTTCAAGTGACTGTTCGCCATTTAGATTGGTTTCGTAAGATCCGGGGTTTGGAGTGTACCTCCTTTGTCTGTGAGGCATGCTGGACATTGTCTGCCTCACATTCAGTGTTGACAATGTTGACAGGGCTCTCAGTTTGTGTGGCCACTGTAGAAACAGTGGCTCGATATCGGGCCCAGGGCTCATTGGGTCGGAAGATGCACCTGCCCCAAGGTACAGTCTTCTTGCTGGTCAGTCGAGTTAGCCTCGACTTGGGCTATTTCCGGCACTATCTAGTGCCGCCATCATCTTGTGGTTTTCCACCGTTTAATACTATTGCCTGGCCGGTGTACCAGGACAATAGGGTAGGGATATTGATAGCAGCTGAGCCTCAGTTGGTCAACTCATCACCCAAAGAGTCGTCCAGCGGGACCATGGGGAGGTTGAGGTCTCAGTACTGCTGCCCAGTAACTAGACTCTTGACACAGCCGAAGAGAGTCATAGTCACTCCCGCCGTTTACCCGCGCTTCATTGAATTTCTTCACTTTGACATTCAGAGCACTGGGCAGAAATCACATCGCCAGCACCCACCGCTGGCCTTCGCGATGCTTTGTTTTAATTAAACAGTCGGATTCCCTGGTCCGCACCAGTTCTAAGTCAGCTGCTAGGCGCCGGCCGAGGCGAACGCCGGCCCCGTCCCCGCGGATGGGGGAGAGGCGAGCGACGCCCGCCGCAGCTGGGGCGATCCACAGGAAGGGCCCGGCTCGCGTCCAGAGTCACCGCCGCCCCCCGGGAGAGGGGCGGCGCCTCGCCCAGCCGCGGCTCGCGCCCAGCCCCGCTTCGTACCCCAGCCCGACCGACCCAGCCCTTAGAGCCAATCCTTTGTCTCATGTCTCGCTGGGAACTTGACTTCTTGTGCCCAGAGCGTCTCGGCCCCCTCAGCAGATGACCTGAGAAACACAGTGTCCGGCTTTTCCAAAGAAGAGCTTAGACCCCCTCATCATGTGGCCTAAAGGATAAGGCATCTCCCTGTGGAGATTCACCACAGGAACAAGCTACCAAGGAAAGTGGTGGATTCTCCATCTCTCGATGTCATTTCATGAAGACTAGATGCCTTTCTGGAATGTGTTTGCTCCAAAAGTAGCTCTTGTGTCATACAGGAGGCCTGTGATATGCAGGGGGGTCAGATTAGATGCTCTAATGGTCTCTTCTGGTCATAAAGTCGACTAATTTCTGAAAAACTGACTGTAGCACTGGGAGCAGCGTCTGATGTTTTCCTGTCTAGCCGGCTTGCTGCCTAGAACGAACGCTCCTTGAGTGGGGTGATCCCCAGGGAGTAGCTCAAACCTCCCAAGTGCCTGGCCAGGGGCAGGACATTAGCCCAGCAAGGGAGGGGTGTGGCAGTGACATCACAAAGGCCTCTTGCAGGACCTCAGACTATTGGTCAAAGGTGGTGGGGAGGTGGTGACCTCACAGAGAGATGCTGACATCAGCCAGGCAGGACAGGGGCGAGGGGCCATGGAAACCTCAGAGACCCCTGTGGCTTTGCTTCAGCAAGTCTCCTTCTCCAGGTCTCTCTTTGAGGACTGAGAGAGTATTCGGGTTCAGGTACCTGAGCGCCAGGAGGAACCTCTTTCGAGTTTTCTCCTTCCCTTTTCCTGATTTTACTAGAAAACAGCCGTCCCTGTTTAGAAGGTAAGAGCCTCCTTGAGGTTTGAAACCTGTTCAGTCTGATCCATCTGGTGACAGTTGAATTCTAGGCATGGAAAACACGAGCTTAAGGAGGCAGAATTTTATTCCGTACCTGGGATTTTGTCCCTTAAAATCACTGGGGACATTAGGGTTTGTTCTTTTGTTTCACCTTTCCTCCATCCATCCCTCCCTCCTTTCTCTTCGTCTCTTGCTTCTTTTGTCCTTTCTCCTGTTCCTCCCAAAACCAGGAACAGTGTCGGGTGTGTTTGGGGCGGGGCAGAAGAGGGGATGGGCGGCACTGGGGAGGGGAGCTTGGGGGTGTTGGGGAGGGGGCAGAGAGGGGATGGGCGGCACTGGGAGGGGGAGCTTGGGGGTGTTGGGGCGGGGCAGAAGAGGGGATGGGCGGCATCGGGGGAGGGAGCTCGGGGGTTGGGCACGGGGCAGAGAGGGGATGGGCGGCACTGGGGATTGGGAGCTCTGGGGTGTTTGGGGAGGGGTAGAGAGGGGATGGGCGGCACTGGGGAGGGGAGCTCGGGGTGTTGGGGCAGGGGCAGAAGAGGGGATGGGCGGCATCGAGGGAGCTCGGGGGTGTTTGGGGCGGGGCAGAGGGGATGGGCGGCACTGGGGAGGGGAGCTGGGGGTTGGGGCGGGGCAGAGAGGGGATGGGCGGCACTGGGGGAGGGAGCTGGGGATGATGGGGCGGGGGCAGAAGAGGGGATGGGCGGCACTGGGGAGGGGGAGCCTGGGGGTGTTTGGGGACGGGGCAGAGAGGGTGATGGGCGGCACTGGGGAGGGGGAGCTCAGGGGTGTTTGGGGGAAGAAGGGGATGGGCGGCACTGGGGAGGGGAGCTCGGGGTGTTTGGGGTGGGGGCAGAAGAGGGGATGGGCGGCACTGGGGAGGGGGAGCTCAGGGGTGTTTGGGGCGGGGCAGAGAGGGGATGGGCGGCACTGGGGAGGGGGAGCTCGGGGGTGTTTGGGGGTGGGGGCAGAGAGGGGATGGGCGGCACTGGGGAGGGGGAGCTCGGGGGTGTTTGGGATGGGCGGCACTGGAGGAGGGGGAGCTCTGGGGTGTTTGGGGAGGCAGAAGAGGGGATGGGCGGCACTGGGGAGGGGGAGGGGGGAGCCTGGGGTCTTAGGGGCGGGGCAGAGAGGGGATGGGCGGCACTGGGGAGGGGGAGCCTGGGGTGTTTGGGGTGGGGCAGAGACGGGATGGGCGGCACTGGGGAGGGGAGCTCAGGGGGTGTTTGGGGTGGGGCAGAGAGGGGATGGGCGGCACTGGGAGGAGCTCGGGGGTGTTGGGGCGGGGCAGAGAGGGGATGGGCGGCACTGGGGAGGGGAGATCGGGGGTGTTGGGGACGGGGGCAGAAGAGGGGGAGGGGCGGCACTGGGGGAGGGGGAGCACAGGGGGTGTTTGGGGCAGGGGCAGAGGGGGGGCCGCACTGGGGAGGTGGAGCCTGGGGTGTTGGGGCGGGGCAGAGAGGGGAGGGGCGGCACTGGGGAGGGGAGCCTGGGGGATGGGCGGCACTGGGGAGGGGAGCTCGGGGGTGTTTGGGGCAGGGGCAGAGAGGGGATGGGCAGCGCTGGGGAGGGGACCACGGGGTGGGGTTGGGGTGGGGACAGAGAGGGGATGGGCGGCACTGGGGAGGGGAGCCTGGGGTGTTTGGGGCGGGGCACAGAGGGGATGGGTGGCACCGGGAGGGGGCGCTTGCAGGGGTGTTGGGGCGGGGCAGAGAGGGGAGGGGCGGCACTGGGGTGGGGAGCCTGGGGGTTGGGGCGGGGCAGAGAGGGGAGGGCGGCACCGGGGAGGGGGAGCTTGGGGGTTGGGGGCAGGGCAGAGAGGGGATGGGCGGCACTGGGGAGGGGAGCTCTGGGGCGTGTTGGGGCGGGGCAGAGAGGGGATGGGCGGCACTGGGGAGGGAGAGCTCAGGTGGGGTTGGGGGCGGGGCAGAGAGGGGATGGGCGGCACTGGGGAGGGGAGCCTGGGGGTTGGGGCAAGGCAGAGAGGGGATGGGCGGCACTGGGGAGGGGGAGCCTGGGGGTGTTGGGGCGGGGCAGAGAGTGGGGATGGGCGGCACTGGGGAGGGGAGCTCTGGGGTGTTTGGGGCAGGGACAGAGGGGGCCGCACTGGGGAGGGGAGCCTGGGGTGTTGGGGCGGGGCAGAGGGATGGGCGGCACTGGGGAGAGGGAGCTCGCACTGGGGAGGGGGAGCCTGGGGATGATGGGGCGGGGCAGAAGAGGGGATGGGCGGCACTGGGGAGGGGAGCCTGGGTGGGTGTTTGGGGACAGGGGCAGAGAGGGGGAAAGGGAGGTCGGGGGTGTTGGGGCGGGGCAGAGAGGGGATGGGCGGCACTGGGGAGGGGAGCTCAGGGGTGTTTGGGGTGGGGGCAGAAGAGGGGATGGGCGGCACTGGGGAGGGGGAGCTTGGGGGTGTTAGGGGACGGGGCAGAGACGGGGATGGGCGGCACTGGGGAGGGGAGCCTGGGGGTGTTTGGGGCGGGTCAGAGAGGGTGATGGGCGGCACTGGGGAGGGAGAGCTCAGGGGGCTTGGGGGCGGGGCAGAGAGTGGGATGGGCGGCACTGGGGAGGGGAGCTGGGGGTTGGGGCGGGGCAGAGAGGGGATGGGCGGCACTGGGGAGGGAGCCTGGGGGTGTTGGGGCGGGGCAGAGAGTCGGGATGGGCGGCACTGGGGAGGGGAGCTCAGGGGTGTTTGGGGCGGGGGCAGAGGGGGCCGCACTGGGGAGGGGGAGCCTGGGGTGTTGGGGGCAGGGGCAGAGAGGGGATGGGCGGCACTGGGGAGGGGGAGCCTGGGGGTGTTTGGGGCAGGGGCAGAGAGGGGATGGGCGGCACTGGGGAGGGGAGCCTGGGGGTGTTTGGGGGGGGGCAGAGAGGGGATGGGCGGCACTGGGGATGGGAGCTCAGGGGTTGGGGCGGGGCAGAGAGGGGCGGCACTGGGGAAGAGAGGGGAGGGGCGGCAGTGGGGAGGGGAGCTGGGGTGTTTGGGCTGCTCAGGAGCCGCCTGCCAATAGGAAGCGGTGGCAGCGCCCTGACCAATGGGAGGGCAAGAAGAAACCTTCCCCCCGCCCAGCTGTGTGCATCGGGGGGGGGGGGCTGCAGTGACCAGAGCCCCCAGCAGGGTGCATCGGGGGGGGGCTGCAGTGACCAGACCCCCCAGCAGGGTGCAGTGGGGGGGGGCTGCAGTGAGCAGGCCCCCAGCAGGGTGCCGCGGGGGGGGGCTGCAGTGACTAGACCCCCCAGCAGGGTGCAGCGGGGGAGAGGGCTGCCGTGACCAGCCCCCCCAGCAGGGTGCTGCGGGGGGGGGGGGTCTGCACTGACCAGACCCCCCAGCAGGGGGCGCTGCCGGCCATGGGGTTCCCTGCAGTCTGGTGCCATTCACAGGAGACCCGCAATAGCCTGACCCCACCCCTGTCCGAGCTCCCGCCTGCCCCCAGCCCACTGCCTCTTGAGCAGCCCCCTGCGGTGTCACCACTACCCCCGGCTGTGTCCCCGCAGCTTCCCAGCCCCCAGCTCCTCCGGTGGCCCCCACACTTCCTCCCTGCAGCCTGCCCCATTCCCCTGAGTCCCAGCTTCACCCCGACATCTCTCCAACCCACCTCCCCATCGCAGCCTCTGCCCCCAGTGCCCCGGCCCTGCTCCCGGGGCTTGAGAGGCCCCCACCCCGGCCGCTCCACTCCCCACATGGGCAGCTGCTGGCGCTGAGGAAGGGGTCTGGGCCAGGCCAGGTGCTGGGCCGATCCTGGTGAAAGAGAGACGAGCCGGCAAGGCTGAGAGGCCCCTCCCTTGTCTGGGGGGGGGACAGGGGCTCCCACCCTTTGGCCCGTGTCACCCTCCCCCATCCAGAGGAGCCGTCCGCTCCCAGCAGGCCGTGCTCCATCTCCACCCCGCAGGGGAGCCCCAGTCCAGCAGTGCCCCCACCCCGCCCCATCAGCAGCCAAGCTGGGAACCTGCCCTTCTCCCTGCGAGGGCTGCAGGACTCCCTGCCCCCGCAGCACCAGCCTCCCCATGTCCCCGGGGTGGTGGGGAAGGGGATTCCTTCTTCCCATTGCCCAGATCCCACCCCCACCCCGGGCTGCCCAGACGGGAGCCAAGGGCTGCAGCAGTTGGCTGCTTCCCAGGGCTACCAAGGAGCCGCCAGGAGAAGGGACGAGATTCTTCACGGCGCTGCAGCCGTTCACACTGGGACCCGTCTCACACGGGGGAAACTGAGGCACCAGGGAGGGCGAGATGGGCTGCACCAGCTCAGATTGGGAGTCTGTGGGAGAGCCAGGAATAGAACCCAGGAGTCCTGGCTCCATGGGCAGCTTGGGACTCCTCCACTTGGGGAGGCTGGGCCCGGACTGTGGCCCTGCCCCAAGGCCTGCTGCCACTCAGCCTCCTCCTGCCAAAGCCCCGCCCACACGCCCCTCCACCCCGCCCACACTCCCTTCAGCCCCGCCCACACCCCCTTCAGCCCTGCCCACATGCCCCCTCAGGACCCCTTTGTTCCACTCCCTGACCCCCGCCCACCTCTCACGTCTCTACCCCGAGGCCCTGCCACTTGTGCCTCTTCGCCCCACCCCAAGGTCCCCGCCTGCCTCTCTGCCATTTGCACCCCGGCCTCTCCCACGGCCCCATGTGGCCGGATGGAGCTGGGAAAGGGCAAAGTGAGGATGGGGCCTTGCGGGAGAGGACGAGTGGGAGCAGGGCCTCTGGGTGGAGCACAGGCCAGGTGCCTCCCGGGCCCCTTATACCCACCGCCCTGCCTGGCTCCCGGCCTCCCCGGCTCTAACCACTAGACCCAGCGGCACTGGGACAATTTGTATAGTAGGAGGTGCTGAGAGCCAGTGAACAAAACTGTAAACCCTGCACAGGATGGAAACCACTTCAAGCCAGGGGGTGCACAAGACTGGCCCCCACTCCCTTCCCAGAGCCAGCGGTGGGACCCAGATACCCTGGCTCCCAACCCCCACTCTAACCACTAGCCTGCACTGCCCTGCCACAGCTGGGGAGAAGAACCAGGAGTCCTGGCTCCCAGCCTGGTCGTGGGTGGAGCAGGAGACCTACTGGCCATGGGCTCAGCTGGGCATCACTTACCATTAGGCTGGATAGTATCCCAGCGCTGACCTCCAGACCCACAGCTCTGCTGGTGCCCCTCACTCCCGACCCGCAGCCCCTTGGTTCCCCCCAGCACTGACCGTGCCCCTCACTCCCGACCCGCAGCCCCGGCTAGCCCAGTCCTGAGCTCCAGACCCACAGTTCTGCTGGTGCCCCTCACCCCTGCTATCCCAGTCCTGACCTCCAGACGCACAGCTCTGCTGGTGCCCCTCACTCCAGACCTGCAGCGACTGGGCTTCCCGCGAGCTCCCCAGTCTCTGTGCTCCCGGTGCCCCTCCCTCCCGACCCGCAGCCCCCCCTATCCCCCACCTGATCTCCCCCCCCCCAGCTCTGCTGGTGCCCCTCACTCCCGACATGCAGCCCCTGCTTTCCCAGTCCTGAACTCCAGACCCACAGTTCTGCTGGTGCCCCTCACTCCTGACCCGCAGCCCCTCCTATCCCAATCCTGATCTCCAGACCCACAGTACTGCTGGTGCCCCTCACTCCCGACCTGCAGCGACTGGGCTTCCAGAGCTCCCCAGTCACTGTGCTGCCGGTGCCCTCACTCCCGACCCGCAGCCCCTCGTATCCCAATCCTGATCTCCACACCCACAGCTCTGCTGGTGCCTCACTCCCGACCCGCAGCCCCTGGATTCCCTCACTCCCGACCCGCAGCCCTTAGGCGTACACCAGCTCTGACGGTGCCCCTCACTCCCAACCCGCATCCCCCTGGATTCCCCGCTGAGCTACCCAGTTACTGCGCTGCCGGTGCCCCTCACTCCCGACCCGCAGCCCCTACTATCCAAGACCTGACCTCCAGACTCACAGCTCTGCTGGTGCCCCTCACTCCCGACCCACAGCCCCTACTATCCCAGACCTGACCTCCAGACTCACAGCTCTGCTGGTGCCCCTCACTCCCGACCCGCAGCCCCTCCTATCCCAATCCTGATCTCTACACCCACAGCTCTGCTGGTGCCCCTCACTCCCGACCCGCATGCCCCTGGATTCCCCGCTGAGCTACCCAGTTACTGCGCTGCCAGTGCCCCTCACTCCCGACCCACAGCCCCTACTATCCCAGTCCTGACCTCCAGCCTCACAGCTCTGCTGGTGCCCCTCACTCCCGACCCGCAGCCCCCTATTCTCCCTCCAGCTCTGCCGGTGCCCCTCATTCCCGACCCGCAGCCCCTGCTATCCCAGTCCTGACTCCAGACTCACAGTTCTGCTGCTGCCCCTACTCCCGACCCGGAGAGGCGTCCACCAGCTCTGACGGTGGCCCTCACTCCCGACCCGCAGCCCCTGGTCTCCCTCCTGCTCTGCTGCTGCCCCTCACCCCGACCCGCAGCCCTCCTATCCCAATCCTGATCTCCAGACCCACAGTTCTGCTGGTGCCCCTCACTCCCGACCTGCAGCGACTGGGCTTCCCGCTGAGCTCCCAGTCACTGTGCTGCCGGTGCCCTCACTCCCGACCCGCAGCCCCTCCTATCCCAATCCTGATCTCCACACCCACAGCTCTGCTGGTGCCCCTCACTCCCGACCCGCAGCCCCTGGATTCTCGCTGAGCTCCCCAGTTACTGTGCTGCCGGTGCCCCTCACTCCCGACCCGCAGCCCCTTAGGCGTACACCAGCTCTGACGGTGCCCCTCACTCCCAACCCGCATCCCCCTGGATTCCCCGCTGAGCTACCCAGTTACTGCGCTGCCGGTGCCCCTCACTCCCGACCTGCAGCCCCTACTATCCCAGACCTGACCTCCAGACTCACAGCTCTGCTGGTGCCCCTCACTCCCGACCCGCAGCCCCTATCCCAATCCTGATCTCTACACCCACAGCTCTGCTGGTGCCCCTCCCTCCCGACCCGCATGCCGCTGGATTCCCAGCTGAGATACCCAGTTACTGCGCTGCCTGTGCCCCTCACTCCCGACCCGCAGCCCCTACTATCCCAGTCCTGACCTCCAGCCTCACAGCTCTGCTGGTGCCCCTCACTCCCGACCCGCAGCCCCTAGTCTCCCTCCAGCTCTGGTGCCCCTCATTCCCGATCCGCAGCCCCTGCTATCCCAGCCCTGACCTCGAGACTCACAGGTCTGCTGGTGCCCCTCACTACCGACCCGGAGCCCCTTAGGCGTCCACCAGCTCTGACGGTGCCCCTCACTCCCGACCCGCAGCCCCCTGGTCTCCCTCCTGCTCTGCTGCTGCCCCTCACTCCCAACCCGCAGCCCCTCCTATCCCAATCCTGATCTCCAGATCCACAGCTCTGCTGGTGCCCCTCACTCCCGACTTGCAGCGACTGGGCTTCCCGCAGAGCTCCCCAGTCACTGTGCTGCCGGTGCCCCTCACTCCTGACCCACAGACCCCTGGGCTTCCTTCAGCTCTACCGGTGCCCCTCACTCCCGACCCGCAGCCCCCAGGGTTCCCCCCAGCTCTAGTGGTGCCCCTCACTCCTGACCCGCAGCCCCTGCTATCCCAGTCCTGACCTCCAGACTCACAGTTCTGCTGCTGCCCCTCACTCCCGACCCGCAGCCCCTCCTATCCCAATCCTGATCTCCACACCAAGAGCTCTGCTCGTGCCCCTCACTCCCGACCCGCAGCCCCCTGGATTTCCCGCTGAGCTCCCCAGTTACTGCGCTGCCAGTGCCCCTCACTCCCGACCCGCAGCCCCTACTATCCCAGTCCTGACCTCCAGACTCCTGACCCGCATGGGTCACCCCTGGAGCAGGTTTAAGCTGCAGGTTGACAGTGGGGTTGCTGCCCCTGTGAACAGCTGCTGTAGCACCGCCTGGGCAGGACAGGAGACCCAGTTATACCCTCCCCGCCCCAGCCTGTATCGGGGATGGGAGCGCTCACACCCTGGGGCCCCTGAGTTGGGACGGAGGAGGCCCCGTGCACCAGGGATGCTGTAAGGGCGAACAGGGGCACCCACCCACGCACCCGAGATCTTCTAGGGGGGGAGAGTGGCACCCACACACTCAGGATCTTGTAGGGGGGGACAAGGGCATCCACACTCCGGTATCCTCTGCAGAGGGACGGACACCCACACATCCAAGATTCTGTATGGGGGGCAGAGGTACCCGGACACCTGGGCTCCTGGACAGGGGATGGGGGGCACCGAAACATCCGGGATCTTACATCAGAGGACAGCGGCGCCTGCAGCTTGACATGAGACGTGGGCGGGGGGAGCAGGAGCATTCCCAGTTCCAGGCTGTCCCCATCTGGCCAAGGCACAGAGCTCACAAGCAGAGTTTAAAGCTCGAGCTGCCAGACACCAAAACAAGCCGGGCTCCGTGGCTGGTGCCTGTGATCCCAGCTCCTGGGGAGGCTGAGGCTGGCGGATCGCTTGAGCTCAGGAGTTCTGGGCTGCAGCGGGCTGTGCCGATCGGGTGTCCGCACTAAGTTCAGCATCAATATGGTGATCCTGGGGAAGCTTAGGGTCCCCAGGTTGCCTAAGGAGGGGTGAACCGGCCCAGGTCGGAAATGGAGCAGGTCAAAACTCCCCTGCTTATCAGTAGTGGGATCGCACCTGTGAATAGCCCCTGCAGCATAGCCTGGGCAAGACAGTGAGACACGGTCTCTTTGTATACAGACACCCCCCGCAGAGCCTGGAGGGGGGGATGGGAGCACCCACACGATGGGGATTCTGTATTGGGGTGAGGGACGCACCCAAGCAACACATATCTTGAAAAGGGGAACAGAGACACCCACAGATCCTGGATGGGGGCAGGCAGGGAAACCACACACGGGAGCTAGTTCATGGGGTGGGGGACAGAGACACCCACCAGAGATCCTGGATGGGAGCACCCACATGATGGGGATCTTGAACTGGGAGGAGGGAAGCACCATGTACCAGAGATTCTGAAGGGGGAACAGGGACACTCACACACCAGGTGTCTTGCAGCAAGAGCTGCGGTCTTGATTTACACAGGGCAGTGATGGGGATTTAACCAATTCCTGCACAGAACTTGTTCCACTAGATAATTAGCCTCACGGTTAAAAAATGGTAATTTCCAGTTGGCGTTTTGTGACATTGACTGCAAACCAAGGGGGTCGTGTTCAACCTTTGTCTGGTGAATTAAAGAACCCTTTCAAATCAGATATTCCCCCCTCTGGGAATTTTTAAAACTGTGTATTTAAAATCAGTGACTAAATCCCCTCTTAACCTCCAGTCAATGAAATCAATTGAGTTTCTTCAATCTCTCGCTGTAGACAGAAGAGACCAATGCACATTTTCCTTGTTTTTAAAGGCAAAAATCCTGATCTTTCCAAGGGGAGCTTCTGCTTCAACGGTCAGTTTGGGGAAGGATTTGGCTTCCTGGGCTATAATCTGCCCGCTGGGTTATAATCTGCGGTCTGAAGGGTCAAATTTAGATGAGGCCATTAGTGCTGCCCCGTGTGGCCGGAGGGAGCTCACAAGCAGAGTTGAAAGCTGGAGCTGGAACGGACCTGGCTGGACACGTGGGGCACAAAGGCTCTCGCGTGGGATCCTCGCTGTGCAGCAGGAGGCGGAGGAAGCTGGTTGTCAGGGTCAGGCCATGGGCGCCAACTTATATGGGCTCGTGGAGCTAAAGCCCCAAGAATATTCAAAATCAGGGGCTCTCCTCCACCAATATTTGGAGCTAGGTTTTGCCCCTTTAAATCCCAGCTGTGGCTGGGAATCAGAGGGCTCTGGGCTGCCTGCAACCGCGGGGAGCCCAGAGCCTTTTAAATCCCAGCCGCAGCCGTGAATCGGAGGGCTCTGGGCTGCCTGCAACCGCGGGGAGCCCAGAGCCCTTTAAATCCCAGCCGCGGCTGGGAATCAGAGGGCTCTGGGCTGCCTGCAACCGCGGGGAGCCCAGAGCCCTTTAAATCCCAGCCGCGGCGGGGAATCAGAGGGCTCTGGGCTGCCTAAATCTCAGCCGCGGCGGGGAATCAGAGGGCTCTGGGCTGCCTGCGGAGCCCAGAGGGAATCAGAGGGCTCTGGGCTGCCTGCGGGAGCCCAGAGAATCCCAGCCACGGCTGGGAATCAGAGGCTCTGGGCTGCCTCGGGAGCCCAGAGCCCTTTAAATCTCAGCCGCGGCTGGGAATCAGAGGCTCTGGGCTGGGAGCCCAGAGCCTTTTAAATCCCAGCCGCAGCTGGGAATCGGAGGGCTCTGGGCTGCCTGCAACCGTGGGGAGCCCAGAGCCCTTTAAATCTCAGCCGCAGCTGGGAATCGGAGGGCTCTGGGCTGCCTGCAGGGGCAGAGAGCCCAGAGCTCTTTGAATCCCAGCCGCGGCGGCTGGGATTTAAAGGGCTCAGGGCTCCCAGCGGCTGCCAGCAGCTCAGAGCCCTTTGAATCCCAGCCCCTGGCCGCTGATTGCCCCCTCCCCAGACCCCTGCCCCAACTGCCCCCAGGACCCCACCCCTATCTAAGGACCACTGGTCCTTGTCCCCCGGTACCCACTCCCGAGACCCCTGCCCCTAACTGCCCCTTGGGACCCCAGCCCCTATCTAAGCCTCCCTTCTCCTTGACCCCAACTGCCCTCCTGAGACCCCACCCAACTTTCCCCAGGACCCCACCCCTACCTGTCCCCTGATAAACCCCTGGACTCCCATGCCTATCCAATTGCTGCCTGTCCCCTGACTGCCCTCCAAACCTCTGCCCCATCCAACCCCCTGCTCCTTGTCCCTTGACTGGCCCCTGGAACCCCTACCCTTCTCCAACCTTGTAATCTTGTGGTACTGACGTGTTGTAGCTTCATTTTATATCGGCTTACAGGGCGGGAGTGGGGGGCACCACCATTTTGGGCCCCACCAAAATTATACAAACCTGCCGCCTATGGTCAGGGCTGCAACCTGCCATGCTGAGCCGGTGTCTGTGCTAAGCTCGGCATCAATCAGGTGACTCTGGGAAGTTCGGGGTCCCCAGGCTCCCACAGGAGGGTGAAGCAGGTCACCCCTGGAGCAAGTTAAAGCTGCAGGGTGACAGTGGGGTTGCTGCCCCTGTGAACAGCTGCTGTAGCACCGCCTGGGCAGGACAGGGAGAGCCAGTTATACCCCCCCCTCCCCCAGCCTGTATCGGGGAATGGGAGCGCTCACACCCTGGGGACCCACCCACCAGAGATCTACGGGGGGGAGAGTGGCACCCACACACCCAGGATCTTCTAGAGAGGGACAAGGGCATCCACACTCCGGGATCCTCTGCAGAGGGACGGACACCCACACATCCAGGATTCTGTATGGGGGGCAGAGGTACCCGGACACCTGGGCTCCTGGATGGGGGATGGGGGGCACCGAAACATCCGGGATCTTACCTGGGAGGACAGCGGCGCCTGCACCCCGACATGAGACGGGGGCGGGGGAACCAGGAGCATTTCCCAGTTCCAGGCTGTCCCCATCTGACCAAGGCACAGAGCTCACAAGCAGAGTTTAAAGCTCCAGCTGCCAGGCAGCAAAATAAGCCGGGCTCCCTGGCTGGTGCCTGTGATCCCAGCTCCTGGGGAGGCTGAGGCTGGCGGATCGCTTGCGCTCAGGAGTTCTGGGCTGCAGGGGGCTGTGCCGATCGGGTGTCTGCATTACGTTCAGCATCAATATGGTGATCCCGGGGAAGCTCAGGGTCTCCAGGTTGCCTAAGGAGGGGTGAACCGGCCCAGGTCGGAAACAGAGCAGGTCAAAACTCCTGTGCCGATCAGTAGTGGGGTTGTGCCTGTGAATAGCCCCTACAGCGTAGCCTGGGCAAGACAGTGAGACACGGTCTCTTTTAAGACACCCCTACCCCGCAGAGCCTGGAGGGGGGATGGGAGCACCCACATGCTGGGTATTCTGACTTGGGGGGAGGGACGCCCCCTGCAACACGGGTCTTGAAAAGCGGAACAGTGACACCCACAGAGCCTGGATGGGGGCAGGGGAACCACACATGGGAGCTAGTTCATGGGGTGGGGGACACACCCATATGCTCCGTTGCACCATTCTTAATGAGAAGAACGGGGGCATCCGCACAACACGGATCCTTATTGGGCGGGGGGACACCCACACACTCCACTATTAACCAGGAGCGACAGGGGCACCAGACGCCCCCAGTAGCGTGGAGAACACCCACATCCACCGGATCCCTCATGGGGGGTAAGACAGAGGGGATTGTAATGGGGCCCAGCGCACCCACGCACCAGGGATTGTTAAGGGTTGAAGGGACAGGGACACCCACACACACTGAGATCACATCATTGGAGGAACGCAAACCCTCCACAGAAGGACCTGGTCTGTTCCATGATGGCAGCCCAGCCTGGGTGAGTCAAAGTCTCTTTTTATACAGGCACGCCCCAGAGCGCCTGACTAGGGGGAGAGAGACACCCACCCACCAGAGATCCTTAATGGTCTAGGGTGCACCCACACACCAGGGATTCTTATGGGTGGGAGGAATGGAGACAGCCAGACACACTGAGATTACTTCCTCCAAGGAGCCTGGGCCAGACAGGGAGACACAGTCCCCCTTTACAGATCTGCCAGAGAACCTTCCTCCCACCCCCTCCACACAATGTTCTTATTTGGAGGTGAAGCCAGGGAAACCACATGGAGGATTCTTATCTGGGGAACTGGGGGGACCCACTTACCACCAGAGATTCTTAAGGGCAGGAGGAACAGGGACTCCCACATCTGTAGCATGGGGGTGGGTCGCCTGCTGGGATCATCTGGGCACATTTCACCTCGTCAGTTCCCTGCCATTGCCTTGGGGGCCCCTTGTTCGCTGCCTCTGGCACCCAGTTTAGCCTCCTTCCTGAGGGCTGAAACGCTTTGATCTATCTAAGGTCTGTGGGATCAGTGTGTGTCATGGTGTAATTCTGTGTTATTCGGGGGTCAGACTAGCTGAGCTAATGGCCCCTTCTGCCCTTAAATGCCATGAGAACATTTCCCTGGTTTCTCCTTGTGCCTGACAGACACCACGGTGAGGGGCCCAATAGAAGGTCCTGGACACAGCGCTCTGGCTCTTACTTTACTTGGGGACGTCAGCACTTTCCTAGCAAAGCTGCTGCTAAAGCGCTGGATTTGGGGAACGGTTCGGCTCCGATTCAGAGATCTGCCTGCGGGGTGTGAACCTGCCACGAGGAGCGGGAAACGCAACCAGCACCGGGAGGCGTTGGCTGAGCTCCAGGCTGCCCCCGTGTGGCCAAAGCTTAGAACTGAGCAGCGGAGTTTAAAGCTGGCGCTGGGAGGGACCTGAACACGCGGGGCACGAAGGCTCCTGTGTGTAACGCTTGTTGGGTGGGCAGCTGAGCGTAGCTGATTGCCGGAGTTCAGGGCTGCACCCCGGGGTGCTGAGCAGGTGTCTGTGCTGAGGTTGGCCTCGCTATGATGGTTTCTGGGACGTTTGGGGCCGCCAGTCTCCCTAAAGGGAGGGGAGCCAGGCCAGAAAAGGAGGCATTCAAAACGCTGATACGAATTGCCAGTGGGACTGACCCTGTGAAGAGCCACTGCAGCCCCGCCAGGGAGAGCCGGTCTCTCTTTGTGCAGCCCCCTCCATTCCTCAGGACAAGGGTTGTGCTCAAAGATCTGTGCCCCGTGTTTTTACCTCCGTGTGAAGCGCGCAGAGCAAATAACCCTCAGCGCCTCAGCTCAGTTCCAGGCTCCACTTCCACTCGCTCAGGCAAGATGGTGCAGAGCAGGGCCGGCTTTAGGCCTATTCCACCAATTCCTCCGAATCGGGCCCCACGCCTAAGACGGCCCCCACGTCCAGTGAGAATCGCTTCCCTGGCTAGAGGCGCCTTTTTAATTTTTACTCACTTGGCGGTGCTCTGGGTCTTCGGCGGCACTTCGGCGGCGGATCCTTCAGTGCCACCAAAGACCTGGAGTGAGCGAAGGACCTGCCGCCGAAGACTCGGAGCACCACCCGGTGAGTACAAGCCCCGCGCTTCATAAAGCCGGCCCTGGTGCAGAGGAGCCCCTGGGTGGCTGTGGGCCTGGGGAGGATGGATTTTGATTTTTCGGCCTGACCGCTATGGGCAGCAAGACCAAAAGTCAGATGGCCGGCTCTCCCGTCCACCACGCTCATCAGGAGCCCTTAGTCGACAGGCTCGGAGAATGCGGGCATCGCCCCCCACTACCTCTCGCATGCAAAGCGAGCGCTCTGCCGCTTGAGCTAATTCCCCGCAGCTGGCCTGACTCTCAGGCACCGGGCAAAGAAAGGCAAGGGCTCTGTGGCCTTAAGCAGAACACAGCCTGAAATGGGGAGGGGGGCACTACCCAGAGCTGGGGAAGGGGGTCCGAGTCCCAGCCACGCTCCTCGGCACAAACACCAATGTTCCCTCCCTGGAGTGTGTCTGGGCTGAGAGTTAGCCCCTGAAACAAGCACCAAACTTCAGAAGACAACGCAGGGATAGATCACTTGACGATTGCCTGCTCTGGCCATTGCCTCTGAAGCGCCTGGCATCGGTTACTGTCAGAAGACGTGATAGTGGCCTAGATGGACCATGGGTCTCACCCAGGAGGGCCGTTCTTATCTTCACCACTTTCCTCTAACCCAAGCAAAGCCAGAAGCAGGCCCAGCTCAGCAACTTTAGCAGGCTCCCTGGCCCTGGCCCAGCATACAGCAAAATGACCCTGCCTCTGCCAGGATAGACAGCCACCGACTCCCTCTTCCAGACCAACGCAGCCCTTCCCCGCTTTGGCTGTCTCCAAGCTGTCTGCGTGCTCTGCTCTGCTCCACGGCTGCCATGCTGCCTGAGATCAGGAGGCTGCGAGGTCTCACGGTCTCAGCTGAGCTGGTATCGCATGCCACCCCGCCCATCTCCTCATTCCCTTCATGGACCCCTGGGATGTGAGTAATTCTGTATTTGAGTGGCTCTCCCTCCCGGCCAATGAGCTTGGCGTAGACTAGCAGGGAGGGAGGAGGAAAGGGATTGTGCTCCAGTGAGAGCTCAGAAAGAAAGGTGCAGGTCCCCCACTAGAGCCCAGCCCAGCAGAGCACAGCAGAGCAGAGCAGAGCAGGCTGGAGAATGTGTGTATGGGTCTGACTACTTCTCCCATTTGAGCTAACTTCCCCCAGCTGTCTCCAGCCTCCCAGTCAGCGCAATGGGGAGAAGGACTGGGGAGGAAGAGCTTTGTGCTCCGCAAGGGCTGGCTTTTGGGGAGGCCAAGCGGGGAGAGGGATGGAGGCCACTGGAGGAGCTGAGCCAGCTGACTGTCCATGGCTTCTAAAAGAATGTCCGGCAGCTGCCTTGCTGCTGGAGAATGCGGGCATTCATCCCGCTGCCTTTCGCATGCGAAGCAAGCGCTCTACCACTTGAGCTAATTCCCCTACCTTGGCTGACAGTGTCTTGATCCATCCATTCGATAACGGAGGCCACATTGTTCCCCGCGCCAGCCAGTGACTCCTTCCAAAAGGGTCAGGCAAGAGAAGCCTTTTTGCAGGCCGGCTAGCTCAGCTGGTTAGAGCATGGTGCTAATAACGCCAAGGTCATGGGTTCAAGCCCTATGCTGGCCACTGTAGTGGTGGGTGGGTGAGAGGGTGGTTTCTCCTCTTTCGGCTGACTGCTAGGGGTGGCAGAGGCCAAAACCAGGTGGGCCAGGAGTGGGCAAGAGCCCTGCTGGGCGCAGGCGCCGGGCAGGACGAGGCTCGGAAGCCTCCTGGGCTCCTTGCTCCAGCTGCTGCCTGAGAGGAACTTGGAGACGGGTAAGCCCGGCCGTCTCCCTTCCAGGCTCATAGGAGGCCAAGCTTGAGCTGCCTGCCCGCGAAGCCAAAATCGCAGGCCTGCCGGCTCGCCCCCATTGTCCACAGAGGGTTGACCTGATGGCCCGAATTCTTGCCGGCCGCCAGCTCCACCCAAATGGACCTGACGCCGGATCACGCTCCCCAGCCCAAGCCACAGAGGAAGGCTTAATACTCGGCACCCCAACCTAGGGGAGAGGCTTCACACTCGGCCAGCGCAGGGTGACCTTTGGGACTTCCCTGGACACCATCCTCCCACAGCCCACAACCAGACCCCCAAGCCCACACTCGAGCCCACCCCTCCGACAGGAAGGAGCAGGAGGACCACTCCACCCAGGGGCACCACCACTGAAGTCAGCTTCACTTGCTTTCTCTTCTACCCCTTTCCTCCCAAGTTATGCGCGCCTCACGGGAGCCGGCACTGGGAAGACGCAGGCACGGCACTCTGACTGGCGGAAGCCAAATGCCCACACCGAGAGTTTAGAACGGGCTCTTGAGGCACTGGAGGAACCCCATGCAGACGCACTGATGGAGCTAAGCTTTACGGCCAAGGGCCCTACCTGTGCACAAAACCAACTTGCTTGTGAAAAGACTCCTCTTTCGGCTCCCCTTCCAAACTTCCAAATGCCTCCAAATGGGAAAACACACACAGGCTGGGGCCAGGTGAAAAAGGGGAGAGGCCAAATCTCCAAGTTAGCCGCACTGACAGGCCAGGCAGTGTAATGAGGGAGTCACCAGGCCAGGGGGTCCCATCCTCCGTGGGAACTGGAACTGCCTGGGCCAGAGTGGGGCAGAGCTAAGGAGAGAGCAGGAGCCTGAGAAGAGCCGGGGAGCAGAGCTGCACAGGTGTAGTGCCAGAAACTGCTCCCTGTAGGACTTTGCTACCTGTAGCAGTTACTGAGACCTGAGGTTGTTCTTATTTGCTGACTTGTCCTAATTGGCTAAAACTTGACAGTGGTGGGAGATGGAAGCATAAAGGCTTCATCCTCCAAACGACCCTGCCTGGTGCACATCTGTATCTATTACCTCTTAATACCGAATTGTAAAAAATAGAGTGAGGTCATTTAAACATCATTTATTTTGCAGCTTCATTTAGGCTGTGGCTACACTTAGCACCTCAAAGCACTGCGGCAGCGCTTTGAAGCGCTAAGTGTAGTCAAAGCACCAGTGCTGGGAGAGAGCTCTCCCAGCGCTGTCCGTACTCCACCTCCCTGTGCGGAATAACGGACAGCGCTGGGAGCGCGGCTCCCAGCGCTGGGGCTTTGACCACACTGGCGCTTTGCAGCGCCACAATATGCAGCGCTGGAGAGGGTGTGTTTTCACACCCTGCTGCAGCGCTGCAAATTTGCAAGTGTAGCCATGGCCTTACTGTGCTAACAATGTAGCATCCTGACACCGATACTTCTGCCCACATGCCCTGTGGGTTGGATTCATTTTAGTGGGACACGGGACATGTGGAGGATAATTTAAACTCTTAATTTCCTTAGGGTTTCCCTTTAATATACTTCTATGCTGGTGCAATTTCTGACCATTGCACGTCTATTGTATTTATTACAATAGCACAAGTAGTCACACAAGTGACATAGTCTAAGGGCTTGGCTACACTTGCAAGTTAGAGCCCATTAAAGCAGCCCCGGGTGCCCTAACTCCTGAGGTGTCCACACTCGCAAGGCACATGGAGCACCTGGGCTCTGTAGGTGGAGCGCTCCTGGTAATCCACCTCCATGAGAAGTATAAAGCTTGCTGAGCCTTGCTGAAATACCCGGGCATCAGTGTGGATGATGTGTTGCATCACTGCACTGTGTTTGGCCTCAGGAAATGTCCCATAATCCCCTGAAGTCAAGTGCCCACTCTGGTCATTGTTTTGAAATCGGCTGCAGGCATGCGGATATCCCCTTTCAAAGCTCCGTTTCTGACAGCTGGCTGCTTATCTGCTCTGGGACAAAGCAACCATTAGTGTGGAATGCTGCTGTTGTGAGTGTGTATGAGGGGAGGTGGGGGTCTGCTGCTGTCCAAACACACAAGACAGCATGCTGACACACTCTCAGCCCCCCAACCACACTGTCGCTCCCCCCACGTACACACAACACACTCCCTGTCACACTCCACCCCCGCCCCCCATTTGAAAAGCACGTTGCAGCCACTTGCACACTGGGATAGCTAACACACTGCACTGCTCTCTGTGGCATTGCAAGAGCTGCTAGTGTGGCCACTCCAGTGCGCTTGCAGCTGTCAGTGTGAACACACGGCAGCGGTTTCCCTGCTGTGGTTTAACTCCCAGCGCTCTACGTCTGCAAGTGTAGCCAAGCCCTACATTTCCCAAACCAACCGAACTCAGAAACTGCCCTCCACCACCACATGCAGGGAGTAGGGGCACCGTGGAGCACATGCCGCACTTACTGGCTCAGCCTTGTGCATGCTGGGGTGGCCACCTCCCCATTGATGAGACCTGGTCCCACCATCTCCGCGGAGCTCCAGTCTGCCCTGCTGCCATCCCTGTCTGTGTTGTCTTCTCTAGCAGTTGACTGGAAGGTGAGCATTGGCCGCATGCCATGTAGCCGTGTTGTCTCGAAGGGCGAAAGCAGGAGGAATGGTGCCTTCATAGCCCACCTAATATTCCATAACATAGTTAAGGAAAATATTTCTCAATGAACTCTCAGTAAAAGATCAGTAGCAGCCAGTGTCTGCATCAGTCTACGAGCATTGGTATTTTCTTGAAATTTGTCAGACCAACCTATCTAACACCAAACACACATTTGAAGTTCTTCTTTTCACACTGTTGCTCATTCTCAGGTTCTGCTTTGTCTCCAGACAGATCCATTCTCTTTCAGGACAGCCTTGCTCCTTCTTTCTGTTTCACTGACTGAGGTGTTTGGAGTAAACACTCCCCTTCCTTCTATTCTCAGGCAAACACTAGTATTAAGTGTTTGCTACTGATGGGTCTAGAAAGCATTGGTCAAGTGGAAGATGCTGTTTCTGGGGGATTGCTCCCAAGATCCAGTACTTTGGGTTCAAACGTCTCCCAGCGTCCTCGGGGAACATAACACCAAGGCTTTGTTGCAATATACAAGAAGGAAGGAGTTTTTCCACCCCAGATGGGACTTGAACCCACAATCTCTGGCTTAGGAAGCCAATGCCTTATCCATTAGGCCAATGGGGCCCTGAAAAGCAGTAAAAAGAAGGATGGAAATTCCCTCTCAGGATTGCACATTCCTCACATTCATTCAGAAGCCAAATACCCATTTAATGGCCTTACAGAAACGTCTGCATCCCCTGGCAGCGAGGCACCTGGGCAGGTGGCTGACAGAGCTGAGCACCACCTTTCTGCCAGCCATCGTTAGAGAAGAACCCCACCCTAGAGTCACCCCTCCCTCCTTCAGCACCTCCACGGCTGTGGCTCTGAGCGGCAGTAGGATGATTAGGGGGTGAATCCGGGGCTGGAAGGGGGGTAAGGTCGGCCTGTAAGGAGTAACCAGGTGGGGCAGACCCAGGGGGAGGCTGTGGGCTTCTGGTCAGTTGTTGGGATCCGAGCTCTAGATCAAAGCTGCACAGTGACCTGACACCCAGGGTTATAAGGCCGACACAGTGACCCCCTTACTGGCCTCGGTGACCCCCAAACCCTTGTTACTAAGGGCATTGAGGAGTCTCTGTCCCTTAATAACTTCTGGGAGCTCCCCAGCAGGCTGCGGGCGTCAGCCGCTTCCTGCCACACAGGTTAGACTCTTGGCGCTGTGCCAGCCGCCCCCTCGCTTGCAGGCCCAGTGTAAGAAGCAGGAGGCCTGGTGCTGGCAGAAGAGGGTTTTGATTAATCGACCTCTGTGTGATGGGCACAGGACGCTTCCACTCAGTAGCACAGCTGGGGGGGAGCAGGGGAAGCAGCTAAGGGCGCCGGGTTCCTCCAGTGGGGGTGTGGAGCAGCCGTTCGTTTTCCTGTTCGCACTCCTCTGTGGTGTGAAAATCGGGGAGGGGAGGCAGAAGCCCCACTTCCCTCCCGAAATGACGCCCAGTGGGGGAAGCCAGGACAACAGGGTGGGGCAGCAAGTGGTGGCCAGACTCTCACCACCAGGGTCTAGTCTAGCTCAGGGTCCAGCTCAACTTCCTCCCCGCACCACTGGCCCCCAGTCCCCTTCCACCACCAGGTCAACCCGGGCACTAGGGCAGGAACGGGGTGAGGCAGCAAGTCAAGCTGAGCAAGGCAGGCAAAAGCGAGTCTTGTCTTCATGGGCCGCTCACAATGACGTCCTTTTTGTGTGCAACTGCTGCAAAAACCTCCCAGGCAGAGAAGCAACAGGCCAAAATGCTGCCACACAGCTGCCAAAGTAGCTCAGTTGGGAGAGCATGAGACTGAAGATCTAAAGGTCCCTGGTTCAATCTCAGGCTTTGGCAGGTCCTTTGAGCCTTCTTTGTGCAGGGGCAGCTTGTCCTCTGGGGCAGCAGCACCTTTACCTGAGGCAGGTACCTGATTTTGAGCTGGGCTTCTCCCCCTAGTTGGCCCCCTTGATCTATAAGGATGGGAGATGGGAGCTGTCTTTCCCATGTGACTTATTTGTTGACCCAAAATGGCAGGAACAGAGTGAGGCAGGACGGCCCTCATCCTCTTTTCCATATACAACCTGGGGTGGGGGGGGTAAACTCTGGGCAGTTGCATAGTCAACCTGTGGAACTCCTTGCCAGAGGCTGTTGTGAAGGCCAAGAGTATAACAGGGTTCAAAAAAAGAACTAGATAAATGAACAGAGGACAGGTCCATCAAGGGCTATTAGCCAGGGTGGGCAGGGATGGTGCCTGTAGCCTCTGTTTGCCAGAAGGTGGGAATGGGTGGCAGGGGATGGATCACTTGATGATTCCCTGCTCTGTTCATTCCCTCTGGGGCACCTGGCACTGGCCGCTGTCAGAAGACAGGAGGATACTGGGCTAGATGGACTTTGCGTCTGAACCAACCTGGCCGTTCTTATGTCTCCCTTGGCGCAGCAGTGACACCCAGTGGCATAATGCACAGCGTGTATCTGCCTTCTAGGAGCAGTGACACGCACGGACCAGTCACGGTAATGCACAGAGTGTGTTTCCCACCAATCTGGGTAATGCACAGAGCATGTTTCCCATGGAGCAGCAGTGACACCCAGTGACCAGCAGGTGGCATCAGACTCTTCTCGTTTGGTGGGGGACTGAGGTGGGCTAGACAAAAATTGGAGGGGCTGTGCCCCCCCATCACCTGGCCCCACCCTTCACGGGGGCCATGCCTCCCATGCCTCTGCTCCTTCCCAGTTAAAGGCCAGGCTCATCTCCTCTCCCCCTGGCCAGGGTTTAGAGCAATACAACCTTTATTAAAATAAAATAGTAAACAGGGTTTACTTTAAATAATCTAAATCTGTCCAAATTTTAGTATTAAATACAAAGTTTTTAAAGAGCCCATCAATAACCAAAGCCAAAATAAATAATTGAAACCAAAAAGAATGCTTAATTTAAAACCCAAACACTAAGAAAAACTTTGTTTTTAAAAATAAAAACTAACAAATACCATAAATTAATAATTTCAACATTTTATCAAAAAGGTGTGCTACAGCAGGATGAGAAAATAACATAAAATAAATAAGCCTGACCACTAAAACCTCCTATAAAGGAATCGAATCCTTGAATACTGGCCAAATCTGTATAAAATATGCAGAACTATGTCAAAACTGGTGTTGCAGGTCAGCCATTCGAATCCAGCAAATGTCAATTAAAAGCTCCATTCCAACTTAAAAAAACAAAACAACCCAATAAACCCAAAGAGTCACAGCCTGAAACAAACCTACACAGAAGCAAAATTAAACCTGTGCCAACATTGGAACAAATGATGTAAATTTCTAATTCTAACTTCTTGTTTCTCCCAGGAGGAAAGTGTTTTGCACCCCAGTAACCAGGCTGTCACTGCAGCTTTCCTTTCACTAAATAAGATTTTTACCAAATATAATTTGCCCTCAGTTTTCTCTATGAGAAATTGAAATTGTATCTTTGTACTAATATCCCAAGTGTGCAAGTCCATCGCCTCAGAGCAGCCCCACCCCCTGAGCCCAGGGGAGAATCCCAACTGGTTTGTGCATTTGTAACCCTGGGGCCTGAAGCTGATGCGAGAAAGGGAAGTGAGCCATCTTGGAGCTTTCCGATACCATCTGCTGGGAGCAGAGGGAATTGACTGAGCGACGTCCTGGCTAATTTTCACCTTGTTCTCTGCCAGCAGGCTCAAGGGCGACTTGACCATGGCAGCACCCTATGTACATTTTGGGGCCATTGGGGTGAAATGTGAGTACTTTTGGGGTTGGGACCCACATGAGAAGGGACGTGGACAAACTGGAGAGAGTCCAGCACAGGGCAATCAAAATGATTAGGGGGTTGGGGCACATGACTTATGAGGACCTACAGGCCCTATCCTGTATGTTAAGCTAAGGCAAAGTGAGCATCTCTATAGTGTGACCTTTTACTCAGAAAGGAAAATTGACCTTTATCTTGTTACTTAAATAGAGAAGTACCCACGCCTGTCTAAGACCTTTACCTAGACCAATCGACAATGGAGAATGGCATAAGGGGTTTTTCAGTGTTGTACCCACAGAATTAACAGGTACACCACAAGGGAACTTATGTGCATATGTACATGTCATCAACACGCACAAACATACTAGCCTATGAAGTAAGCGTACCCTAATGTTTTGTGGGTAAGGAATGAAATTTGGGCATAGGAGGAAGGATTTCCGGCGCTTGTGCCCTATAAAAGAGGTAACCCACCTCGCTAGAGCACATCGCTCTGTCATTCTGACTTACTTCCTCCACTCTCTATCTACTATCAGTAGGCTGTACTTGTTCTTAAACTTTAAGTTTCAAAGTAACTCGGCTAAGCTCGGTTTCCCTAAGTTTTTATTCTTTGTTTATTAGGATTTGATTTTAAGTTTAACCTAGTCAAGTAAACCCTAAGTAACATTAGCTTTTTCAAAGCACTGCATCTTTCACTCAAGAATTGAAAACCTGAACTGCAAGGCTGGTCCTGTGTCTCTTACCACCAGGTTATCAAGGAAGGGTGTGAGTATATTAACCAAAACTTTGTTGCATATAATGCCATATGTATCTTTTGAATAGCAGTAATGCAACTGTAACTTTATAACTCAATTAAATGTAAGCTAATAAATTACATTTTCATCATATTTTCCAAATTAATAAATCAGGCTACATGGGACAGAGAGTTGGAGTGCAGGGGGATGAGAGCACTGGCTAGGGGGTGCAGGCTTTGGGGTGGGGTTGGAATGAGAGGTTCAGGGGGCAGTAGAGTGCTCAATGTTAGGGTAGAGAATTGGGCTGTGAGGGCTCTGGAACAAGGCCAGGAAAAAGAGAATTGAGGCACGCAGGGCCGTCCTTAGGATTTATGGTGCCCTAGGTGAGATTATGAAACTGGTGCCCCTGTGCCTGATCTGCTCTTAGCAACACAAATATAAGCATACAGTATTGGAAAACTTGCCACATTCACGTTATTAAAACCAGTTTAACTTAATGAAGCAAACTGTAATGCTGATGCACTAGCACTAAAGAAGTAGCACTATAGAAAAAATTCTGATTTGACAGAATGATGCAAATAATATAATTTTTTTAATTTGTCAAAATTGTATTGGAATTTTATATGAAGAGGTATTGAAACAAAGATTTGTTTTTAATTAAAAGCAATCTTTCTGGCTTTTTTGGCTGCAAAATCAGTTTAATAAGCTGGGTTTCCAAACAGTGGGAAAATATAACCCTAGTTTTATTGCTAGGTAAAGCACAAAGTGACCAAAATGAAGTCAGCACAGAATCATCTCATCTAGATTAAGGTAGCACAGAAATGTTACAGAAGTCCTATTGTGCCTTATTTTGTTTGGAAAGACATTAGCAATAGCAGCACATTCATATGATAAAATACATGATAAATCACTGCCTCTAAAGTTCCATCAAAAACTGACATTTTCACAGCTCTAGCATGATCTGCTGTACAGATTCTTCACAAGGAAGTGTCCCTGGGCTTTTTAACTCATATTAACTATGTATTTACTTTATGAAAGTTGGAGAAAACATTGTGAAAACGTAAAACATTGGCTGCCCAACTTCTGGGCTGGCAAAAGCTATACTGACTCACAGGAAAAAAAAAAGCAGGAGAATCTTAGTACAACATATGGTCAGTCTATACCAGGGGTCGGCAGAAAGGAGGGGGTGCTCCATGGGGCAGGGTGGGAGAAGAATGGATGTTATGGGGGACAACAGAGGATACTGGTTCCAGAGCCGCAGGGCCTTCCTCACCTCACCTCAGCCGGAGGAAAGAGTCACACTCACAGGTGAGCTCCCTCCCCAACCCCTCCCCTTCCCAGAGACCCCAGCAGCCAATCCCCTCCCTCAGACTGTGCTGCATTCGGCTCTCTCTAGGACCCAGCAGCCCTGCTCTTACATGCTCCACTGCTTCCCGTCTGTCCAGGCTCCCAGCAGAGCAGTGCCCCCACACCTAGTGGTGCCCTAGGCAGCTGGCTACGGGTAAGGATGGCCCTGGACACATAAGAGAAAGATCAGGCTAGAGCAGAAAATGGTTAGGGGTGGGGGTGGAGAATTTGAAATGTAAGGAGAAGAAAAATCTTTCTTCTGCTCCCTCTCATCAAAGCATCTAAAAACCAGGTGAAAAATACCTCTCCCCCACTGCAACATCAACTCTGGTGGGCTTGGGCTGAGGAAGGAACTTCTCTCCCCAGCAGCTCCAGCTCACCTGGGCTGGGATATGGACATCTGCCCCCACAGATCTGGTACGCCTGGCCTGGGACAGGGGAGGGGCTCCTCTCCTCTCCATTGGGGACATGGCGGGATGAGAGATGTGACAGGGCTTTACGGGAAATCATTATTTGCCTGATTCATGTGCCAGTCCTAGTCCTTGCTGACCAAACAAACAGTATCGTGCATGCTGATGCCAGTTTGGAGGGTCTGGGAGCACTCTCCTACCAGGAAGTGGAAGGTAAATGTAAATCTGTGGCCTTTGCCAGCTGAGGACTGTCTGATAGCGAAACTCACTATCCCATCCACCAGCTGCAGTTCTTGGCCTTGAAATGGGCCATCATTGAGAAATTTCGAGACTACTTGTCTGGTGCTCAGTTTCAGGTATGCACAGAGAACAATCCACTGACTTATGTGTTAAGAAGGGCTAAGCTGGATGCTACAGGGCAGAGATGGGTGGCTACTTTTGCTAGCCATAACTTTCAGCATTCAATACCAATGAGCTGGTATAATAGGGAGTGTGATTTATCAGGACCACCAACTCTTGGCTGTGGGGAGGATGTAAGCAGGGTCAGAATGAAATCTACCCTGCCATCTGTTGGTGATGTGTTTTAAAGGCTTTTGGTTGCTGATGTGCATGGTTACACCCACCCCGCATTGCATGATGGGGGTGCTTATCCAAATGGTGATTTTGGCTGCTGTGGGATCCCCAAACACTTTCTTAATAGGGCAGGAGTAATAAAGTGTAGTAATCCCGGTCATATGAATCAAAAACAGTAGAACGGTACTTAGCAGTTCATGATTTCGGGACTCACCCGAACCTACATAAAAATCGTTAGACAAGGGACATGGGTTCCAAAGAATAGCAATTTAAGAGAGATTGAAAATATATGTGTTTAATATTCTGAGATTCTGCTGAACTCTCTAAATACACATTTTATGGTTTTCTTCTCTCTTTAGTTGAAAAATAGAATTAATTATTATTCCACTACAAATAGTGTGTTAAAGCATACACTTAAAATCTTAGACAGATAAGTGAAAAATTGAGATATACTGAAGGAAGTGGACTGTGATGCTATTTAAAAGCTTAAGTTCATAGGAATACAGTTCGGAATGAGAACCTGGCAGAGCCAGGCCGCGGACGTGACTCAGGCTTGGGCCGCATGGCCGTGCTTTCCTGACGAGGCATGAGGCAGGCCAAGAGCTTTGCACAGCGTACAGGGAAGTGGGAGGGAGGCGTCTTTGAGCCGGCCTGTCTCCTCCGCTTCTCCCTTGCCGCTTGGGCGGAGGCGGGAAGGGAGCGAAATGTTCCCGGCTGAAAGTTTTTGTGCTCGGCCTTGAGGATTAAGCCTGAGCCTCCGGCACGGCTGCTGGCAGATGGGTTTCTGAATGGCATCCAGCCTGCTCTTTGGATCAGCAGCTGGAAGCACTGAGGCCAAGAGGCAGCAAAATGGGACCTTTAAGGCTCTCCCCACAGACCTCAGGGAAGCAGCACAGGATTAGCATCGTCCCTGGTTGGGCTCAAACCACCATCCTTTTGATTAACAGCCAAACACGCTGACCCATTGCGCCACAGAGAGGCAAGGCTCTATTGAGCCCAAAAGCTGGGAATCAGCTCAGGGTATGGTATAGCTGCTATAAAATCCAGGTTTTATCCTTGGATTGAACCTGAGTCCCTGACATGGCTGCTCAGAGATGGGCTTTTGTGGCACGGCCCCCACACTCTTCCAGCCAGCAGGTGACCCCACTGTGTCCAGGAGGGAGCCTTCGAGGCGGCAAAAGGGGGACATCACGGCTCCCAGCAGACCTTGAGGAGCCCATGAGGAGCCTTCAGTGGCATCCCTGGGGGAGCATAACCCCCCCTCCTTTCCATTAACAGCTGCACTCACTGACCCATGATACCACAGAGACACCTACCAGCAGCTGGTTTGCCAGGGCCGCTGCCCAGCACCCTGCAGCGCTTCCTGCCAGTGCCAGAGCTCACCAGGCACTAGCCTGGAGCCAGGGCCGCTAGGCACTGCTGAAGAAAAGCCAGCAGAGGGACACAGTGGAAGCGTCCTGTGCCCATCACACAGAGGTCGATTAATCAAAACCCTCTTCTGCCAGCACCAGGCCTCCTTCTTCTTACACTGGGCCTTCAGCGAGGGGGGACTGGCACAGCACCAAGAGTCTAACCTGTGAGGCAGGAGGCGGCTGACGCCCGCAGCCTGCTGGGAGCTCCCAGAAGTTATTAATGGACAGAGACTCCTCAGTGCCCTTAGTAACAAGGGTTTGGGGGTCACCGAGGCCAGTAAGGGGGTCACTATGTCGGCCTTATAACCCTGGGTGTCAGGTCACTGTGCAGCTTTGATCTAGAGCTCGGATCCCGACAACCGACCAGCAGCCCACAGCCTCCCCCTGGGTCTGCCCCACCTGGTTCCTCCTTACAGGCCGACCTTACCCCCCTTCCAGCCCCGGATTCGCCCCCTAATCATCCTACTGCCACTCAGAGCCACAGCCGTGGAGGTACTGAAGGAGGGAGGGGTGACTCTAGGGTGGGGTTCTTCTCTAAAGATGGCTGGCAGAAAGGTGGTGCTCAGCTCTGTCAGTTGCTTCGCTGCCAGGGAATGCAGACAGTTCTGTAAGGCGATTAAATGGGGTATTTGGCTTCTGAGTGAATGTGAGGAATTTGCAATCCTGAGAGGGAATTTCCATCCCTCTTTCCACAATTCTTTAGGGCCCCAGTGGTCTAATGGATATGGCATTAGCTTCTTAAATCAGGGAGTGTGGGTTCAAGTCCCATCTGGGGTAAAAAGCTCCTTGCTTTTTGTATATTGCAAAGAAATCTTGGTCTTATTTTCGCCAAGGAAGCTGGGAGATGTTTGAACAAAAAGTACTGCAGCTTGGGAACAATCCCCCAGAAATGGCATCTTCCACTCCACAAATGCTTTCTAAACCCATCAGCAGCAAACAGTTCATACTAGTGTTTGTCTGAGAATAGAGGGAAGGGGAGTGTTTACTCCAACGCCTCAATGAGCGAAACAGACAGAAAGAGCAAGGCCGTTCTGAAAGAGAATTGATCTGTCTGGAGACAAAGCAGACCCTGAGAATGAGCAATGGTGTGAAAAGAAGAGGTTCAAATGTGTTAGATGTTAGCTAGTGTTAGGGGGCTTATCCCTTCACCCTCCCATTCCCTGGTCCTTCTCATGTAAACAGAGAGCGACAATACCCAAAGTCCTAAGGTGCAAACAATTAGATGTTTATTGGGTTGAACTTCCAGCAAGCAACGATTCCAGTTTCCTTCCTCAGTGTCCCCGTCCCAGCTCTGACAACGCAGAGCCTTGCCTGTGTCCCTGTTCCCATTTCCCCCCCTTTGCAAAACATGATGCCAATTCCCCCCCTTACATCCTGACTGACTGCAGACTATAGAGTAAAACTTGAGTTCTGCTTAGCTAGACCTAACCACTCATTTTACTGAAATGTAACTAACCAATCCTAACATGATTATCTAACCAGTTATGTCCCACCACCTTCATTGGTTTACACCCAACAAAATTAATTCTACAGCCGACAGAAACAATCACAGACCCAGACAGCGATTATACAGACAAACACTAGGGACGTGGGGACTACAGTGCTAGAACAACACAGAAATGAGGGTGTCACACCCTTGCTATTGATAGGTGAGTTCTTGCCAGACAGGACGCTACCAAGCTCAATTTTCTTTAACCATCTTTACCTTGTGGTGCTGGGCATTATCAGGACAGGACTGTATTCCCAACAGCCCAATAGCACCTTATTTCAGTGTGACTGGTGAGGATGTGACCGTTCGCTTCCCAGCCTATGGCTGCCCCTGCGGCGTAGCCAAAGAGCAGGGCCTCAGACTGTCCCAGTAAGAGAAGCCCTGACACCGGCAAACAGTGATTGTGATTCTATTTTTCCCTACCTCTGTGACTAGCTACATGAGACTCATCTACCTCCATTGTTAACGTCTAGGCCTTTCCAGACAGGCGTGAAAATCCACATCCTAACAGCTGCCCCTGGGCTCCCCTTTGCCAGCTGCCTGCCATCTCCCCACTGTTCACGCTGGCAAAGCCCCGAGCCAGCCCTGTGTGCCCTGCCTTCCCCTGCCAGCGCTCGCCCTCCACGCCATGGGGAGCTGGGGCCATTGCTGGGTTTGCTGCTTTGTGCTCATGGAAGCAGCCTGTCACATCCCTGGACATGGAGCCATTTGGTGTCCCAGCGGCTCATTGTCCCACGGGGAGCCCTGGGTGCAAGGACTGTGGGCAGCACGAGGCTTCTTCTGTCTATCTCTGGAGTAGCCCCTAGCCACCCTCCTGCCTGCCTGCACCCAGTCCCTAGGTACTCCCTGCCTGCGCCCTGATCTACAATCCTGCCTACAAACAGCCCCTAGCGACCCTCCTCCCTGCACCCTGAGCTCCACCCTGCCTGCACACAGCCCCTAGCTACCCTCCTCCCGGCACCCTGAGCTCCACCCTGCCTGCACACAGGCCCTAGCTATCCCCTCCCTGCACCCTGAGCTGACTGAAAGGCTGAAAATGAGACGAGATCAGGTTAAGTCTTTCTAACATATGTCCCCAGATGGAAAAAAAGTGACAGGAGAAGCAGGCAGTCGTAATCATCTCTGTTATTACACAGGGAAGAACAAAAGAGTCAAATGGAGCCTGGAACCCTTAAAAAGAATCCACCCCACCGAGTACAACACTTGTCGCTATCCGCCCCACTGAGAATGTTTTGGGGTCACTCCTTGCCTTTATCAACCCAGGCACCATCCTCAACAGGTGCTCCAGTGGCACAGTTGGTTAGTGCACAGTACTTATAGGACAGTGCTGAGAGGAGCTATGCTGAGGTTGTGAGTTCAAGCCTCACCTGAAGTGCTGGTTTTCATTAACCAAGAGGCATCACCCCCTCATGTGGCCTGTGGAATGTAGAATTCCAGCTCTGGGACCCTGAAGAGAGGAGGAGTCAAAAATGCCCCTTCAATTATTACCTCCTCTCCAGAGCACAGGTGAGAATCTACCATCCCTTCTACCCCACCAGCCCCTGTGCCAGGATCCCTCAAGCAGAGCCTGGAGTCCTGCCCCTGGCATCTGTACTATTGACAAAGACTAAGTGACAGGGACAAAACACTCAAATCCTGCCTGGAGCAGGGAGCCAGGTTTGCTCTTCAAATTCTGTTGTTCGTACATTTCCAGGTCTGGGAATGTCCCACAACAGCATTGAATGGGAAGCTGCCTGCAGAACAATTACACTGCACAGAGCTCCTGTGGAGGAGGGGTGGGAATTAGTAACATTTTGAGGATCATTTGGGAAATGAGCCTTTGCTGACAAGGTTTGTCTCTGTTCATATTTCACCTTCAGGTGTTATGTTGAGGGATCTTTAGTATATTTTTGGGAGGTTAATAACTATCTCCTCAACTTTATTTACTCAACTTAAAAATTGGTGTCACTTGATTTTTGCATCTCCCTGTGAAAATGCAACTGACACGTGTGGCTTTCTGTAGGGGGTCATGATGTTAAAGTTGGGGAATTCAGTCTCTGTACTTATGGGGGGGGTTGCTTTTTTACAGCTGCCTCACGGCCAGGCACACCGGGCTGTTAGCTGCACCCACTGTCCTTGCCAGGGGCCCCTGCTGAACCCTGGGCAGCTGCACTGCCGTGCTGGGGTGACTCTGCAGGGGGAGAAGCTGCTGTGGAGCAATGTAGAGCAGGTGCAGGAAGGAGACGGGGTCACTATTCACGTTCGGAACTGCACGGTTTTCACCCCCAGCTCTACCGGTGCCCCTCACTCCCGACCCGCAGACACCTGGGCTTCCCGCTGAGCTCCTCTGTCACTGCACGGCCAGTGCTCCTCACTCCTGACCCGCAGCCCCTGCTATCCCAGCCCTGACCTCCAGACTCACAGCTCTGCTGGTGTCCCTCACTCCCGACCCGCAGCCCCTGCTATCCCAGTCCTGACCTCCAGACTCCCAGCTCTGCTGGTGCCCCTCACTCCCGACCTGCAGCCCCCTGGGTTCCTCCCAGCTCTAGCGGTGCCCCTCACTCCCAACCCACAGCCCCTTGGCTCCCCGCTTTGCTCCCCAGTCACTGCGCTGCCGGTGCCCCTCACTCCCGACCCGCAGCCCCTGCTATCCCAGTCCTGACCTCCAGACTCACAGCTCTGCTGGTGCCCCTCACTCCTGACCCGCAGCCCCATGGGTTCCCCCCAACCCTACTGGTTCCCCTCAGTCCTGACCTGCAGCCCCCCTGGTTTCCCCCCAGCTCTACCAGTGCCCCTCACTCCCGACCCGCAGCCCCCTGGGATCCCTGCTGAGCTCCCCAGTCACTGCACTGCCGGTGCCCCTCACTCCCGACCCGCAGCCCCAGCTATCCCAGTCCTGACCTCCAGACTCACTGCTCTGCTGGTGCCCCTCACTCCCGACCCGCAGCCCTTGCTATCCCAGTCCTGACCTCCAGACTCACAGCTGATTGCTTTGACAGACTGGTAGTGAGTTGGGTGTGGTGGCTGGAGAACAGACAAAGTGGTTACTGGTTTATGATTTTCTGTTTGCTTCTTTCGGGTAAGGGAAATAGGGAAAGAAAAATAAGCAAACTAATCAAGAGTGAAGAGCAGAAGAAGCTGGAACTGCACAGGTTGCAAGTTGCTGCCCAGAAAGGCTGAACACTGGGCGCTGGGAAAGTCTCTGTTAACTAAGAAGCCCCCTGAGCTGAGTGCATCCCAGTTTCAGTGAACTGCAGAGGCGGGTGTCTCAGAACAAGAAAGCAGGAAAATGACCACCAGTGGGGCAGCTACTTAACTAGAGCTGGCCAGACTGGAAGCAGAAGAGAAGGCAAAGGACCGGGAGTTTCAATTGAAGCTCAAAGAAGCAGAGGCACCTGTGCACAGAAGGGCTATGGAAGCAGAGGCAGCCAGGGAGGGAGCTGCTCACACAAGAGCCCTGGAGTTAAGAGACAGAGAAATAGAGGCCCAAATTGAGGCCCAGAAGCATGGACTGGCTGTTATGGAGTGGAAGAGACAAAACCCACAAGCAGCTGGCTCCACTTCCCCCAAAAAAATACACAAATGGGAGTGACTTTGTCCACAGTATGATGAATCCAGTGATATTGCTGAATATTTCATCACCTTTGAGAGACTCTGCACCTGTGTGAAATCCCTGGTGATCAAAAAATGGTCACATTGGAAGCCAAATTGACTGGAAGAGCTATGGACATATTGAATGAGATGCCTATTGATGATGCTACAAACTATGGTAAATGTAAGGAACTAGTTTAAAAACAGTTTCAGATGACACCTGAACCCTACAGGGTTAAATTCAGGAGTCTTAAGAGGGGATCTGGAATCAGTAATGTGGCTTATGTAAATGAAATGAGAGATTTGTTAGGCCTTGTCTACACTACAGGACTATTTCGAATCTACTTAAGTCGAATTTGTGGATTCGACCTTAATAAGTCGAATTTGTGTATCCATACTAAATACACAAATTCGAACTTCTGAGTCCACATTCACGGGGCCAGCTTCGACTTTGGAAGCGGTGCACTGTGGGAAGCTATCCCACAGTTCCCGCACTCCCCGCTGCCCATTGGAATTGTGGGATTTCCCCCCAATGCATGCTGGGGGGAAAAATGTGTCGAGGGTGGTTTTGGGTAACTGTCGTCATTGAACCGTCAATCACGCCCTCCCTCTCTTCCTTGAAAGCGCCGGCGGGAAATCTGTTCGCGCCCTTCTCTGGTCGGTTACAGCGCGGACGCCACAGCACTGCGAGCATGGAGCCCGCTGTGATCATCGCTGCACTTATGGCCGTTGTCAACTCCTCGCACCTTATCGTCCACCTCTTCCACAGTCAGCTGCTGAGAAACCGGGCGAGGAGGCTCCGGCAGCGCGGTGAGGAGAGTGGCACAGACCTCTCAGAAACCAGGGTACACCGGGCAGTGGAGATCATGGTGGCAATGGGTCACGTTCATGGTGTGGAACAGCGATTCTGGGCCCGGGAAACAAGCACAGACTGGTGGGACCGCATAGTGCTGCAGGTCTGGGATGACACAGAGTGGCTGCAAAACTTCAGGATGCGTAAGGGCACTTTCCTTGAACTCTGTGACTTGCTGTCCCCTGCCCTGAAGTGCCAGGACACAAGGATGCGAGCAGCCCTGAGTGTGCAGAAGCGAGTGGCCATAGCCCTCTGGAAACTTGCCACGCCAGACAGCTACCGGTCAGTAGCGAACCACTTTGGCGTGGGCAAATCTACCGTGGGGATTGCTGTCATTCAAGTAGCCCACGCAATCGTTGAGCAACTGCTCTCAAAGGTAGTGACTCTCGGAAATGTCCAGGTCATCATAGATGGCTTCGCCGCGATGGGATTCCCAAACTGCGGTGGGGCTATAGATGGGACTCACATCCCTATCCTGGCACCAGCCCACCAGGCCAGCGAGTACATTAACCGAAAGGGCTACTTTTCAATGGTGCTGCAAGCTGTGGTGGACCATAGGGGACGTTTTACCAACATCAACGCCGGGTGGGCGGGCAAGGTTCATGGCCGCGCGTGTGTTCAGGAACTCTGGTCTGTTTAGACGCCTCCAGGCAGGTACTTTCTTCCGGACCACAAAATAACGGTTGGGGATGTGCAGATGCCTACAGTGATCCTCGGGGACCCGGCCTACCCGCTAATGCCCTGGCTCATGAAGCCCTATACAGGCGCCTTGGACAGTGAAAAGGAACTCTTCAACTACCGGCTGAGCAAGTGCAGAATGGTGGTGGAGTGTGCTTTCGGACGTCTCAAGGGGAGATGGCGGACCTTACTGACTCGCTCGGACATCAGCGAAAAGACTATCCCCGTAGTTATTGCTGCTTGCTGTGTGCTCCACAATCTCTGTGAGAGCAAGGGCGAGACCTTTTTGGCCGCTTGGGAGGTTGAGGCAAATCGCCTGGCTGCTGTTTACGATCAGCCAGACACCCGTGCTGAGAGAATATCCCAGCGGGAAGCGATATGCATCAGGGAGGCTTTGAAAGCGAGTTTCCTCGCAGAGCAGGGTAACCTGTGACTGTCCACTTGATTTTAAGAGAGCCTGATCATAAACCAAGTTTCCCCCACTTCCGAAGGACGTTTTAAAACTAAGGACATGTTTTAGTAATTAATAATAAATCTTTCGTTGACTTTGCATTTCTGTTTCTTGGTTGAAACATGGAAGCATTCTGTGCTGGGTAAGGTGTGCACTGATGGGTGGGTTTGCAGGAAGGGGCTAGGGGTGCCGTCTTTGGATAGGGGATAACATGACGGCTGTGGGTTTGGGCGTTGGAAGGGGTGAGGGGTGTGGGGGAAGGGTGAGTATCTGCCCCTGGATGAGGTCTCTTTTTGGGGCTCAGGGCACCGGGGAGGATCGTGACTACGGTCCAAGTGCATGTGAAGGGAAGCCTGCCTTTACATTCGGGGATGGCAGGCACCAGGACCCTGCACAAGCATACACATCAAGGAAAGACCCGGGGCAGCATACACCACACAGACTGTCCCTGGTGCCTAGTGACTGCAGTCTGTGTGTGCCCTGCAGTTGACCCTACAGCCAAGTCTGTAGCATGGCACTGTGGGCTATGCACTGAAATTACAATTCCCCCCCCACACACACACAACAACAGAAAGTCTTCTGAGACCAGAAACGTGACGGAAACAGTCAGTAACACCAAACCGCTTTTAATAATGTAGTACACAGTGGGGGGTTTGAACTTGGAGTTGGGACTGGTTGATGCTGTAAGGAAAGAGCTTGTACAAATTTACAGCGCGAGAGTTGTCTCGAACATTATCGGTGTGCTGCAGTGCAGGGACAGTTCTCACGGCCCCTACCGCCCCTCCGTCTTGTAACTTTGGGTGAGGGGGGGACAGGACTTCCTGGCGTTGGAGGGCGGTTGCAGATGCACTGCAGGGGGGCTCTCTCCTCCTGCCTGCGGTCTTGCAGAACATCTACAAGGCGACGGAGCGTGTCCGTTTGCTCCCTCATTAGACCAAGCAGCATTTGAGTCGCCTGCTGGTCTTCCTGCCGCCACCTATCCTCCCGTTCCAGGTGTGTGCGATGCTGCTGACACAGGCTCTCCCTCGACTGTCTCTGCTCTGCCGCCTCCGCTCTGTCGCTGGCCATCAGTTCCTGGAACATGTCGTCCCTAGTCTTTTTCTTTCGGCGTCTAATCTGAGCCAGCCTCTGCAGGGATGCCGGGCAGTCCGGGAAGGAGCCGAAGCTGTGTGATGCGAAAAAGTAGGTGATTTCCTTGAACAAATACATGTTTGCCAACAGTAAACACAGTCTAGTCAGTTTCAGTTAAGAAGACCAAAGAGGGAACCAAGTCTCAGGAGATCTCAGAACTAGTGCGAGATTTCGGAATACGCTCTCATTGGCGGCGCCATTGCACTGGATAGCGCACAAGCGAGGAGAGACAGCTGCATCCCTCTTGCACAAAGTCCTGGTAAGCCTTACAGTACAGAGTGCTTATCAGTTAGTGCTTAGCTGTGCTCTCCTGCTGGAGGCAATGTGCAAAGCAGAAAAGATGACCGTTTTGCGGCCCCTCCCGCCAGTGCACGGGAAAGATCACTGTATGCTTTTCCTCTGTGGCCTCCAACACGTGGCTGTTAAGCGAGGGTCATTCTTATGCAAAGTAAAAGTCTGTTAAGCGAGGGTCATTCTTATGCAAAGTAAAACTCTGTTAAGCGAGGGTCGTTCTTATGCAAAGTAAAAGTCTACCATTCACAATAGTAACAGTACACTAATTCCACTAATTAGATGCAGCACTTCCACAACGACATCACCCTGAGGCGTGTCAGGCGGACTCAGAGAGAGCGGATGCTAACAGAAGCCCTGCACAGACCAGGACCATACGCTGCCATGCTCGTCGAGGCGATGGTCCCCCTTTACCTGAGGATGGCCTGGCGCGGAAGAGTGTGCTTCAACGGAGCACCCAACAAGGCACCTCTACCAAGGAACCTCCTGCTGAGGCTTTTCCAGCTGCTCTCTGAGAGCTTTTTTGAACTGTCCCCAGAGGACTATTGCTCCATTGCTATATGTGTAGACCTGCTGTTTGTATAGTTTCATATTTAAAAATTTTATATAGTATTTCTATTTTTTATATATATCCCTGTTTCTTAAAAAAATAAATGTTTCCCTGTTTGTAGCACTTACCGCCTGATCCTTCCCCTGATTCCGAGTCCGGGTTAACGGGCGGGGACGGTTGGTAGGGGATCTCTGTGAGGGTGATGAAGAGATCCTGGCTGTCAGGGAAAGCGGGAGTGGGTTCGATGTCGCCTGCGCCGTCCTCAAAAGACCCTTCCTCATCTTCCCCATCGGCGAACATGGAGGAGGAACTGTCCTGGTACACTATTCCATCCTCGGAGTCCACCGTCACTGGTGGGGCACTGGTGGCAGACCCACCGAGAATGGCATGCAGTGCCTCGTAGAAGCGGCATGTCTGGGGCTGGGCTCCGGAGCGTCCGTTTGCCGCTCTGACTTTTTGATACCCTTGTCTTAGGTCCTTCACTTTCACGCGGCACTGCATCGCATCCCGGCTGTATCCTTTCTCTTTCATGGCTTTAGAGACCTTCTCGAAGGTCTTCGCGTTCCGCTTGTTGGAGCGCAGCTCCGAGAGCACAGACTCCTCGCCCCACACAGCGATCAGATCCTGGACTTCCCGGTCAGTCCATGCTGGGGACCTCTTTCTATTCTGGGATTGCCCGGACTCCTCTGTTGGAGAGCTCTGCATCGTTGCAGGTGCTGCGGAGCTCGCCCCGATGTGCAACCAGAACGTCAGATTCAAACCGCCCAGACAGGAAAATGAATTCAAATTTTCGCGGGTCATTTCCTGTGTGGCTGGCCAGAGAATCCAAGCTCGGACTGCTGTCCAGAGCGTCAACAGAGTGGTGCACTGTGGGATAGCTCCCGGAGCTGCTAAGTTCGATTAGCATCCACACCAAGCCTAATTCGAGCTAGCCATGTCGAATTTAGCGTTACTCCACCTGCCGGGGTGGAGTACCAAATTCGAACTAAAGAGCCCTCTAGTTCGAATTAAATGGCTTCCTGGTGTGGACGGTTGAGCGGTTAGTTCGAATTAACGGTGATAAATTCGAATTAAAGTCCTAGTGTAGACCAGGCCTTAGATACGTGGGTGAAGGGAAAAGGCATTACAAGCTTTGAAGGAATGTGTGATTTGTGCCAAGGGCAGGCATGGTTGCAGTGCACCCTTCCTTGCCAACACCTCAAACACATGCCTGAATTAAAAACCTTCTCCAAAGAGGCAGAACAATCTGCATCAGAGCATTTATAAGGGTACACAAAGGAATTGGGAAATGTAATAGACACTAAACAAGCTAAATTGTGTGAACAAAACCTGACCGCTGTAGCTTTGCTGTTAAACTGGGGGTCTTTGGCAACGTCATCAAGACCAAGGAGCTAATACTAGTGGTAAACCCTTTAAAGATGTGGGACATACCTGATTTGTGGGGAAAAACTTTTGTACATGCTAGGGATGGTGACAAGACAGTCCCACAAGCATTGTTTCTTTTCAACTCATACCTGTAAACAGGCTGGAAGCTTGGCACAGCAGCAAAAGCATAACAGGCCTACGCTGCTGTGTGGGAGGGGAAACCGAGGCACATTGGTGGCTAAATGCCAAGACACCTACACGTTAACAGATATTGCTGTCTGCACTCTGTTAGCAATGCTACACCCTGACCTGTTTTCAGGCAGCCGGGGACCAGGAACCCCGTACCTTGCTAGACCACCCATGTAGGACATCATACAGTTTAAAGGTACTGAAAGGGGGTGTGACCAGAGACAAGCAGGGAATTTAGGCATCCTGCCTCCGCCATGGACAGTGTCCAAGCCTCTGGCAGTAAGTTCAGGAGGAGGGTGTGATGTTGCACCCCCCTCCCCCTCAGGCCCACCCTTCGGCATTCCTGGGGAAAGACCAACGTGGCCAACATGACTTTGGGCCAGTAGGTCAACCAAGAGGGCTGTCTCCTAGGCCTGGGGCCCTGAAGAGCAGTAAAAAGAAGGATGGAAATTCCCTCTCAGGATTGCACATTCCTCACATTCACTCAGAAGCCAAATACCCCATTTAATGGCCTTACAGAAACGTCTGCATCCCCTGGCAGCGAGGCACCTGGGCAGGTTGCTGACAGAGCAGAGCACCACCTTTCTGCCAGCCATCGTTAGAGAAGAACCCCACCCTAGAGTCACCCCTCCCTCCTTCAGCACCTCCACGGCTGTGGCTCTGAGTGGCAGTAGGATGATTAGGGGGTGAATCCGGGGCTGGAAGGGGGGTAAGGTCGGCCTGTAAGGAGTAACCAGGTGGGGCAGACCCAGGGGGAGGCTGTGGGCTGCTGGTCGGTTGTTGGGATCCGAGCTCTAGATCAAAGCTGCACAGTGACCTGACACCCAGGGTTATAAGGCCGACATAGTGACCCCCTTACTGGCCTCGGTGACCCCCAAACCCTTGTTACTAAGGGCATTGAGGAGTCTCTGTCCATTAATAACTTCTGGGAGCTCCCAGCAGGCTGCGGGCGTCAGCCGCCTCCTGCCACACAGGTTAGACTCTTGGCGCTGTGCCAGCCGCCCCCTCGCTTGCAGGCCCAGTGTAAGAAGCAGGAGGCCTGGTGCTGGCAGAAGAGGGTTTTGATTAATCGACCTCTGTGTGATGGGCACAGGACACTTCCACTCAGTAGCACAGCTGGGGGGGAGCAAGGGGAGCAGCTAAGGGCGTCGGGTTCCTCCAGTGGGGGTGTGGAGCAGCCGTTCGTTTTCCTGTTCGCACTCCTCTGCGGTGTGAAAATCGGGGAGGGGAGGCAGAAGCCCCACTTCCCTCCCGAAATGACGCCCAGTGGGGGAAGCCAGGACAACAGGGTGGGGCGGCAGGTGGTGGCCAGACTCTCACCGCCAGGGTCTAGTCTAGCTCAGGGTCCAGCTCAACTTCCTCCCCGCGCCACTGGCCCCCAGTCCTCTTCCACCACCAGGTCAACCCGGGCACTAGGGCAGGAACGGGGTGAGGCAGCAAGTCAAGCTGAGCAAGGCAGGCCAAAGCGAGTCTTGTCTTCATGGGCCGCTCACAATGACGTCCTTTTTGTGTGCAACTGCTGCAAAAATATCTCGGGCAGAGAAGCAACAGGCCAAAACACTGCTATAGAGTTGCCAAAGTAGCTCAGTTGGGAGAGCGTTAGACTGAAGATTTAAAGGTCCCTGGTTCAATCCCAGGCTTTGGCAGGTTCTTTCATCCCTCTTTGCACAGTGGCAGCTTGTTTTCTGGGAGCACAGTGGTCCCTGCACCCAAGGTGAGTCCCTGAGCTTGGGCTCTGCAGTAAGAAAAGATAATGTGGGCTTCCACCCCTAATTGGCTGGCCTGACATTTAACAATGAGGGACAGGAGCTGTCTCTCCTAAGTGAGTTATTGGTGGACCCAATATGGCAGGAAGAGAGTGCTAGAGGGGGTGCTGGGCAGTGACAGGCAGGTATAGAGGATGAAAACTCTTCTGTGCAGCTGAGGGAGGGCAGTACCAGGGAAGGGGCATGTGTGAAATTGGCCATGTGGAAGGGATTTGCGGGCCCAGGAGGAGGCACTTGATGTTCAGTGTCTTGGAGTAGCTGGGCTTGGACATGGTGGGTGTTCAGGAAATGCACATTAACAACTCTAGGGTAGCTTGACGGGCAGAGGGTGATTGGAGGAAGGGCCCATCTCTGGTCCTCCAGGCCACTGAAGAATGATGGGGTTGGAGTCTTGTTCTTCACATTCGCAGTGTGAGTACAGAAGGTGGTGGAGCTCCGACCAGGGAGGACATTACTGGTGGGCTTTGTGCTCCATGGCACCGGTTACGGCTATATTAGTGTGTATGGTCCCCAATTAAGACATGAAAGGAAAGTTCTATGAAGGAACTGGCTCCCTTCTTCTAGACCGCATGGTGTTTGGTGTCGGGGGGGGGGGGGGATTTCAATTGTTGCACCGGCCTGAGGACTGCTGGTCCTGTTTTCCCAACCATCAGAGAAAACTCTTCTATGATGAGCACTACCTGGCTCAGGTCTGTAGCGAGGTCGGCTTAGAGAACGTGTTTCTGCACAGTGAACCAGTAGAGGGCAGGCAGTAGCCTCCTATTCCTCTGACCCGAGCTCACACCAGCCGCAGAGGGGATACACCTTTCTGCGGGGACAGGCCAGGAGTCTCATTGACCGGATTTCCGTGAAGGAGAGCACGTCGACAGCCCAGTGCAGGGTGGTGCCAATGGACTGTTCGGATCACGCAGCTCTCACCGTGTGCTCAATGTGGGCAATTCCCTGACCCAGGGCAGAGGACATTGGAAGCTGAACATCCAGAGCTTGCAAGATAAAGGAGCAGGGGGGCGAGGCCTGGAGGTGTTGGCAGAACGGGAAAGCATCAGAGGGTTCTGTGATTAACAGGGGGATTGGTGGGAGTCGGTGAGGGAGGAGTTGGCTGCTTTGTTCCGGCGGCTGGGGAAACCCCACAACATTAAAGAAACCAACAGTGCAAAGTCCTGCAGTGTCACCTGTGGGATTTCCACAAGACCATCCAGGCAGGGGAGCCAGTCAGCGTGTGACTGTACGATCAAGTGACAGCTGCCTGAGTTCCAGGAGATGAGGCTGCAGTTGGCTGATATGAGCGGGAGCATCGAGTGAAGGGAGGAGCAGACTCCCCTGACATTTTTGCAGCCTGCAGGGAATGGAGACAAAGCAGGGGGATGCAGGGACTCAGGGCAGGACCGACGGATCTGGTAGTGCAGGACCACAGTCACTGGAGGAGGAGAGAGAGTCCTGCGAGAGGAAGCTGCTGGTGGGAAGCAATAATTGCAGAGTGCAAACCAGCCAAGAGTCACAGAGGTCTAGAAAATGACATAGCAGCAGGTCCCATAGTGTAATAAGCAGCACTCAGGACTTTGAATCCTGGAATCTGAGTTTAAATCTCAGTGGGACCTTCTGGAGATATGTTAGTTTGCTGCAAAGCCTTGGAGCTCAATTTGCTTGGCTACCCTCTGTCAAGGTGAACTAGAGTGAGTTTTTTCCCCTCCTGCTGGGTGACTGATGGCCACTGGAGATAGGTCTTTGGTCTGGCTGGTTCAATGGGCTGGCGGCTATAGGTTGGGGTCCTGGAACTTAACAGTCTGGCTAGAGATTCCTGTGGATTGATCATATGGTTGTTTCTCGCTGCTTCACCTGATGCCCACAACTTTGGTCCCTGCAGCTGTCACACTCTTCCTCTTGTTCTGGCATTTAAAGGAAGGAGGGCCAGGGCCAGGCTTCACAGTCAGGGCTAGGCAGGAGGGAGGCAGAGTCCCAGGCGGGAGCCCAACACACCTCTCCTCTTCTGGGCACCTGGGGTGTTGTTTCCCCCTGTTCAGGCACCCCTGGGGCCCTGCACTTCACACAGCTCTCCCTGATTTCAGCTGTTAGAGAGGGAGCCTCACTGCTAGCGCAGACTGGGCAGTTTCTTGCATGAGAGACACTGTCCCAAAGCAGGACTAATGCTTAGAGCTGGTTATCAGTGATTTCAGATCTGTTGGTCTGCAGCAAGACTCTCCATTGAGTCTTAACCAGCTCTGTTATTACACAGGGAAGAACAAAAGGGTCAAATGGTGCCTGGAAGCTTTAAGAAGAATCCACCCCACCGAGTACCAACACTTGTCGCTACCTGCTCTCAGCCCCACTGAGAATGTTTTGGGGTCACCCGTCGCCTGTATCAACCTAGGGCTCTCAGAGAATCCTAATTAACAGGTGCTCCAGGGGCGCAATTGGTTTGCGCACAGTACTTATAGGGCAGTGCTGAGAGGAGCTATGCTGAGGTTGTGAGTTCAAGCCTCACCTGGAGCCCTGGTTTTCATTAACCAAGTGGCTTCACCCCCTCATTTGGCCTGTGGAATGTAGAATTCCAGCCCTGGGGACCCTCAGGAGAGGGCTAATAAAAAATGCCCGCTTCACTTATTACCTCCTCTCCAGGTCAGAATCTACCATCCTTTCTCCCCCCCAGCCCCTGTGCCAGGATCCCTCAAGCAGAGCCTGGAGTCCTGTCCCTGGCATCTGTACTATTGACAAAGACTAAGTGACAGGGACAAAACACTCAAATCCCGCCTGGTGCGGGGAGCCAGGTTTGCTCTTCAAATTCTGTCGTTGGTACATTTCCAGGCCTGGGAATGTCCCACAACAGCATTCAATGGGAAGCTGCCTGCAGAACAGTTACACTGCACAGAGCTCCTGTGGAGGAGGGGTGGGAATTAGTAACATTTTGAGGATCGTTTGGGAAATGAGCCTTTGCTGACAAGGTTTGTCTCTGTTCATATTTCACCTTCAGGTGTTATGTTGAGGGATCTTTAGTATATTTTTGTGAGGTTAATAACTATCTCCTCAACTTTATTTACTCAACTTAAAAATTGGTCACTTGATTTTTGCATCTCCCTGTGAAAATACAACTGACGTGTGGCTTTCTACAGGGGGTCATGATGTTATAGTTGGGGAAATCAGTCTCTGTACTTCTGGGGGGGGTGTGTTGCTTTTTTACAGCTGCCTCAGGGCCAGGCACACTGGGCTGTTAGCTGCACCCACTGTCCTTGCCAGGGGCCCCTGCTGAACCCTGGGCGGCTGCACTGCAGTGCTGGGGTGACTCTGCAGGTGGAGAAGCTGCTGTGGAGCAATGTAGAGCAGGTGCAGGAAGGAGACGGGGTCACTATTCACATTCTGAACTGCACAGTTTTCCAAATTTGGGACTAGATTCATAGACTTAAGGTCAGAAGGGACCATTATGATCATCTAGTCTGACCTCCTGCACAATGCAGGCCACAGAATCTCACTCACCCACTCCTGTAACAAACCCCTAACCTATGTCTGAGTTATTGAAGTCCTCAAACTGTGGCTTAAAGACCTCAAGGTGCAGGGAATCCTCCAGCAAGTGACCCGAGCCCCATGCCGCAGAGGAAGTCGAATGTCCGAGAACAATTCTAGGGGAAGGTGAACGCAGAGCAATGACACTGGAGATGCCCAGACCTCCAATAGGGGCAATGTGGAAATTAATAATGGGAAGATCATTTGTGAAATTAGTCGTCACTGACAAGATTTGTCTCTGTTCCTATTTCACGCTATGGTGTTAGTTAGAGGAATCAGTACAGATTTTTTTACTATATTGATTAAACACTTAATTTTATTTAATCAAGCCAAAAACTTAATGTCACTTATTTTTTCTCTGTCCTAGCAAGAATGAATTGAATTTTGTGACTTTCTGGAAAGTGCAGTGAGATTAAATGTGGGAAATTCAGTCTCTGTGTTTGTGAGCTGATGGTTTCCTCTCACAGGTCAGTGCCTGCATTGAAATACCCAGAGGGATCTAAGGGCTGGTGTACGCTGGGCACTGAACTGGCAAAGCGATGTCTCCCAAGGTGTGAACCCCCCCACAAACCCATATAGTTAAGGTGACCTAACCCTGGGTTAGATAGTGCTAAAGAAAAGGAAGAACTGTTCTGCCCATGCAGCTATTACAGGGATGGGAAAATCCCTCCAGTCACTGTCTACTCCAAAGTGCTATAGCAGTGCCACAGCAGAGTTTTAAGTGTAGACAGAGTGAAACTAGATTTATCTCCAGTTCGCACTGTGGATGCTCAGGCACTAAGACTACAATAATAACAACAACAGCACTTGCGTAGTTGGCAGGATTCAAACCTGCGCAGGGAGACCCCAATGGATTTCTAGTCCATCGCCTTAACCACTCAGCCACAACTACTTGACATGGATCCATTACACTGCATGATGATTTTGTTCTCACTGAATTGTCACTTCAAATTGTTTGCTCAGACCAGCTTCCCCAGCACACTCACGGCTGCGCATCAGTGTAAGTGTGTTCTGGGCTCAACAGCGAGAATTCCTGCCCATTTCCCTTCCGGCTGGAGCAGCATGAGAGTGTGTTTGTGTGAACGACGTTGCTGTAGATTGTTGTTCATTCCCCACTCTGACAATTCAGACAGTCCCTTTCCTAGTCAAATCTCCAGCACATCGTTCCAATAGCAGGGGGCAGGATTTCTCTGGGGCACTGAAATTTTTCAGAGGGCTGGCGCGTGAACTCAGCCTTGCATTCCACCTTGATGTTTCATGGACTAACAACAGCAGCAGAAAGAAAGAGCCGAGCCAATATCTCCCTGGCAGGGATGCAGGTGCCATGACCCCTCTGTCTGACTGTCGCCATTGCAGGAGAAAAAGGTTCACTGGCATCGAATGCCCTGTCTCAGACCAGAGACACAGGGAGGTTTTGATGTTTATGGATCTGTGCAAAGGAAATTTTGTCTCTGTGTGAAACTGAGGTCAGAAATGAAACGTCCACATGCTGGCCCAATGCTCTAGGGTATGTGGGTGAAGGACTCGGGCTGAGAAATGATTTAACAGGGGTTTGTTTCAATTTATTGCCCCGATTAAAATCTATGGCTAAAAGGCAGCCACTGTTTTTAGTACTTGTACCTGTGTAGGGACACCCCAGTGGGTGTCAAGTCCATTGCCTTCACCAGGGGCAGTCGATTATTTTAGCAAAGTACATATTTCTTGGTCAAGGCCTAGGCTCCAGAGAAAACAATGCACGGCTGATAAGAAGAAGTACATCAAAAGATTTTGCAGGCACCGTGGGCATAACTATGATGTGTCGTGTTTCAATATATGGCACCACCTCCTTTCCCTTAGCCTTGTAGTTGACCAAGGGCAAAGCTGAACATCTCCTCAGATACCAGGGAGCGTTTATGTCCATTCCTGCGAGCTACACAGGGGTTTGATGTTGCTGCTTTCAACCCTCTGGCTCTGCCGGGATAAGGAACAATTCAGGCTGTCACTGAACTGAAGGAGGAAGATCAGTTTTTGACAGGCAGAGGGACACCTCCTCTTAAAGGTGTTTGTCTGGCTGGCAGCCCTGGTTCCCAGGTCTCGCCCGTGGGGCTCCAGCAGTTTTGGGACCGGGTCACTCCCTTGGCCCCACCTGCTGCCCCCCAGGTGCTCCCCCCCAGGGGCCCCAGCAGTGCAGCGGAGCTGAGCAGCATCTGCCTGCTCACTCCAGAGGCTGCCGGCCCCTCCCAGAGTCTGCACACCTTCCTTCCCCACCCTCCAGCCCCCAAACTCCCTCCCAGAGCCTGCACCCCCACCCCTCCTCCTGTTCCCCCCGCCCCTGCCCCAGCCCAGAGCCTGCACCCGGCACCCAAACTCCCAGAGCCATAACAAGGAATTTTTGTGCCCGAGGCAAGGGCCGGCTCCAGGCTCTTTGGCCGCAGGTCCCTGAGTCCCTGTCGGAGGGAAGGACCTGCCGCTGAATTGCCGTTGAAGAAGCAGCAGCGGTAGAGCTGCCGCCGAAGCGCCGCTGATCGGGGTAGAGCTGCGCCCCTCCACTTTCCGCGCCCGAGGCAAGTGCCTCACTCGCCTCGCCCTTGTTACAGCGCTGTAAACTCCATCCCAGAGCCTGCACCCCAGAACCCCTCCCCCCCCCCAACGCCCACCCAGAGACCAGCCTCTCACCCCTTCTGCACCCAAACTCCCCCCAGAGCCTGCACCCCTCCTGCACCCCAATCCCCAGCCCAGGGCCTGCACCCCAGACCTCCTCCCCCCACCCAAACTCCCTTCCAGAGACCAGCCTCTCACCCCTTCTGCACCCAAACTCCCCCCAGAGCCTGCACCCCTCCTGCAACCCAGTCCCCAACCCAGGGCCTGCACCCTAGACCTCCTCCCCCCTCCCAAACTCCCTCCCAGAGCCTTAGGCAGCTGAGAGGCAGAGTTTTGGGGGGCGGGTTCTGGGCAGTATGAGTGACATTATTGGCCACTGGGAGGACTGGAGGATTGGCACCGGCCCTAAGGTAAATGGAGGTTGAGACCCTGCTTTAAGGGATTGGAGCAATGCTGGAGAGACTGACGGGCAGGGAGCTGGGGAGCCGTGTGTGCCCCAAGGAGAGTTGTTGTTGTGCTCTGGTGACACAGAGTGGGGTGGGGATTTTGTAAGCTGTGGTGTTTGTATAGAGAGAAAGTTTACTAACCCCCAGGGTAAAAACTGGTCCTGCTCTGGGCTATGCATGAAACTCCTTGTTGTGAGTATAGATCAGCGGCTGAATGTTTCCCTGCATGATAATGGGTTCCTAATGCCCTCCCTGGTCCGAGCTCCAGCACCTTCTGTACTCGTACCGTGAATGTGAAGAACAAGACTCCAACCCCATCGTTCTTCAATGGCCGAGGACCAGAGAGATGGGCCCTTCCACCAATCACCCTCTGCCCATCATCCTATCCCAGTCCTGACCTCCAGATTCACAGCTCTGCTGGTGCCCCTCACTCCCGACCCGCAGCCCTCTGGGCTTCCCCCAGCTCTGCTGGTGCCCCTGACTCCCGACCTTCAGCCCCCTGGGCTTCCCAGCTCTGCTGGTGCCCGTCCTCCCGACCCACAGGCCCTGCCATCCCAGTCCCGACCTCCCGACTCAAAGCTCTGCTGGTGCCCCTCACTCCTGACCTGCAGCCCCCTGGGGTCCCCCCAGATCTAGCGGTGCCCCTCACAGCCAACACGAACCCCCATGCGCTCCATGCTGACCTCGACAGTCACTGTTCTGATGGTGCCCCTCACTCCTGACCGGCAGCCCCTGATATCCCAATCCTGACCTCCAGACTCACAGCTCTGCTGGTGCCCCTCACTCCCGACCCGCAGCCCCCTGGGCTTCCCCTAGATCTATCGGTGCCCCTCACTGCCAAACTGCAGCCCCCTGGGCTCCCGCTGAGCTCTGCAGTCACTGAGCTGCTGGTGCCCCTCACTCCTGACCTGCAGCCCCTGTTATCCCAGTCTGGCTAATTATCTAGTGGAACAAGCTCCGCAAGGGACGTGGTTAATTCCCCATCACTGCCGTGTGTAAATCAAGACCGCAGCTCTTGCTGCAAGACACCTGGTGTGGGGGTGTCCCTGTTCCCCCTTCAGAACCTCTGGCACATGGTGCTTCCCTCCTCCCAGTTCAAGATCCCCATCATGTGGGTGCTCCCATCCAGGATCTCTGGGGTGTGTCTCTGTCCCCCACGCCATGAACTAGCTCCAGTGTGTGGTTTCCCCTGCCTGCCCCCATCCGGGATCTGTGGGTGTCTCTGTTCCCCTTTTCAAGATCTGTGTTGCTTGGGTGCGTCCCTTCCCCCAAGTCAGAATCCCCAGCGTGTGGGTGCTCCCATTGGGCTGACCTGGCTCCCCTCTCTCTAGGAGGACTGGGGACCCCAAACTTCCCAAAAACCATCATAGCGAGGCCAACCTGAGCACAGACACCTGCTCAGCACCCCGGGGTGCAGCCCTGAACTCCGGCAATCAGCTACGCTCAGCTGCCCACCCAACAAGCGTTACATGCAGGAGCCTTCGTGCCCCGCGTGTTCAGCTCCCTCCCAGCGCCAGCTTTAAACTCCGCTGCTCAGTTCTAAGCGTTGGCCACACGGGGGCAGCCTGGAGCTCAGCCAACGCCTCCCGTTGCTGGTTGAGTTTCCCGCTCCTCGTGGCAGGTTCACACCCCGCAGGCAGATCTCTGAACTGGAGCCGAACCGTTCCCCAAATCCAGCGCTTTAGCAGCAGCTTTGCTAGGAAAGCGCTGACGTCCCCAAGTAAAGTAAGAGCCAGAGCGCTGTGTCCAGGATATTCTATCGGGCCCCTCACCGTGGTGTCTGTCAGGCGCAAGGAGAAACCAGGGAAATGTTTTCATGGCGTTTAAGGGCAGAAGGGGCCATTAGCTCAGCTAGTCTGACCCCCGAATAACACAGAATTACACCATGACACGTATTGATCCCACAGACCTTAGATAGATCAAAGCGTTTCAGCCTCAGGAAGGAGGCTAAACTGGGTACCAGAGGCAGCGAACAAGGGGCCCCCAAGGCAATGGCAGGGAACTGACGAGGTGAAATATGCCCAGATGATCCCAGCAGGCGACCCACCCCCATGCCACAGATGTGGGAGTCCCTGTTCCTCCTGCCCTTAAGAATCTCTGGTGGTAAGTGGGTCCCCCCCATTCCCCAGATAAGAATCCTCCATGTGGTTTCCCTGGCTTCACCTCCAGATAAGAATATTGTGTGGAGGGAGTGGGAGGAAGGTTGTCTGGCAGATATGTAAAGGGGGACTGTGTCTCCCTTTCTGGCCCAGGCTCCTGGGAGGAAGTGATCTCCGTGTGTCTGGCTGTCTCCATTCCTCCCACCCATAAGAATCCCTGGTGTGTGGGTGCACCCTAGACCATTACGGATCTCTGGGGGTGGGTGTCTCTCTCCCCCTAGTCAGGATCTCTGGGACGTGCCTGTATAAAAGGAGACTTTGACTCAACCAGGCTGGGCTGCCAGCGTGGAACAGACCAGGTCCTTCTGTGGAGGGTTTGCGTTCCTCCAAGGACGTGATCTCAGTGTGTGTGGGTGTCCCTGTCCCTTCAACCCTTAACAATCCCTGGTGCGTGGGTGCGCTGGGCCCCATTACAATCCCCTCTGTCTTACCCCCCATGAGGGATCCATTTGATGTGGGTGTTCTCCACACTACCGGGGGTGTCTGGTTCCCCTGTCCCTCCTGGTTAATAGTGGAGTGTGTGGGTGTCCCCCCAGCCCGTTACGGATCCGTGTTGTGCGGATGCCCCCGTTCTTCTCATTAAGAATGGTGCAATGGAGCATAAGGGTGTGTCCCCCACCCCATGAACTAGCTCCCGTGTGTGGTTCCCCTACCCCCATCCAGGCTCTGTGGTGTGTGGGTGTCGCTGTTCCTCTTTTCAAGATCCTTGTTGCAGGGGGGCATCCCTCCCCCCAAGTCAGAATCCCCAGCATGTGGGTGCTCCCATCCCCCCAGCCAGGCTCTGCGTGGGGGGGTGTCTAAAAGGAGACCATGTCTCACCGAGGCTACGCTGCAGGGGTTACTCACAGGGACAACCCCACTACTGATCAGCATGGGAGTTTTGACCTGCTTCATTTCTGACCTGGGTCAGTTCACCCCTCCTTGGGCAACCTGGGGACCCCAAGCTTCCCTGGGATCACCATAGTGATGCTGAACTTAGTGTGGACACCTGATCGGCACAACCCCCTGCAGCCCAGAACTCCTGAGTTCAAGCGATCCGCCGGTCTCAGCCTCCCCAGGAGCTGGGATCACAGGTACCAGCCACAGGGCCCGGCTTGTTTCTCAGCCTGGCAGCTGGAGCTTTAAACTCTGCTTGTGAGCTCTGTGCCTTGGCCAGACGGGGACAGCCTGGAACTGGGAAATGCTCCTGCTTCCCCCGCCCCCCTCTCATGTCGAGCTGCAGGCGCCGCTGTCCTCCCAGGTAAGATCCCGGATGTTTCGGTGCCCCCATCCCCCGTCCAGGTGTCCGGGTACCTCTGCCCCCCATACAGAATCCTGGGTGTGTGGGTGTCCGTCCCTCTGCAGAGGATCCCGGAGTGTGGATGCCCTTGTCCCCCGCTACAAGATCCTGGGTGTGTGGGTGCCACTCTCCCTCCCAGTAGATCTCTGGTGGGTGGGTCCCCAGGGTGTGAGTGCTCCCATCCCCCGATACAGGCTGGGGGGGGTAAAACTGGCTCTCCCTGTCCTGCCCAGGCGGTGCTACAGCAGCTGTTCACAGGGGCAGCAACCCCACTGTCACCCTGCAACTGTAACCTGCTCCAGGGGTGACCTGCTTCCCCCTCCTTTGGGAGCCAGGGACCCCAAACTTCCCAGAGTCACCTGATCGATGCTGAGCTGAGCTGTCCCTTGTGCAAAGCAGGGGGCCAAATTCCATGGAAACAATGGATAAGCAGGGGGCCATGGGCACATCCAGCCCTGGCCATGAGATGTTCCCTCCCCTTTTCTTTATGCCCCTGTTGTTATTTCATGGATTGTCTGGGATGGGGGAAAACTGAGTTCACTCCAGGTGGAGGGGGGAAGAACCCTGAAAATCTTAGGCCCCAACTCCTGCTACGAGGATCACTGAGGTGCTGGGAATCTGCATGGGAAAGGGACGGTGTGAATTGTCAAGGTGGGGAATGAATATCAATCTACAACAAGAGCCACCTCATTAATCACTGACACAGGCTAATCCTGCTGCTGATAGAAGGGAAACTGGGAGTGATTCTTTGCTGTTCAGCCATGGAAACTGTGACCCAATTGCACCGCAGTGAATGTGCTGGGGAAAGCTGGACTTTACAGGCAGGTGGAAAGAGCAGACCCTAGAAACACCTGGAGCTCCCCACAGCACTTCTGCCACCGGGGTCAGGTGTTGAGCGACTCACAGCGCCCCTCCCCTCCCATTACATTCCAGGAGGGGGTGGCAGCACCCCCCACCCAATGCAGGGGAGAGGGCTGAGTGTATCTCTGCACCCTGAGTCCAGGGCACCCATTCTCTCTGCCCCACACATCGAATCTGGCCCTGCAGCAGAGTGACCCCTAAGAACCAGCAACTTCCAGGACAGCAGATTTGGCCTCAGAGCAGGGAATGTGTCCCTCATGCTGCTTTTAGGCCACTAGGTGCTCTGGAAACAGGAGGGCTCTAAGTGTAACCTATAGCACAAATGGCCCATCTGGGGATGTAGCTTAGTTGTAGAGCACATGCTTTGCATGTATGAGGTCCTGGGTTCAATCCCCAGCATCTCCAGGTTCTTTTCACCCTGCTGCTTTGCTCCTGCCCTGCAGGAGTTTCAATCCTGCTCAGTGAGGGGCTAGTGCCAATTGCATGGAAGGTCTGGGGGGGGGTTCTGCTCCTAAGTCTCCTCTGCACATTTAAGATTCCTACCTGCTGTGCTGCTTGGGACAAGGGTAGATGAGAAGGGAGAATCCTCCAGCACTGGAGGGAAAGGTCCCATCTGCACAGACTGAGAGGCAAAGGCTAGACTTATTTCTAGTCTGGGCCCAATCTTTTCACCTGGTATAGCCCTTGTTCCAGCTCAGGTGGTAGCTAGGGGATGTCTCATGACTGCAGCATGTTTGTTCAGTTCCACCCTCTTATAGAGCTTTGGTACAAGGCAGGAATCTTTTGTCTCTCTCCTGGGGAAAAGCCCCAGGTTTAAGATGGATTCCTGTACCAGGTGACATGGTCACATGTCCTGTGAGACCCCCAAGCCTTCATTCTTCCTGGCCTGACTCACAGATGGTGCAGGACAGAGCCATCTCCAGTCAATTGTCCTGGTTAATGGGAGCCATCAAGAGTCCAAACCACTGTTAATGGCCCACACTTTGCATCATTACAACAAGACCTCAGAGTTATAGTTCATATTTCTAATTTCAGATCCAAGAATGATTGGTTCATACAATAGGATGAACACACACAGTAGATTATAAGCTTTGTAATGATACCTCACAAGAGACCTTTTGCATGAAGCATAGTCCAGTCACTTTATATTCACACTCATTAGCATATTTTCATAAAATCCTATGGAGTGCAACATCACAGCAGGGAAAGGGTTTTACTGCGGCACCTGGGAGCAGTTGAGTTGCATGTTCAGGCTGTGGTATGAGTTCCTTCACGTTTCTCGTAAGCACACAGGGACCTTCGCGGGTGCTCTCGATACAGGAATGGCCCAGATATGATAAAGTGATGGGAATTGCATTTTCCTTTTTTATTTCTGTATTTCCAATGACATTTCTGTTTGTGATTTCGTTTTGCTTTGTATAACTGTGTTTTCTCCTGGATTTGATATTTAACTAAAAAAAGAATAAGGCCTCAAGGCACCACATGAAGGAGCAGGCTGGGGCTAGGACAGCTAAGAGAGCAAGAGTAGCAGGTTTCCTGGCCTCATTTTTCTTGACTAGTTTCTCTTCTACACAAAATTTGCCTTTTTTAAAATGTGAGCCTGGCTAGCTCAGTTGGTAGAGCATTAGACTTTTAATCTGAGGGTCCAGGGTTCAAGTCCCTGATTAGACAAAGAAACACTTTCCTCCTGTGACTTCCCCAAAGAATTTCAGAAGGACTCTTCTTGACTTTAGTTTTTCCTTTTCAGGACATGGCCTTTCCCAGGAAGGGCCCTTTACTGCCTGGGACTGAAGGTGCTACTGCCTCACCTATCCACTGGCCTCACAGTCTGGAGGAAGAAAGGCCTCTGGGCCTGCAGTAAAGTGCTGTGTGCTGACTTTTTGAGCAAATGCAGGGCTGGCCAGACAGGCATGTTCCCACTGAGTCCTCCCTGCCAGAAAAAATTGTCCCCACAGACAGGGGCGGCTCCAAGCCCCAGCACACCAAGCACATGCTTCGGACAGCAAGCCGCAGGGGGTGCTCTGCCGGTCGCTGCGAGGGTGGCAGGCAGGCTGCCTTCGGCAGCGTGCCTGCGAAGGGTCGGCTGGTCCTGCGACTTCGGCAGACCTCCCGCAGGCAAGCCGCCAAAGGCAACCTGCCTGCCGTGCTTGGGGCGGCAAAATGCCTAGAGCCGCCCCTGCCCACAGAGTCCTCCCTGCTGGAAGTCTACAGTAATCAACAGGTGCTCTGCTGGTCCCATGGTGTAAGGGCAGCACTCAGGACTTTGAATCCTGCAATCTGAGGTGAAGTCTCAGTAAATCTGAGAACAATTCCTGTGCCACAAACCCTGCTGGGTCTTCCAAGGCTCTGTCTTGCTTTCTCAAAGGCCATGAAAGCCACTACAAAAGGGTTTTTTTCTCCTGCTGATAATAGCTCACCTTAACTGATCACTCTCGTTATAGTGTGTATGGCAACACCCAATTTTTCATGTTCTGTGTGTAATATATATATATATATATATATATATATATATATATATATATATATATCTTTCTGCTGTATTTTCCACTGCATGCATCCAATGAATTTGGTTTTAGCCCAGGAAAGCTTATGCTCAAATAAATTTGTTAGTTTCTAAGGTGCCACAAGTACTCCTTGTTCTTTTTGCAGATAAATTAATGGAGGTTAAGTCCATGAATGGCTATTAGCCAGGATGGGTAAGGAATGGTGTCCCTAGCCTTTGTTTGTCACAGGCTGAAGATGGATGGCAGGAGAGAGATGACTTGATCATTACCTGTTAGGTTCACTCTGTATGGGGCACCTGGCATTGGCCGCTGTTAGCAGATAGGATGCGGGGTTGGATGGACCTTTGGTCTGACCCAGTATGGCCGTTCTTATGTCCTTATGAAGGAAGGGGAAGAGCCCTGCAACAATGTTTCTGTAGTGTAGTGGTTATCACGTTTGCCTAATGCACAAAAGGTCTTTGGTTTAAAACCAGGCAGAAACATGCTGGCTTACTTTTTCCAGCTCCTCCTGGCCTGTCCCTGCTGTTGTAGGAGCAGCAGTGATTTCTATGCTCAGAAGGTCTGTTATACTTCCCCTGCTCCCACTTTTGTCTCCTCTCCCTCTCTGAATGCCTGTGAAGTGGCTTTTCCCCTCCCGCTCCCCCCTGGGATGCTGGTGGGATGAATGGGCTGGTTGAAGAGCAGAAGAGCTCTAAGGTAGACAAGGTGTCTGGGATGCTAATTAGGCAGCGATCACACACCCAGAGCATGGACACTGCCCAAGGTGGAGTGTGACCAACCAGATGCAGCCAAGTCATCTCTAGTCGCAGGCCATGAGGTGCAGGCCCTTAAAAGGGGAAGAGGCCCTGTGCTCAGGAGAGCACTCACAAGCTAGTACCTCCAGTGAATGCCTATTGCCCGGACCGCCTGGCCAGTGGTTCTCTGCGTTGTATTTCATTGTGCCTCAGGGAGACTTACCTTCGTCGCACCGTCCATAGCTGCGCTGTGGGACACTTACCTTGCAGAATCCTGACATCTCCAGTGCTGTGCCTGTCCTGGGAGCGTGAGTATGCGTGTGTGACACCCCCCCCCCCCCCCGCTTATTTTGAGATAAGCTGTCAGTATAATAAATGTGCTGCTTTCTGCCAATCTCGGGTGGGTCATTAGTCCTCCCTACGCTTACTAACTGGCCCAATTTTGGGTAACACCTGCGATAACCCCAACCCCTGCATGGCAGAAGGTGGTGAAATGAGCAGAGGAAAAGCCTTGGCATCAGCAGGGAAAGCTAGAGGATCTGGGCCAGGCACCTTTGAAGCCTTGTGGCTTGGTCTCCTCTGCCCTTGGAGGTTGGCCTATGGCGGCTGGCTCTTCCTGCTGGCCTCCTTTGTGTGAGTTGCCAAAGGAGGAAGTGAGGCAGGAATGGGCCAAAAGAGGAAAGTCGAGCTGAGGAAGGCAGGGCAGAAGCTAAGCGCCTCAGTGCGGCTAAGTGGGGTTAGTAGAGCGTCACCATTCATTCTGCAAAGCCTGGGGAGATGCAGTTGGCTGCTGGGAGGCAGAATCTTGTGCCTGCCTCTTGGCTTCCCAGAGATGGCTACTTGCAGCCCAGGAGAAGGATGGTTCTGGGTGAAAGGAAGACAAGCAAAGCTCTGGGAGGAAATTTGGGAGCAAGGTGCTGGCTCTGCGCTGGGGGAGGGGGTTGGGGTGCAGGAGGGGTGGCGCTTACCCCGGGCAGTGCAGCTCCCAAAGTGACTGGTACACACAACCCTGCGGCAGCAGCTCCTAGGTGGGCCATGCCAGGGGGTCTCTGTGTGCCGCTGCCTACAGGTGCCGCCCCCAGAGCTCCCATTGGCTGCAGTTCCTGGCCAATGGGGGCTGCGGAGTTGGTACTTGGGGCAGAGGCAGCACATGGAGACACTCCCCCCGCCCCAGGGGATGCTGGGACATGCCAGCCACTTCTGGGAGCGGCACGGAGGGACAGAGGCAGAGTGGGCAGGGAGCCACCACAGTGCTGCTGGCACATCTCTGCACACCCATGGGGGGAGGGGAGCAGAGGGCCTCCATGTGCTGCCTGGGGTAGGGGCAGTGCACAGAGCTGCCTCCCCTCCCGGGTCTATTACAGGAGTGGGTGGGTGGGGTCTTTTGGCCTGCAAGGTGCAGCAGGTCGGACTAGATGATCACACTGGTCCCTTCTGACCTTAAAGGCTCTGAGTCTAAAAGGGAGAGGGAAGTAAAGGAAATTTTTTAAAAAAATAAACCAAACATTGTAATGCCAGGATAACTCCAACAGCTCATTTTATAGTCCTGCCCCTTTCTTCCTCCATGAGAAAACATCACATCTTTGCATTGGCTGGGAATTGAATCCAGGTCAACTGCTTGGAAGGCAGCTATGCTCACCACTATACCACCAATGCATCTGGTGAAAGTATGGCTTATACTTGCCCAATGAGGCTAGAGCAGCATTGAGGAGATTTTCTGCCTGTTAAAATGTACTGGATTCTCATCACTAAAAAAAACACCTCCGTCTTCACTTGGGTTTGAACATTCAACCTTTCAATTAGCCACCAAAGTTGTTAATCACAGGGTAGGTCTACACTACGGGATTATTCCAATTTTACAGAAACCAGTTTTGGAAACAGATTGTATAAATTTGAGTGCATGCAGCCACACTAAGCACATTAATTCGGCAGTGTGCGTCCATGTACTGAGGAAAGTGTCAATTTCCGGAGCGTTGCACTGTGGGTAGCTATCCCATATCTATCCCGTAGTTCCCGCAGTCTCCCCCACCCATTGGAATTCTGGGTTGAGATCCCAATGCCTGATGGGGCAAAAACAGTGTCGCGGGTGATTCTGGGTAAATGTCGTCACTCAATCCTCCCTCCGTGAAAGCAACTGCAGACAATCATTTCGCGCCCTTTTCCCTGGATTGCCCGGGCAGACGCCATAGCATGGCAACCATGGAGCCCGTTCAGCCTTTTTTCACTGTCACCATATGTCTACTGGATGGTGCTGACAGACACAGTATTGCAGTGCTAAACAGCAGCATCCCCTTGCCTTTTGCAAGTTAGCAAAGATGGTTACTAGCCATACTGTACTGTCTGCTGCTTTGCAAGTTGACAATGACAGTTGCCAGCATAGGCGGCAGGTTTGTATAATTTTTGGTGGGGCCCAAAATGGTGCTTCCCCCCCCCCCCGCTCCCACCCTGTAAGCTGATATAAAATGAAGCTACAACGCGTCAGTGCCACAAGATTACAAGGGTCAATTAAAAGTGGAAAGTCAGAAGCAGCACTTGCCTACTTCAATATACAGTATTATATTTTGTTGCACCTGTTGTGATGAAGTGGGAATGTTCTTAATATTTTCTCTGAATACTATGTGGGTGCCTCAGTTTCCCCTGCAAGATGCCAACTGAAGGTGTTGGGGACAAAGAGATCAGGTGGCCTCCTTGTCCGGAAGAGAGACAGAGGCCAGAGGAGGGAGTGTCAGTTTGGAGCTGGCTGGGGAAATGGGGAGAGACTCAGAACTTGGTTCTGGGCTCCCCACCCCGCAAGATGGACCTGACAGAGGGGTTCTGTTTTCTGTACCAACAAGCTCTGTTTAAACTGTGTTCCCGTCATCTAATAAACCTTCTGTTTTACTGTCTGGCTGAGAGTCACATCTGACTGTGGAATTGGGGTGCAGGGACCTCTGGTTGCCCCAGGCCCCGCCTGGGCGGACTCACTGCGGAAAGTGCATGGTGTGGAAGGGCATGCTGAATGCTCTGAGGTCAGACCCAGGAAGGTGTAAGCTTCTTGCCCTGGAGACAGTCTGCTCAGAGAGGAGGCTCCCCCAGAGTCCTGACTGGCTTTGAAGGAGTGGTTCCAGAGCATCCCAGCATCCCCTTCCACCCCATGCACTTCCCAGAAGTCCGCAAAGGCACTAACACTCCCTCCTCTGGCCTTTGTCAAGAAGGCTAACAGCATTTTGGGCTGTATAAGTAGGGGCATTGCCAGCAGATCGAGGGACATGATCATTCTCCTCTATTCAACATTGTTGAGGCCTCATCTAGAGTACTACGTGCAGGTTTGGGCCCCACATTGCAAGAAGGATGTGGAAAAATTGGAAAATCCAGTGGAGGGCAACAAAAATGATTAGGGGGTTGGAGCACATGACTTCTGAGGAGAGGCTGAGGGAACTGGGATGGTTTAGTCTGCAGAAGAGAAGAATGAGGGAGGATTTGATAGCTGCTTTCAACTACCTGATAGGGGGTTACAAAGAGGATGGATCTAGACTGTTCTCAGTGGTAGCAGAGGTCAGAACAAGGAGTAATGGTCTGAAGTTGCAGTGGGGGAGGTTTAGGTTGGATATTAAGAAAAACTTTTTCACTAGGAGGGTGGTGAAACACTGGAATGGGTTACCTAGGGAGATGGTGGAATCTCCTTCCTTAGAGGTTTTTAAGGCCCGGCTTGACAAAGCCCTGGCTGGGATGATTTAGTTGAGTTTGATTCTGCTTTGAGCATGAGGTTGGACTAGATGACCTCCTGAGGCCCCTTCCAACCCTGATATTCTATTATACTCTAAACTGACCACCAAATTTAAGTTGCGTGTTTTTCCCGTCAGGTGAGGACTCTGGGGCAGGGCTGGAGATAAGGAACTTGGGGTGCAGACAGGCTGCCCCAGGGCTAGGGCCAAAGAGGACTCCCCTCCACCCTCCCTGGCAGCAGCAAGCTCCAGGGGAGGGACCCCTCCTCTCCCCCGCAGTTCACTGCACATGCTCCTAGGTCCCTCTCAGGTCCAGAAAGCCCACTCGCCTCCCCTATGGTGGGTACCGAGGGGGGAGGTTGCCATCACGTGTGGCCTCCCCTGCTGCCACTGGGGATGGGGCTGCCCCTTGCCCAGCATGGTGCAGGAGAGGGGACTGCAGGGTGGTAGCTGGGGAGGGGCACAGTATCACAAAATTCACCTAAGCCCCAGCTGCACAGGTCTAGGAAGCTCCCCTCCCCAGTGGTGTAGCCAGGTTCTAACGTCAGGGGGAGCAAACACGTAAAAAAAGATGCCAGCCAACATATCCAATTACTAATCAGGTAGTTCTATAACAGGCTGCCCTGGACCCCATCACCCCCTGACGCACCAGGTAGGGTAGGCACCACCATGTTGTGCAACAAACACTTGACAAAATTACTGGACTTAGTGACGGACAATGCGGGCAGGTGGGTATTATGTCATTCAATCATTCAACCCATAAAATTGCACACATTTTGCCTTAGTGAAATTAAATATCCAGAGAATTACTGGGCCTGTGAGATTACCAGGGCTTGCTCACCTGTGGCTCCCGCTCCCCGTGCTGTGGAGGCACAGCCAGGCAGGTCTGCAGCTGCAGGTAGGCACCCTGCCTCAGGTGCAGCTCCCGTGGGCCCTGATAGCCACTAGACTGGGAGCCTCCCGGACAATGGAATGGGCTGGACTGGGGGGCGGAAGGCAAAGGGGGAGATTGTAGGGAGCTTTGGAGGAGGGGAGGCAGTGGAGGAGGGGAGTGGTCTGGCACAAAGGGGAGGGCTCTCTGGAGAGGAGTGACAGGGGCACAGGGGTCATTGGGAGTCTCTCGAGGGGGCAGAGGGTTGTGTGGGTCTCTGTGGGGCAGGGGGCTGTGATGGGCAGAGCCAGCTGCAACCTGGGTCTGCTCTGCGGGGGGTGTTGCTATAGTCCCCTCAGGAAGCTCCCCCCATCCTGTGTATTTTATACCAGCCCCGGGGTGCCCATTGCTGCTCCTTTCCCCGCCCACGGCTCCATCTGTCTGTCCCCACAACCTCCCAGCTGTGTCCGTCTGTCTGTCCTCACTACCCCCCTGGCTGTGTCCTTGTGTCTGTCTGTCCCACAACCCCCCGGCTGTGTCTGGCTGGCTGTCCCCACCCCCGACTGTGTCTGTCTGTCCCCACCCCCAGCTGTGTCTGTCTGTCCCCACCAACGCCCCAGCTGTGTCTTTGTGTCTGTCTGTCCCCACCCCCAGCTGTGTCTGTCTGTCCCCACCAACGCCCCCAGCTGTGTCGTTGTGTCTGACTGTCCCCCCAGCTGTGTCTGTCTGTCCCCACCAACACCCCAGCTGTGTCTTTGTGTCTGTCTGTCCCCACCCCCAGCTGTGTCTGTCTGTCCCCACCAACGCCCCCAGCTGTGTCTTTGTGTCTGTCTGTCCCCACCCCCAGCTGTGTCTGTCTGTCCCCACCAACGCCCCCAGCTGTGTCTTTGTGTCTGTCTGTCCCCACCCCCAGCTGTGTCTGTCTGTCCCCACCAATGCCCCCAGCTGTGTCTTTGTGTCTGTCTGTCCCCACCCCCAGCTGTGTCTGTCTGTCCCACCAACGCCCCCAGCTGTGTCTTTATGTCTGTCTGTCCCCACCCCCAGCTGTGTCTGTCTGTCCCCACCAACGCCCCAGCTGGGTCTTTGTGTCTGACTGTCTGTCCCCACCCCCCCAGCTGTGTCTGTCTGTCCCCACCAACGCCCCCCCAGCTGTGTCTTTGTGGCTGTCTGTCCCCAGCTGTGTCTGTCTGTCCCCACCCACCAAACCCCGGCTGTTTCTCTGGCTCAGGCTGCCCCCAGAGCTCACCGGCTGAGTCTGTCCGATAGGGACAGACCCTGCTGCTGCTCGGCTCAGGGCTCAGACGCTCCCGGTGGCTCGCTCCCCCTCCCTGCTGTGGAGGCGTGGCCAGGCAGCTCCGGCACCGCCCCCGGCAGCTCCCATTGGCTGGGGTTCCCGGCCAATGGGCTGTGAGCCCTGTCGCTGCTGGAACCTCTGCCGGGAGCTGCTGCTGCAGTGAGAGCGCCCGGCATGGCAGCGCGGGGACCCCTGAAAGCACAGGGCCTGGGGCCCAAACATTGCTGGAGCTGGGCCCACCTTTAGGATTATTGGTGGGGCCTGGGCCCCACGGGACCATAGAACTCGCCGCCCATGGTTGCCAGTTATATTGTACCATCTGCTGCTGTCATGGGTGCTCCTGGCTTGCCTTGGTAATGTTGGTGCCATTAGGCATATCCCTAGATAACTTAGGAGGGTAGAAAAACACAGTGTTAATGAAGCTTTTCTGTACCAGGCCTGAAATGGACCAAAGTTATTTTATGCTGGTCTAAGAGTCCCTTTATGTTAAACTCTAGTTGAATTCCTAAGTCAGCATTTAGAATGGAATGTGTAACTGCTCCTTATCAGTGTAAGACACCAGAAGATAGGGCCCCTTTTACTATCTCCTGTTTAGTTTAGAAAGAGGGGAGGAGGGACAAGGTAATAAATTCAGAAGTAAACCAAGGTAACAGCCTTGAAAAGTTACAAGATGAATTGTTTGCTGTCAAGAATGATTTAATCTGTTTGATGTAATTGTTAACTATACAAAGTGCCTATTATATGGGAGGGGACTAGAAGGGAGAAGGGGGGTGAGTGGGCAATGGGGGGTAATGAGAATGCCTTGTTGAAATCATGTATAAGAAGGGACACACAGCTTGTATCTCTGTGTCCAGGATTTGAGGTTGTAAATACCTCCCTGGCACCTTACTTGAGCTCAAATAAACTTTTTCTGCATTCTCCACCCTGGTGTGATAATTAGTGCGACGCACACCGGGCAACGAACCACTGTTTGCTGCCTCAGGCCTTTTTTGGGCCGGCAACAGTCTTGGCGTCCCTGGGTGGGCTCGAGGCAAAATTATGCCTTGCCCGGACTCCTCCAATGGCCGGTGGACGACAGTCACAGCCGATGCCCAGCGCGCACCGGTGCTTTTACCGGGGGCCTCGGCAGGGACGTGTCAGACCGACCTTGGAAGGCACAACGGTGCAACGCACTCAGATAGTGGAGAAGCAGCTGCGGGCGACGGTGAGGAACCGGTCCTGTGGAAAAGGTAGGAACAGTTCAGTGCTGTTAACCTTTTGTTTGCCTGTTAAGACCTGGGGACGCCCAGTGTCTTCCCATAGGTATGGGGCAGGGATGGAGTACAGGCAGGGCACGGTGTATGCCCCCAGAATGCATTCTAGCAAATTGGAAAGTGTTTGGTTTGGATCCAATGATTAAGGGTAAATTAAAAAGGTTCTGTACAGTAGACTGGCCTCAATATCAACTAGAGAGCCAGGAAAGGTGGCCACCAGAAGGATCACTTAATTACAACATGATCCTTCAATTACTTTTGTTTTGTTAGCGAATGGGTAGCTTTTGAAACTGTTTGTATAGAGAGCTCTTGTAAAAATCCCCCATCATATGCCCCAGAGCTGCATTGGGAGGAGGATTGTCCGTGGGAATAATGGTCTTGGTGTGTGTGTGTGTGTGTGTGTATACCAGTGTGAGTGTCTGTTACTGGAAGACGCCCAGATTAACCTGTGAAGCAAATGCTAATGATCAGGACTAGTCTAACGCAAGCCCAGTAATTAGTGGATCTTTAGGAGATCCGACCCACGGTGGGCTGACTCAGCCTGGCATCGTCCGGCGAGGAAGCTGCCTGGGTCTAGGAATGTGTGAACCCATCTTCCCTCCCCACCCCTGTAGGGAGAGATTCTTAGTTTATGAGCCGCTAGCGCGGACAGGGCCCCCCTCTTTGTGTGTGTAAGTGGAAAATGGGGGAAGGGACAGTCTAAACATTCTACCTCACCCCCTAAGGGTACCCCAGCATAGTACATGTACGTACATTATGGTCCTGAAACCTGCAGGTATTTAGAGAATTGGAATCTTTACACGCGTGAAAATCCATCTAAACAATGTCCATTAGAAGGTATCTTCAATCTAGATAAGATCATATATCTCAGAGGAGCTTTTAATTACCAAAGGAAAAGCCTCTGACACAGTGTGAGCAATTTGTCTAGGAATGGGTTAATTTGAAACTCAGCTAAGCCCAGAGATAAGGAGAGCTGCTCTGTGTATTAGGTCAGACTATGTTAAGTACAAAGAAAAACTGCTTTTATCCCCAGCTGGCTGTGGGAAAATATAGACAGAGGTAAATTAAAGGTAATATAAGTTACAGAACTGAGATTGCATTTGCAAAGCTTAACTGTTCAGTGAGATTTAACAGTCTTTGCAATCCCAGAGTTGGTATGGCTTGGTGACCTGAATCTCTGAAAGAGACACTGCAGGAGATTCCAGGGTGTAAAAGAACAGCTCTCCCAAGAGTGGAAGCATGTTGGAAATATTGGATAAGCTGTATACAGAATAATCTCCCGTCCACCTATTCCCCTTCTCTGAATGTTATATACAGACATGGTCAGTCTGGATATGTGTGAGTATTAAAGTGGCTTAAGGCTTGGGGAAGCTTTGGGGTTTGGTTATATGGTGTGTTTTGTCCTCCCCCAACGTCCTGCAATAGATAAATTGGTAACAGATTTGTTACAGTTTGGTGAGTAATTGAGAATGGGGGAGCCCTATAGAATTTACACCATTTATCTGTTTTACCTTTGTTATGTTGTGTTTCTTTTGTTTGGTACTATTGGTGTTATATGTTGAGGATTGCATGATTAAAGATGAGCCTACTCTCAGCTGCAGTAAGTCTGAGAACTGGAAAGGAGTTCTACCCCCAGTTACAGCAGGACTGGGCAATAGAGTAGTTGGAGAAAAAGAACAAATATGTACTTGATAACTAGAATTGAGCAATTAAGAGCATAGATCATGACCCAGACAGCAACTCAAACCTGCGCTCAGGGCAAGTTGCAGGTTTTGAGACAGGATATCCAGTTAGAAAAGGAAGCCCTGGCTAAGCAAGTACCAGTCCTTCAGGGACTTGCCAAAATTTAACTATTTGTGCTCAGCATACACCGTAATAGCAGTGTGTTTGCTACAAAGGGAAATTAAATGATTAAACACCAGTGGGCCATGTGTTTTGCCCAGGTGGCAAGCCTCACAAGGGAGGACTCGGGTAGTCTTGTGAGTTCAAATGTTTTAGGAAAAGGACCAGAAGGGTGGGGCTAATTGAGAAACCAACCCCCTTAGTTAAAACTGGCAGTGGAGCAAATTGGTGTCTAGGGAAAGAATGGTTCAGCTAGAAAGAAGGATCAGGCCCAGGCAGGCAAGCAACAGACGGAGAGATTGGAAAACGGGTTGGAAACTTTTGAGGGTCTAGTAGAAGAAAGGAGTACATAGGTATAAACATGGGGATTTCAAATACCCAGGAGGATACTTGTAATAGTGATTTAAGTTGAGAAAAGTGGTTGTTGGAGAAAACAAGTGAGTGATTTTAAGGCAGTGTGAAAAGTTAACTCCATAGTTGCTGGAGGGAACAGCAGTTGAACTTTGTAAAAATGCTAAAGAGAAAAATTCTTGGTGTCTTTGAAATGTTTGTAAATAAATTCAGGCAAAGAAATTATTAGATTGCAATCATTTGGTTATGACCCATTTAGTTGAATTATCTAAAAAATGTATATAGTGCTATGTAATTGAAATCTTATTAGGTTCTAAAGGCACTATAAGTGGTGATGTTTTCTTTCAGTATTTAAAAGCAGGAGTTAAAAGTAAAGAGCAAGTCAACTTGCATCAATACAGATGCTTCCTATCTAACTGATAAAGTAGAAGTCACTGAGACCTAAGCTGCCTATGAAATATATATATATATGAAAATATGGGGTAATTCCCCTGTTTTGCCTGAGATCAACTAAGGTACTTGTATATTTTCAGTGATGATTGATTGCCCAGAAAGGGTAGACTTCTGTTTTTGTCTTTCAGATAATCAGAGAAAACTGATGCTAGCTGAACAGCATTCAACATACCATGCCTTTGATGGCACAGTAAAAATTATGTTTTGTGTTTTATGTTCTGTCTTGTGGCCAAAAATTATTTGGTTTATGGGATAGTCTGGATTGGAATACAGATACTTGTTTTGTTCAACTTGGAATACAAAGTGCTTGGATAAATTGGGAAAAAATGTGATATACTAAAGTCTAATACATCTCCTTAAGTAAGAGAAAGAGAAACTTTATTGGCCAAATCTTTTAATTGAAAATTGTTAGTAAAACTTGCATACTAATAGTTTTTGGAAGCAAGGATATGGAAAGTTAACCCACTCCCATATTGTATTTGGATCCTTCTGGCTATCTCAGATTTCTAGCCAGAGGGCTGGGGATGGTGGGAAACTATTGGACTAGAGGCTCTATGAAATAAACTCGTTAAAGTGGGTGTGCTTGTCCTAACTTGTTGTCCCAAAGCTCTGGAAAAAGTTATTTTAGTAAAAGGATAGATGTGACAAACTTTAAATAATAAGACTAATGTACTGTATAAAGGCAATGTATATGTGTTCATTGTTAGAAAAAGATGTATAAGTGAAGGCTAAGTTTCCTTTGTAGGTTAAAAGAAGCCAGACAGGACAAAGGAAGAAGAACGAGTTAACTGAGGAAAAATAGCTAACATGCTGAGTTTAAAGATAGGGCATTAGCCCCATTTCAGGACACTGCTCTCAGCTAAGACTTAGCTAACAACCAAGACAAGGGGGGCTTAATTAAATGTGCCCACACAGCTGTAGAGTCTGCAAATCGTTGACAGGCACTCATGAAATGTGTTAGGTTTCTTTTTCACAGGTAAAGACAAACTACATAAAGACCCTAGGAGGCCTGCCACTCTTGGAACCAGGAAACTGGATTGATGTAAAGCTCCACCAGCGAAAGACTGCTTTGGCTCTATGCTGGAAAGACCCTTATTAAGTCCTGGTGACCACCAACAGCGTTGTGCAGTGTCAGAATCCAGAATTTCCTGACCAAAAAGGACATTAAGGACTGACCCTGGTGTAGAAACCAAGAATTATACACTGGCAGGAAGAAATTTGTGGGACCCCTGTTTGAGACTGTGGTATTGATTAGATTTTGGGGTTTATTCTACAGGCTGCACCCTGTGTTTTGGATAAATCCTCCAGCATGTATTGCTCACAAGGGGCTGCCATTAGATTAGTACAACAGAGAGCCTAAGTTGTTTCCTCTGCAAGAAGAGGGAATTGACCAGATCTCTGTGGACTCAGGCCAATAATATAGCAACCATTTGAAATATTCTTAAAAGCTGGGAACATGATAAGAAATTGGGCCACCTAGAAAAAGGCCACTAGCCTTATTTTTAAAGCTCAGCTATCCCGAATACAAGCTGGAGTTGGTGGGTTACATGTCATTTCCACCCTTAGTTCTATGACCCAGAAGTTGCTGACAGAGATGGTATTGAGAATCACTGAGACTGGGAAGGTATTGCAGTGGGATCTGGTATATTTAGATGGATCTTGAGCACCAGACTTGGCCCACTGCCCTTACAGACTATCAGGAACCATCTGATCTGTGGTCAGGGGGATGACATACTTGGACACTTTCTGGATGGAAGTATGGACATTCACAATGCTCCTTCCAGGCATGTGGACCGGTTAGGGTGGGTGTGGGCTTCCACATACCGAATCCTACCGGGTCCATAGGGAGGATGAATGTGGAACTGAATACCCCAGCTCCCTAGAGTTTAATTGTTGTTTTTGTCTTCAAAGTATGAGAAAACTCAGCCAAATGTTTGTTGAGTATTCTCAAAGGGGGGGATTGTTGGTGCCATTAGGCATATCCCTAGATAACTTAGGAGGGTAGAAAAACACAGTGTTAATGAAGCTTTTCTGTACCAGGCCTGAAATGGACCAAAGTTATTTTATGCTGGTCTAAGAGTCCCTTTATGTTAAACTCCAGTTGAATTCCTAAGTCAGCATTTAGAATGGAATGTGTAACTGCTCCTTATCAGTGTAAGACACCAGAAGATAGGGCCCCTTTTACTATCTCCTGTTTAGTTTAGAAAGAGGGGAGGAGGGACAAGGTAATAAATTCAGAAGTAAACCAAGGTAACAGCCTTGAAAAGTTACAAGATGAATTGTTTGCTGTCAAGAATGATTTAATCTGTTTGATGTAATTGTTAACTATACAAAGTGCCTATTATATGGGAGGACTAGAAGGGAGAAGGGGGTGAGTGGGCAATGGGGGTAATGAGAATGCCTTGTTGAAATCATGTATAAGAAGGACACACAGCTTGTATCTCTGTGTCCAGGATTTGAGGTTGTAAATACCTCCCTGGCACCTTACTTGAGCTCAAATAAACTTTTTCTGCATTCTCCACCCTGGTGTGATAATTAGTGCGACGCACACCGGGCAACGAACCACTGTTTGCTGCCTCAGGCCTTTTTTGGGCCGGCAACAGTAAGGTTGGCTGGGGGCGCGTGGACAAAAATGGGAATGAGTCCCCAGGTCATTCCCTTCTTTACGTTTTGTCTAAAGGGAGAGTCAGTCCTGCAGTCCTGTCTAGACTATCAGGCAAGCCTACAAGAGAACCAGAGAAGCAAATGGCCGCTCCGGGTCAGAGCCCCAGAAACCCTGCAGAAATGCTGAGCTACATGCCATTCTAGGGGGTGCCCCTGCAACAACGCCACCCAGTCCTTCCATTCTTCCCCACCTCTCCTGGGCTACTGTGGCAGTTACCCCCCTATTTGAGCAATGAAGTAATAAAGAATGCATGAGTTTGAAACAACACTGACTTTATTGCCTCTGCAAGTAGAGATCAAAGGGGGAGGGGAAGTCAGCCTTCAGCTGCTGTGATATTCCAGGCAAGACTGAATCTCCATTAGACAAAGCTTAAAGAAGAGAATGACCTGGGAGTCATTCCCATTTTTGCCCAGGCGCCCCCCCCCACCGAGGCCAGCCAGGAGCACTCACAGGACGACGATGACAAATACCAGTCTTACTGTACCGTCTGCCGTCGGGAAGGGAAGGGGATGCTGCTGTGTAGCGCTGCAGCACCGCGTCTGACAGCAGCATCCAGTAGACATACGGTGACATTGAAAAAAGGCGAGAAATTATTTTTTTCCCTTTGCTTTCACGGGGCAGGGAGGGTCAGGGGGATGACATATACCATGAACCACCCGCAACAATGTTTTTGACCCTTCAGGCTTTGGGAACTCAGCCAAGAATTCAAATGGTTTTCGGAGAGTGCAGGAACTGTGGGATAGCTACAGTTGTCAGTCGCCCCTCCCTCCGTGAGCATCCATTTCATTCTTTGGCTTTCTGGTACACTTGTCTCAGCTCCTTAAGTTTCAGCACTGTATTGAGTCCCTGCTGTGGCCTCTGTCCATCATAGCCTTGGAGATTTTTTCAAATGTTTAGGCATTTTGTCTATTGGAACAGAGTTTTGATAGAAGAGATTCATCTCCCCATACAGAGATCAGCTTCAGTATCTCCCATACGGTCCAGGCTGGAGCTCTTTTTTGATTCTGTGCTGATCGGCGCTCCACGCTGGGCAAACAGGAAATTAAATTCAAAAGTTCATGGGGCTTTTCCTGTCAACCTGGCCAGTGCATCCGAGTTCAGATTGCTTTCCAGAGCGGTCACAATGGTGCACTGTGGGATGGCGCCTGGAGGCCAATACCATTGAATTGCGGCCACACTAAACCTAATCCGACATGGCAATACCGATTTCAGCGCTACTCCCCTCGTCGGTGAGGAGTACAGATACCGGTATTAAGAGCCCTTTATATCGATATAAAGGGCTTCGTTGTGTGGACGGGTGCAGGGTTAATGCGATTTAACACTGCTAAATTCAATATAAACTCGTAGTGTTGACCAGGCCAGAGAGATCAGCAGGTTTCCCCTATTGTTTCCCACTCTTGTTTTCTTGACTAGTTTCTCCTCTGCACCAGCTTGCCATTTTGCTTTATGAGCCTGGCTCTCTCAGTTGGCAAAGTATCAGACTTTTAATCTGAGGGTCCAGGGTTCAAGTCCCTGGTCAGGTGATAAACTATTCACTAAGATCTTAAACTGTCTTTCTCACATCCTCTTTGATGTTACTTTTTCTCTGCAGGATTTTCCCTTTCCTCAGAAGGGCCTTTTTGTGTGTGGGTTTGAAGGGGCAACTTCCTGACAGCCCCTCTGTCTTGCAGCCTGGAGGAATAAAGGCCTCTGGGCATAGAGCATGTTCCTTCCCTGCACAGACACACACAGACAAAGCAACAGAATGTCCCTAAGGAATTAGCATCACCTGCTGCCTTCCCCTGTCCTTCTGGATCCCCAAATGAGGATGCTCTTCAGCCTAAACCCATGTCCCCTCTTTTCCCAGTGCCCCTCAGTCCCAACCCTCAGTCCCTCCTATGCTCAGTGCTCCTCACTCCCAACCAGAGCCTGCTCCTCTTCACCCTTCTCCTCTGTCCCAACCCACAGCCCTCTCCTATTCCCAGAGCCCCTCAATCCCAACCCACAGCTCCCTCCTTCCCTCCAGCAGCAGGTGCTTCAGACCCCCTCAGGAAGATTTTCTTGCAAGGTTTCATGTATGAGTCTGCATGTGGATTTTACAGTATGTTGGAAATAGGTCGGGTTGCTTGCTGAAATGATCACTTTTGGCTGGTGTTGGATCCCAGTCTCCATGTTATAGGGGCAGGAGAAATAAAGGGTTGTTATCCTTGTTGTGTGAATCGAGGGGAACACAACTGTGCTTGGCAGACCCCGACTGAGGGACTCACCCTCAATTCAATAGCACTTGCTAGGCAGGGGACAGGGGTTCCAAAGCCAAGGGGGCTGGGGTCTAGGTCCCAATACTAAAATTTAGGTGTTAGACCAACTTTAGGACAGGGTGGCTGTGGAGGAATGAGTGAGTCCCTAGACAACATAGTGAGTACGGGGCCTTCTTATTTTCCCCCTTTTCCACCCAGGCTGGCAGGTGAACTGTACAGAGGCATCTCTGGGCTTGCACTGACTAAGGACAACAGCTGTGAGTGGGGTGCAGAGAAGGGATGGCTCATGTTAAAGGACTTTTGGTTGCTGGACTTACGAACCGTAGGGAGAAGGACACTGTCCAGCTTATCTGGGGGGTGGGTCTTTCCCTCATGGTTTATGTTTATGTGTTGGGGCTGCTGACATGACTTCTACTAACCCTGGGCTTACATTGCAGTGTAGACATACCCTGAGAGGGCATCTATACTGTGATAAAATCCCGCTGGCCTGGATGGTCTGATTTGGGCTCCTGGGGCTCAGGTTGTGGAGCTAAAAACTACAGCGTAGACATCTGGGCTCAGACTGGAGCCCAGGCTCGGAGACCCTCACCCCTCGTGGGGTCTCGGAGGCTGGGCTGAAGCCCAAGTGTCTACGCTGTTATTTTATAACCCTGCAGCACAAGCCCCACAAGCCTGAAACAACTGACCCAGGGTTTGAGAATAGTGGCTTGGGTGTGTTAATGGCAGTGTAGACATAATGCTAGGCTGTGTCCACACTGCAATGAAACACCCAGCGTTGTCCCGTGCCAGTGCAGGCTCCCAGGCTAGGGCTGTGGGGTGGTAAATTTGCAGTGTAGACATCTCGGCTCAGTCTCAATACCGGGCCTGGGAGCCCTCAAGGTTGGGAGGGAGTTTAGCAAGCAAACAAGGTAAAATGGCAGGGGAGTATTACCCTGGACTCGATGGCATTTCTCCATTGTTCTGTCTGCTTTGGGGCAGGGACAATAACACGTCTTGCTGCATTCGTTATTTCAAAGGGTGGTTTAGGATTTTCATTCTCACACATGGTGCACAAAGCAGGACTCAACCCTCGGTGTAAACTAAATGAGCTGCCCACAGGTTCTGGCAGCCACAATGAGCCATTCAGCATGAAAGCCCAGACCTGCCCCTGTCCCAGAAGGAAGCAGGATCATCTGTGACAGGCTGGAACACTGACCTATCAGCTCTTAACTCCCAAACTTTCAGTAAGTCTGTTATCAGTGCCTGTGAGTATAATTTAAACAACTATACTGGGCTGGACCAAAGAGCTCTGTGTTTTGTCCTCCCACAGTAGCCAATACCAGGTTGCCCAAAGGTTAGTCAATAAGGCACCACTGGGAATTGAACCCAGGATCTCCTGTTTACAAGACAGGTGCTTTAGCCAGCTAAGCCATGGTGCCTGCCTGTGGCAACAACACACTGTCTGCCCACACCTGACTCCCTGCCAACCCCACTGGGGCCTGACAAGCTTTGCTTGTGTTTGGATTCTGCAAAGCAGAGGAGCAGGTGAGGTTTTCCTTGCAAGCTGTGTGTGTGTGTGTGTGTGTGTGTGTGTGTGTGTGTGTGTGTGTGAGAGAGAGAGAGAGAGAGAGAGAGAGAGAATGAATCTTTGGCCAGGTCTGCACTACAAGGTTACTTCAGCATCATTATATTGCTCAGATGTGTGAAAAACACACAACGCTCCTCGGTCAGCAGCTTGTGGCTGGTGCACACACTGCAATACCACGTCTGGCGACAAAATTGCCCTGTTTTGGTGACAAAATAAAACCACCTCGATGAGATGCCTAGTGCTTTTTGCAGCAAACTTAAAGTGACAAATGTCAGTGTAAATGCTGCTGGTCATTATATCACCATAACTGGCCTCCACCAGTATCCCACCATGCCTGCCGTGAACTCGCCTGCCCTGCATTCCTGCTACAGAGCCATGGGCCCCTCCCCTTTCATAGCTCCAGAAAGTTCTGACAGCTGAGCCACTATCTACACCGGGATTAGCTTGATAGAACTGCATTGCCAGCCTAAGTAATGTAATTACAACAACCTAATTTTGTAGTGTAGACCTGTCCAAAGAATCACACACACACCTTGGGAGCAAAACTTCATCTGCTCCTCTGCTTTATAGAATACAAACACGAACAACACTTCTCAGGGCCCAGTGGGGATTGACAGAGAGTCAGGTGTGGGCCATCTTTATCCCAGGAGAGATGGACTCTAAGGGTACGTCTCCATTGCAGTATAAGCCCAGGTGTGGCACGCTGTGCTCAGAGCAGCACCTGGAAGCCCCATATTCACCACTCTCATATAATGATGACATGGTTTGCTGAAAGTCTGCCTTGTGACGTATCATTTCAAAAGTCTTGATCTGTTGAACATTAATATCGGGTTGGATTGTGTGTGTAGCATTGGTTGGGAAGTTATGAAGTTTTGCTCTGTGTGCGTTACTGAGATATGTTATGAGGTTGGGAAATGCCTCCCCACCAGCCTTTCAGGTGTGACAAGGGAGGAGCCAGACTCGCTGCTGGCCCATTGAAGGGATCCACACTCCCAAGGACTATCCCAGGAACCGTGTACAATGCAGGCTTCTCCGAGATAGCACAGCAACAATGGACACTGCTTGAGTCACATGGTAACAAAGGAGCTTCCTAGCAAGTTGGAAGAAACTATGAAAGAGGGGAAGAGACATCATGACTTGGCCTCTCTCCCCCACAACTCAGCAGCTAGAAACACACCTGGAGGACAAAGACTGAACTGATTCAGAAATCAGAAGAGAATAATAACAATAATACTTGCAAACCAAAGTCCCCAAACAGACTAGTATTAGTTTTTCAGCAGAAAATTTTCAGTTTGGGCAATTTTGTTTTCTCAGTCAGACCTTGCCAAGGGAAGCAGGGAGAAAATGTTTGAGTTGCCTCCTTCAGAACAGCTTGGCCTAGACACTAGCTCTGGTTCACTGCTCTGGCCTTGCTTGGGTTGAGGGTATTTTAATAATTTGGGCAGGTCCCAGGGTGTTTGGGGGAGAAGATGAGGATGTTCCCTTTGGAGAAAAAAACTAAGAAATACAGCACTAGAGAATTTCTTTTTTAAAGAAATCTGGGATTTAGACATTTTATTTAAAGCAAGGGAGTTCCGAGTTTCTGAGAAGGTTTTTGTTTGCAAGAAGCAAGATTGTTTGAGCTGTCATTGTACCAAAGCGGGAGATGGTTGTCTACAAAGGAGGGGTGAAAACTAAATGCAGCCGATGAAGATGGGATTCGAACCCATGCATGCAGAGCACAATGGACTAGCAGTCCATCACCTTAACCACTCGGCCACCTCATCTGAGCTGTTAAAAAGGGACAGGAGGAGAAATCTAAGGCCAGCAGAGCTAGGGACAATAAGGAGTTTTTAAATACTACGCAGAAGCAGGGGCTGAATGAGCTCCCCCCTCACATCTAGTGAGGAGCTGGGGGAAAGACTTCAGGAACAGACCGTGTTTGCACAGACACACCTACTCTGCCTAGGTATGCAGCATGATGGGGCCGCTTTCCCAAAATGACCAGTTTCGGCTGGTGGTGGGTTACAAATCACTTCAGGATTGAATGGAATGAAATGTTATTATCCTTCCTGCATGAGTGAAGGGCAACAGAACATACCTAGTCCGTCCTGATGGAGGGGTGGGTGAGGAATAGCTTTTATTGGACTTCATACAAGTGATTGAGAACATCACCCTAAACCAGTGGTCCCCAAACATTTCACACTGTGCCCTCTTAGCCATGGCTGTGGCCCCTTGGAAGCTGCAGTCAAGACCCGACGCTGGGAGTGGGGCTGTTGCTTGCTGGGGAGAGGGGTGCAGACAGGGGTAAGGGGGTCGAGGCCGAGCTGGCAGCCAGAGGCCCAGGCTGAGGGTGGGGTTGGGGAAGAGCTGGGGCAGAGTGGGGCTGAGTGCTGCTCCCTCCATGGGGGCTGGCTCAGGCCCTGAGGTGCCCCCATGAATGTTCCTCTGTGTCCCCCTAGGAGTCATGCCCCACATTTTGGGAACCACTGAACCCTACTCGCTAAGCAGGGGTTAGTGATGCCAAAGCCCAGGGAAAGGGAGAACAAGTGCAGGGCCCCCAGCACTGGAGCCATGTGAAGGGGCTGCAGGAGAGGGGCAATGGCTGGTGGCCCAGGGAGTTAAGGGCAAAGGGGGCACAGGAGGGGGCAGGAGTTAGGGGTGAAGGAGGTGCAAGGGTTGGGAGTGCAGGAGCTAGCGGTAAAGGGGGAGTGGGGATCGTCCAGGGGCAATGGGGAAGTGCCAAAGTACAAGCTTTGCCCAGGGCACCATTTTCCCTAATGCTGGTCTGAGCAAACAATTGGAAATGACCCTTCAGTGAGACCAGAACCATCGTGTAGAAAAGCCCCTTTGTTAAGTGGTGGTGGCTGAGGGCTTAGGGAGATGGGTTAGAAAGCAACAGGCGTCTTTCTGTGGAGGTTTGATTCTTGCCTGCTAGGCCAGGCTGGTGTGTGGTGTCTCCATGGCTGTACTTTCAGTGTCTGATCTGCCACAGGGAGCCAAGTCTAGACATATTCGGAGGCTCTATGCCAGGGTTTCTCAAATTTCCTTTCACTGCAACCCCCTTCTGCCAAAAAAAAAATTACTCCATGGCCCTGGAAAGAGGAACCAAGCCCCTCCACACGGGGTAGAGGCAGGGGAAACAAAGCCTGAGCCCTCCCCCAGTTAGGGGAGGGCAAAACCAGAGCTTGAGGGATTCAGCCCTGGGTGGTGGGGCTCAGACATTTGGCTTCAGCCCCAGGCCCCAACAAGTCTAATGCCAGCCCTGGTGACCCCATTAACACAGGGTCACGTCCCACTTTGGGGGCCTGACACTCAGTTTGAGAACCACTGCTTTATGCTGATGGGAGAGAGTTTTCCTGTGGGTGCAGTTAATCCACTTTGCAAGAGGTGGCAGCTATGTCAGTGGGAGAAGCTATATCGGTGGGTGTGCAAGCTGTGGTGTTTACCACATTTAAGAAGTTTAATCAAACCCCATTTTTAAAACCACCTGTGGTCTTGGAATGGCAAAGGAGCTCGATGAATCAGGGTTTGTCCTTCAAAGTCCTGAAAATCACGATTCCCTACTCAGGTCATTGTGGGGGTATAGCTCAGTGGTAGACTTGACTGCAGCTCAAGTGATCCTCAAGTGGTCAGATTAGATGCTCTAATCGTCTCTTCTGGCCATAAAGTCGACTAATTTCTGAAAAGCTGAATGTAGCATTGGGAGCAGCGTCTGATGTTTTCCTGTCTAGCCGGCTTGCTGCCTAGAACGAACGCTCCTTGAGTGGGGTGATCCACAGGGAGTAGCTCAAACCTCCCAAGTGCCTGTCCAGGGGCAGGACATTAGCCCAGCAAGGGAGGGGTGTGGCAGTGACATCACAAAGGCCTTTTGCAGGACCTCAGACTATTGGTCAAAGGTGGTGGGGAGGTGGTGACCTCACAGAGAGATGCTGACATCAGCCAGGCAGGACAGGGACGAGGGGCCAGGGAAACCTCAGAGACCCCTGTGGCTTTGCTTCAGCAAGTCTCCTTCTCCAGGTCTCTCTTTGAGGACTGAGAGAGTATTCGGGTTCATGGACGTGAGCACCAGGAGGAGCCTCTTTTGAGTTTTCTCCTTCCCTTTTAGTGATTTTACTAGAAAACAGCCGTCCCTGTTTAGAAGGTAAGAGCCTCCTTGAGGTTTGAAACCTGTTCAGTCTGATCCATCTGGTGACAGTTGAATTCTAGGCATGGAAAACACGAGCTTAAGGAGGCAGAATTTTATTGCGCACCTGGGATTTTGTCCCATAGAATCAGTGGGGACATTAAGGTTTGTCCTTTTTGTTTCACCTTTTCCTCCATCCCTCCCTCCCTCCTTTCTCTTTGTCTCTTGCTTCTTTTGTCCTTTCTCCTGTTCCCCTCCCAAAACCAGGAGTAGTCTCGGGGTGTGTTTGGGGCGGGGGCAGAAGAGGGGGATGGGCGGCACTGGGGAGGGGAGCTCAGGGGTGTTTGGGGTGGGGGCAGAAGAGGGGATGGGTGGCACTGGGGAGGGGAGCTCGGGGGTGTTTGGGGACGGGGCAGAGAGGGGAAAGGGAGGTCGGGGGTGTTGGCGGCGGGGGCAGAGAGGGGATGGGTGGCACTGGGGAGGGGAGCTCAGGGGGTGTTTGGGGAAGAAGAGGGGATGGGCGGCACTGGGGAGGAGCTCGGGGGTGTTTGGGGTGGGGGCAGAAGAGGGGATGGGCGGCACTGGGGAGGAGCTTGGGGGTGTTAGGGATGGGGGCAGAGACGGGGATGGGCGGCACTAGGGAGGGGAGCTCAGGGGTGTTTGGGGCGGGGTCAGAGAGGGGATGGGCGGCACTGGGGAGGGGGAGCTCGGGGGTGTTTGAGTGCGGGAGCAGAAGAGGGGATGGGCGGCATCGGGGAGCTCGGGAGGTGTTGGGGCGGGGCAGAGAGGAGATGGGCGGCACTGGAGGAGGGGAGCTCAGGGGGTGTTGGGGCGGGGTCAGAGAGGGGATGGGCGGCACTGGGGAGGGAGCTGGGGTGTTTGGTGGGAAGAAGAGGGGATGGGCGGCACTGGGGAGGGGAGCTCGGGGGTGTTTGGGGGTGGGGGCAGAAGAGGGGATGGGCGGCACTGGGGAGGGGAGCTTGGGGGTGTTAGGGGACGGGGCAGAGACGGGGATGGGTGGCACTGGGGAGGGGGAGCTCAGGGGGTGTTTGGGGCGGGGTCAGAGAGGGGACGGGCAGCACTGGGGAGGGGAGCTCAGGGGTGTTAGGGGACGGGGCAGAGAGGGGATGGGCGGCACTGGGGGAGGGGGAGCTCGGGGGGGGTTGGGGAGGGGGCAGAGAGGGGGATGGGCGGCACTGGGGGAGGGGGAGCTCGGGGTGTTTGAGTGGGGAGCAGAAGAGGGGATGGGCGGCATCGGGGAGCTCGGGGGTGTTGGGGGCAGGGGCAGAGAGGGGATGGGTGGCACTGGGGAGGAGCTCGGGGTTGTTTGGGGTGGGGGCAGAGAGGGGATGGGCGGCACTGGGGAGGGGAGCTCAGGGGTGTTTGAGTGCGGGAGCAGAAGAGGGGATGGGCGGCATCAGGGAGCTCAGGGGGTGTTGGGGGCGGGGCAGAGAGGAGATGGGCGGCACTGGAGGAGGGGAGCTCGGGGGTGTTTGGGGTGGGGCAGAAGAGGGGATGGGTGGCACTGGGGAGGGGAGCTGGGGGTGTTAGGGGCCGGGGGCAGAGGGGGCCGCACTGGGGAGGGGAGCTCAGGGGTGTTGGGGCAGGGTCAGAGAGGGGAGGGCAGCACTGGGGAGGGGAGCTCGGGGATGGGCGGCACTGGGGAGGGGAGCTCGGGGGTGTTTGGGGCAGGGGCAGAGGGGATGGGCGGCGCTGGGGAGGGGACCACGGGGTGGGGTTGGGGCGGGGACAGAGAGGGGATGGGCGGCACTGGGGAGGGGAGCTCAGGGGTGTTTGGGAGCGGGGCAGAGAGGGGATGGGCGGCACTGGGGAGGGGAGCTCGGGGGTTGTTTGGGGGTGGGGCAGAGAGGGGATGGGCGGCACTGGGGAGGGGAGCTCAGGGGTGTTTGAGTGCGGGAGCAGAAGAGGGGATGGGCGGCATCGGGGAGCTCGGGGTGTTGGGGCGGGGCAGAAGAGGGGATGGGTGGCACTGGGGAGGGGAGCTGGGAGGTGTTAGGGGCCGGGGCAGAGGGGGCCGCACTGGGGAGGGGAGCTCAGGGGTGTTGGGGCGGGGTCAGAGAGGGGAGGGGCAGCACTGGGGAGGGGAGCCTCAGGGGATGGGCGGCACTGGGGAGGGGAGCTCGGGGGTGTTTGGGGCAGGGGCAGAGAGGGGATGGGCGGCACTGGGGGAGGGAGCTCAGGGGTGTTTGGGGAAGAAGAGGGGATTGGCGGCTTTGGGGAGTGGGAGCTCAGGGGTTGGGGCGGGGCAGGGAGGGGATGGGCGGCACTTGGGGAGGGGAGCTCTGGGGGTTGGGGCGGGGCAGAGAGGGGATGGGTGGCATTGGGGAGGGGAGCTCGGGGTGTTTGGGGCGGGGCAGAGAGGGGATGGGCGGCACTGGGGAGGGGAGCTCAGGGGTGGTTGGGGCGGGGGCAGAGAGGGGATGGGCGGCATTGGAGGAGGGGAGCTCAGGGGGTGTTAGGGGCGGGGGCAGAGAGGGGATGGGCGGCATTGGGGAGGGGAGCTCAGGGGGTGTTGGGGCGGGGTCAGAGAGGGGATGGGCGGCAGTGGGGAGGGAGCTGGGGGGGTGTTAGGGGCGGGGGCAGAGAGGGGGATGGGCGGCAGTGGGGAGGGGAGCTCAGGGGGTGTTGGGGCGGGGTCAGAGAGGGGATGGGCGGCAGTGGGGAGCTCAGGGGGGTTGGGGCAGAGAGGGGATGGGCGGCAGTGGGGAGGGGAGCTCAGGGGTTGGGGGCAGGGAGGGGAGGGGCGGCACTGGGGAGGGGCAGCTCAGGAGGGGTTGGGGCGGGGCAGAGAGGGGTTGGGCGGCACTGGGAGGGAGCTCAGGGGGTTGGGGCGGGGCAGAGAGGGGATGGGCGGCAGTGGGGAGGAGCTCGGGGTGTTTGGGCTGCTCAGGAGCCGCCTCGCGAACGCTTCAAGGCCACGTGACGCCCTCTCGGAAACTCCGCCTCTCCCGAGACAGCCAATAGGAAGAGGAGGCAGAGCCCTGACCAATGGGAGCGCGAGAAGAAACCTTCCCCCCCCCCCCGGCCAGTTCCAGTGTGAGGTTGGGGGCTGCAGTGACCAGAGCCCCCAGCAGGGTGCATCGGGGGGGGCTGCAGTGACCAGAGCCCCCAGCAGGGTGCATCGGGGGGGGGCTGCACTGACCAGACCCCCCAGCAGGGGGGCTGCCGGCCGGGGGGTTCCCTGCAGTCTGGTGCCATTCACAGGGAGACCCGCAATAGCCTGACCCCCCCACCCCTGTCCGAGCTCCCGCCCTGCCCCCCAGCCCACTGCCTCTTGAGCAGCCCCCCCTGCGGTGTCACCACTACCCCCAGCTGTGTCCCCCCGCAGCTTCCCAGCCCCAGCTCCTCCGGTGGCCCCACACTTCCTCCCTGCAGCCTGCCCCATTCCCCTGAGTCCCAGCTTCACCCCCCGACATCTCTCCAACCCACCTCCCCCCATGGCAGCCTCTGCCCCCCCGTGCCCCGGCCCTGCTCCCCGGGCGGGGGCTTGAGAGGCCCCACCCCGGCCGCTCCACTCCCACAATGGGCAGCTGCTGGCGCTGAGGAAGGGGTCTGGGCCAGGCCAGGTGCTGGGCCGATCCTGGTGAAAGAGAGACGAGCCGGCAAGGCTGAGAGGCCCCTCCCTTGTCTGGGGGGGGGGACAGGGGCTCCCACAATTTGGCCAGTGTCACCCTCCCCCATCCAGAGGAGACGTCTGCTCCCAGCAGGCCGTGCTCCATCTCCACCCCGCAGGGGGGAGCCCCCCGTCCAGCAGTGCCCCCACCCCGCCCCATCAGCAGCCAAGCCGAACCTGCCCTTCTCCCCTGCGAGGGCTGCAGGACTCCTGCCCCGCAGCACCAGCCTCCCCATGTCCCCGGGGTGGGGTCGGGGAAGGGGGGATTCCTTCTTCCCATTGCCCAGATCCCACCCCCACCCCGGGCTGCCCAGACGGGATCCAGGGGCTGCAGCAGTTGGCTGCTTCCCCAGGGCTACCAAGGAGCCGCCAGGAGAAGGGACGAGATTCTCCACGGCGCTGCAGCCGTTCACACTGGGACCCGTCTCACACGGGGGAAACTGAGGCACCAGGGAGGGCGAGATGGGCTGCACCAGCTCAGATTGGGAGTCTGGGGGAGAGCCAGGAATAGAACCCAGGAGTCCTGGCGCCATGGGCAGCGTGGGACTCCTCCACTTGGGGAGGCTGGGCGGGCCCGGACTGTGGCCCTGCCCCAAGGCCTGCTGCCACTCAGCCTCCTCCTGCCAAAGCCCCGCCCACACTCCCCCTTCAGCCCCGCCCACACTCCCCCTTCAGCCCCGCCCACACGCCCCCCTCAGGACCCCTTTGTTCCACTCCCCTGACCCCGCCCACCTCTCACGTCTCTTCCCGAGGCCCTGCCACTTGTGCCTCTTCGCCCCCACCCCAAGGCCCCCCCGCCTGCCTCTCTGCCGTTTGCACCCCCGGCCTCTCCCCACACGGCCCCATGTGGCCGGATGGAGCTTGGGAAAGGGCGAAGTGAGGATGGGGCCTTGCGGGGGAGAGGACGAGTGGGAGCAGGGCCTCTGGGTGGAGCACAGGCCAGGTGCCTCCCCGGGCCCCTTATACCCACCGCCCCTGCCTGGCTCCCGGCCTGCCCGGCTCTAACCACTAGACCCAGCGGCACTGGGACAATTTGTATAGTGGGAGGTGCTGAGAGCCAGTGAACAAACCTGTAAACCCTGCACAGGATGGAAACCACTTCAAGCCGGGGGGGGCACAAGACTGGCCCCCACTCCCTTCCCAGAGCCAGCGGTGGGACCCGGATACCCTGGCTCCCAACCCCCACTCTAACCACTAGCCTGCACTGCCCTCCCACAGCTGGGGAGAAGAACCAGGAGTCCTGGCTCCCAGCCTGGTCGTGGGTGGAGCAGGACGTACTGGCCATGGGCTCAGCTGGGCATCACTTACCATTAGGCTGGATAGTATCCCAGTGCTGACCTCCAGCCCCACAGCTCTGCTGGTGTCCCTCACTCCCGACCCGCAGCCCCTTGGTTCCCCCCAGCACTGACGGTGCCCCTCACTCCCGACCCGCAGCCCCTGCTATCCTAGTCCTGACCTCCAGATCCACAGCTCTGCCGGTGCCCCTCACTCCCGACCCGCAGCCCCTGCTATCCTAGTCCTGACCTCCAGACCCACAGCTCTGCCGGTGCCCCTCACTCCCGACCCACAGCCCCTGCTATCCTAGTCCTGACCTCCAGACTCACAGCTCTGCCGGTGCCCCTCACTCCCGACCCGCAGCCCCCTGGGCTCCCTCCAGCTCTGATGGTGCCCCTCACTCCCGACCCGCAGCCCCTTGGTTCCCCCCAGCACTGACGGTGCCCCTCACTCCCGACCCGCAGCCCCTGCTATCCCAATCCTGATCTCCACACCCACAGCTCTGCTGGTGCCCCTCACTCCAGACCAGCAGCCCCTTGGTTCCCCCCAGCACTGACGGTGCCCCTCACTCCCGACCCGCAGCCCCTGCTATCCCAATCCTGATCTCCAGACACACAGCTCTGCTGGTGCCCCTCACTCCCGACCCGCAGCGACTGGGCTTCCCGCGGAGCTCCCCAGTCACTGTGCTACCGGTGCCCCTCACTCCCGACCCGCAGCCCCTCCTATCCCAATCCTGATCTCCACACCCACAGCTCTGCTGGTGCCCCTCACTCCCGACACGCAGCCCCTGCTATCCCAGTCCTGACCTCCAGACTCACAGCTCTGCCGGTGCCCCTCACTCCCGACCCGCAGCCCCTCCTATCCCAATCCTGATCTCCACACCCACAGCTCTGCTGGTGCCCCTCACTCCTGACCCGCAGCCCCCTGGATTCCTTGCTGAGCTCCCCAGTTACTGCGCTGCCGGTGCCCCTCACTCCTGACCCGGAGCCCCCTGGGCTCCCCCCAGCTCTAGTGGTGCCCCTCACTCGTGACCAGCAGCCACTGCTATCCCAGTCCTGACCTCCAGACTCACAGTTCTGCTGCTGCCCCTCACTCCCGACCCGCAGCCCCTCCTATCCCAATCCTGATCTCTACACCCACAGCTCTGCTGGTGCCCCTCCCTCCCGACCTGCATGCCTCTGGATTCCCCGCTGAGCTACCCAGTTACTGCGCTGCCGGTGCCCCTCACGCCCGACCCGCAGCCCCTACTATCCCAGCCCTGACCTCCAGCCTCATAGCTCTGCTGGTGCCCCTCACTCCCGACCCGCAGCCCCCTAGTCTCCCTCCAGCTCTGCCGGTGCCCCTCATTCCCGACCCGCAGCCCCTGCTATCCCAGTCCTGACTCCAGACTCACAGTTCTGCTGCTGCCCCCTACTCCCGACCCGGAGCCCCTTAGGCGTCCACCAGCTCTGATGGTGCCCCTCACTCCCGACCCGCAGCCCCCTGGTCTCCCTCCTGCTCTGCCGGTGCCCCTCACTCCCAACTCGCAGCCCCTGCTATCCCAGTCCTGACCTCCAGACTCACAGCTCTGCTGCTGCCCCTCACTCCCGACCCGCAGCCCCTCCTATCCCAATCCTGATCTCCAGATCCACAGCTCTGCTGGTGCCCCTCACTCCCGACTTGCAGCGACTGGGCTTCCCGTAGAGCTCCCCAGTCACTGTGCTGCTGGTGCCCCTCACTCCCGACCCGCAGCCCCTACTATCCCAGTCCTGACCTCCAGCCTCACAGCTCTGCTGGTGTCTCTCACTCCCGACCCGCAGCCCCTACTATCCCAGTCCTGACCTCCAGACTCACAGCTCTGCTGGTGCCCCTCACTCCTGACCCACAGACCCCTGGGCTTCCTTCAGCTGTACCGGTGCCCCTCACTCCCAACCCGCAGCCCCCTGGGCTCCCCCCAGCTCTAGTGGTGCCCCTCACTCCTGACCTGCAGCCCCTGCTATCCCAGTCCTGACCTCCAGACTCACAGTTCTGCTGCTGCCCCTCACTCCCGACCCGCAGCCCCTCCTATCCCAATCCTGATCTCCAGACCCAGAGCTCTGCTGGTGCCCCTCACTCCCGACCCGCAGCCCCTTAGGCGTCAACCAGCTCTGACGGTGCCCCTCACTCCCGACCCGCAGCCCCCTGGTCTCCCCCCAGCTCTAGTGGTGCCCCTCACTCCCGACCCGCAGCCCCTGCTATCCCAGTCCTGACCTCCAGACTCTCACCTCTGCTGTTGCCCCTCACTCCCGACCCGCATGGGTCACCCCTGGAGCAGGTTAAAGCTGCATGTTGACAGTGGGGTTGCTGCCCCTGTGAACAGCTGCTGTAGCACCGCATGGGCAGGGCAGGGAGACCCAGTTATACCCCTCCCCCGCCCCAGCCTGTATCGGGGGATGGGAGCGCTCACACCCTGGGGCCCCTGAGTTGGGACGGAGGGAGGCCCCCGTGCACCAGGGATGCTGTAAGGGCGAACAGGGGCACCCACCCACCCACCAGAGATCTTCTAGGGGGGGAGAGTGGCACCCACACACCCAGGATCTTGTAGGGGGGGCAAGGGCATCCACACTCTGGGATCCTCTGCAGAGGGACGGACACCCACACACCCAGGATTCTGTATGGGGGGCAGAGGTACCCGGACACCTGGGCTCCTGGACAGGGGATGGGGGGCACTGAAACATCCGGGATCTTACCTGGCAGGACAGCGGCGCCTGCAGCTCGACATGAGACAGGGGCGGGGGAAGCAGGAGCATTTCCCAGATCCAGGCTGTCCCCGTCTGGCCAAGGCACAGAGCTCACAAGCAGAGTTTAAAGCTCCAGCTGCCAGGCTGCAAAACAAGCCGGGCCCCGTGGCTGGTGCCTGTGATCCCAGCGCCTGGGGAGGCCGAGGCCAGTGGATCGCTTGAGCTCAGGAGCTCTGGGCTGCGGCGGGCTGTGCCGATCAGGTGTCCACACTAAGTTCAGCATCAATATGGTGATCCCGGGGAAGCTTGGGGTCCCCAGGTTGTCTAAGGAGGGGTGAACCGGCCCCGGTCGGCAATGGAGCAGGTCAAAACTCCCCTGCTGATCAGTAGTGGGATCGCACCTGTGAATAGCCCCTGCAGCGTAGCCTGGGCAGACAGTGAGACACGGTCTCTTTTTATACAGACACCCCCCACAGAGCCTGGAGTGGGGGATGGGAGCACCCACACGCTGGGGATTCTGACTTGGGGGGAGGGACGCCCCCCTGCAACACAGATCTTGAAAAGGGGAACAGAGACACCCACAGATCCGGGATGGGGGCAGGCAGGGGAAACCACACATGGGAGCTAGTTCATGGGGTGGGGGACAGAGACACCCACCAGAGATCCTGGATGGGAGCACCCACATGATGGGGATCTTGAACTGGGAGGAGGGAAGCACCATGTACCAGAGGTTCTGAAGGGGGAACAGGGACACCCACACACCAGGTGTCTTGCAGCAAGAGCTGCGGTCTTCATTTACACAGGGCAGTGATGGGGATTTAACCAATTCCTGCACAGAACTTGTTCCACTAGATAATTAGCCTCACGGTTAAAAAATGGTAATTTCCTGTTGGCGTTTTGTGACATTGACTGCAAACCAAGGGGGTCGTGTTCAACCTTTGTCTGGTGAATTAAAGAACCCTTTCAAATCAGATATTCCCCCCTCTGGGAATTTTTAAAACTGTGTATTTAAAATCAGTGACTAAATCCCCTCTTAACCTCCAGTCAATGAAATCAATTGAGTTTCTTCAATCTCTCGCTGTAGACAGAAGAGACCAATGCACATTTTCCTTGTTTTTAAAGGCAAAATTCTGATCTTTCCAAGGATCTTCTGCTTCAGCTGTCAGTTTGGGGAAGGATTTGGCTTCCTGGGCTATAATCTGCCCGCTGGGTTATAATCTGCGGTCTGAAGGGTCAAATTTAGATGAGGCCGTTAGTGCTGCCCCCGTGTGGCCGGAGATGGGAGCTCACAAGCAGAGTTGAAAGCTGGAGCTGGAACGGACCTGGCTGGACACGTGGGGCACGAAGCCTCTCACGTGGGATCCTCGCTGTGCAGCAGGAGGCGGAGGGAAGCTGATTGTCAGGGCTCAGGGCAGCTCCCTGCCAGGCTGAGCCGGTGTCTGTGCTAAGCTCGGCATCAAGCAGGTGATTCTGGGAAGTTCGGGGTCCCCGGGCTCCCACTGGAGGGTGAAGCAGGTCACCCCTGGAGCAGGTTAAAGCTGCAGGGTGACAGTGGGGTTGCTGCCCCTGTGAACAGCTGCTGTAGCACCGCCTGGGCAGGACAGGGAGAGCCAGTTATACCCCCCCCCAGCCTGTATCGGGGGATGGGAGCACTCACACCCTGGGGACCCACCCACCAGAGATCTACTGGGGGGGGGAGAGTGGCACCCACACACCCAGGATGTTGTAGGGGGGGACAAGGGCATCCACACTCCGGGATCCTCTGCAGAGGGACGGACACCCACACACCCAGGATTCTGTATGGGGGGCAGAGATACCCGGACACCTGGGCGGGGAAAGGGGGCACCGAAACATCCGGGTTCTTACCTGGAAGGACAGCGGCGCCTGCAGCTCGAGATGAGACGGGGGCGGGGGGAGCAGAAGCATTTCCCAGTTCCAGGCTGTCCCCATCTGACCAAGGCACAGAGCTCACAAGCAGAGTTTAAAGCTCCAGCTGCCAAGCTGCAAAGCAAGCCGGGCTCTGTGGCTGGTGCCTGTGATCCCAGCTCCTGGGGAGGCCAAGGTCAGCGGATCGCTTGAGCTCAGGAGTTATGGGCTGCAGGAGGCTGTGCCGATCGGGTGTCTGCACTAAGTTCAGCAACAATATGGTGATCCCGGGGAAACTTGGGGTCTCCAGGTTGTCTAAGGAGGGGTGAACCGGCCCAGGTCGGAAACGGAGCAGGTCAAAACTCCTGTGCTGATCAGTAGTGGGATTGTACCTGTGAATAGCCCCTGCAGCATAGCCTGGGCAAGACAGTGAGACACAGTCTCTTTTTAGACACCCCTACCCCGCAGAGCCTGGAGTGGGGGATGGGAGCACCCACACGCTGGGGAATCTGACTTGCGGGTTAGAGACGCACCCAAGCAACACGGATCTTGAAAAGAGGAACAGCGACACCCACACACCACAGAGCCTGGATGGGGGCAGGGGAACCACACACGGGAGCTAGTTCATGGGGCGGGGGACACACCCATATGCTCCGTTGCACCATTCTTAATGAGAAGAACAGGGGCATCCGCACAACGGATCCTTAACGAGCTGGGGGACACCCACACACTCCACTATTAACCAGGAGGGACAGGGGCACCAGACACCCCCAGTAGCATGGAGAACCCCCACATCCACCGGATCCCTCATGGGGGGTAAGACAGAGGGGATTATAATGGGGCCCAGCGCACCCACGCACCAGGAATTGTTAAGGGTTGAAGGGACAGGGACACCCATATACACTGAGATCACGTCCTTGGAGGAACGCAAAACCTCCACAGAAGGACCTGGTCTGTTCCATGATGGCAGCCCAGCCTGGGTGAGTCAAAGTCTCTTTTTATACAGCCATGCCCCAGAGATCCTGACTAGGGCGAGAGAGACACCCACCCACCAGAGATCCTTAATGGTCTAGGGTGCACCCACACACCAGGGATTCTTATGGGTGGGAGGAATGGAGACAGCCAGACACACTGAGATCACTTCCTCCCAGGAGCCTGGGCCAGACAGGGAGACACAGTCCCCCTTTACAGATCTGCCAGACAACCTTCCTCCCACTTCCTCCACACAATGTTCTTATCTGGAGGGGAAGCCAGGGAAACCACATGGAGGATTCTTATCTGGGGAACTGGGGGGACCCACTTACCACCAGAGATTCTTAAGGGCAGGAGGAACAGGGACTCCCACATCTGTGGCATGGGGGTGGGTCGCCTGCTGGGATCATCGGGGCATATTTCACCTCGTCAGTTCCCTGCCATTGCCTTGGGAGCCCCTTGTTCGCTGCCTCTGGTACCCAGTTTAGCCTCCTTCCTGAGGGCTGAAACGCTTTGATCTGTCTAAGGTCTGTGGGATCAATATGTGTCATGGTGTAATTCTGTGTTATTCGGGGGTCAGACTAGCTGAGCTAATGGCCCCTTCTGCCCTTAAACACCATGAAAACATTTCCCTGGTTTCTCCTTGCGCCTGACAGACACCACGGTGAGGGGCCCAAGAGAAGATCCTGGACACAGCGCTCTGGCTCTTACTTTACGTGGGGACGTCAGCACTTTCCTAGCAAAGCTGCTGATAAAGCGCTGGATTTGGGGAACGGTTCGGCTCCGATTCAGAGACCTGCCTGCAGGGTGTGGGAAAACGCAACCAGCAACGAGGAGGCGTTGGTTGAGCTCCGGGCTGCCCCCGTGTGGCCAAAGCTTAGAACTGAGCAGCGGAGTTTAAAGCTGGCGCTGGGAGCGACCTGAACACATGGGGCACAAAGTCTCCTGCGTGTAACGCTTGTTGGGTGGGCAGCTGAGCGTAGCTGATTGCCGGAGTTCAGGGCTGCACCCTGGGGTGCTGAGCAGGTGTCTGTGCTCAGGTTGGCCTCACTATGATGGTTTCTGGGAAGTTTGGGGCCGCCAGTCTCCCTAAAGGGAGGGGAGCCAGGCCAGGAAAGGAGGCCGGCAAAACTCTGGTACGAATTGCCAGTGGGACTGACCCTGTGAAGAGCTGCTTCAGCCCCGCCAGGGAGAGCCGGTCTCTCTTTGTGCAGCCCCCTCCATTCCTCAGGACAAGGGTTGTGCTCAAAGATCTGTGCCCTGTGTTTTTACCTCCGTGTGAAGCGCGCAGAGCAAATAACCCTCAGCGCCTCAGCTCAGTTCCAGGTTCCACTTCCACTCGCTCAGGCAAGATGGTGCAGAGCAGGGCCGGCTTTAGGCCCATTCCACCAATTCCTGCGAATAGGGCCCCGCGCCTAAGAGGGCCCCACGTCCAGTGAGAATCCCTTCCCTGGATAGAGGCGCCTTTTTAATTTTTACTCACCTGGCGGCGCTCTGGGTCTTCGGCGGCACTTCAGCGGCAGGTCCTTCAGTGCCGCCAAAGACCTGGAGTGAGTGAAGGACCTGCCGCCGAAGACTCGGAGCACCACCCGGTGAGTACAAGCCCCGCACTTCCTAAAGCCGGCCCTGGTGCAGAGGAGCCCCTGGGTGGCTGTGGGCCTGGGGAGGATGGCTTTTGATTTTTCGGCCTGACCGCTACGGGCAGCAAGGCCAAAAGTCAGATGGCCGGCTCTCCCGTCCACCACGCTCATCAGGAGCCCTTAGTCGACAGTCTCGGAGAATGCGGGCAGCGTCCCCCACTACCTCTCGCATGCAAAGCGAGCGCTCTGCCGCTTGAGCTAATTCCCCGCAGCTGGCCTGACTCTCAGACACCGGGCAAAAAAAGGCAAGGGCTCTGTGGCCTTAAGCAGAACACAGCCTGAAATGGGGGGGGTGGGCGCTAACCAGAGCTGGGGAAGGGGGTCCGAGTCCCAGCCACGCTCCTCAGCACAAACACCAACTCTCCTTCCCTGGAGTGTGTCTGGGCTGAGAGTTAGCCCCTGAAACAAGCACCAAACTTCAGAAGACAACGCAGGGATAGATCACTTGACAATTGCCTGCTCTGGCCATTGCCTCTGAAGCGCCTGGCATCGGTTACTGTCAGAAGACGGGATAGTGGCCTAGATGGACCATCGGTCTCACCCAGGAGGGCCGTTCTTATCTTCACCACTTTCCTCTAACCCAAGCAAAGCCAGAAGCAGGCCCAGCTCAGCAACTCTAGCAGACAACCTGGCCCCTGGCCCAGCATACAGCAAAACGACCCTGCCTCCGCCAGGATAGACAGCCACCGACTCCCTCTTCCAGACCAACGCAGCCCTTCCCCGCTTTGGCTGTCTCCAAGCTGTCTGCGTGCTCTGCTCTGCTCCACGGCTGCCATGCTGCCTGAGATCAGGAGGCTGCGAGGTCTCACGGTCTCAGCTGAGCTGGTATCGCATGCCACCCCGCCCATCTCCTCATTCCCTTCATGGACCCCTGGGATGTGAGTAATTCTCTATTTGAGTGGCTCTCCCTCCCGGCCAATGAGCTTGGCGTAGACTAGCAGGGAGGGAGGAGGAAAGGGATTGTCCTCCAGTGAGAGCTCAGAAAGAAAGGTGCAGGTCCCCCACTAGAGCCCAGCCCAGCAGAGCAAAGCAGAGCAGAGCAGGCTGGAGAATGTGTGTCTGGGTCTGACTACTTCTCCCATGCTCTTCCATTTGAGCTAACTTCCCCCAGCTGTCTCCAGCCTCCCAGTCAGCGCAAGGGGGAGAAGGGCCGGGGTGGAAGAGCTTTGTGCTCCGCAAGGGCCGGCCTTTTGGGAGGCCAAGCGGGGAGAGGGATGGAGGCCACTGGAGGAGCTGAGCCGGCTGACTGTCCATGGCTTCTAAAGGAGGGGCAAGAAAAGGTCCCGCGGCTGCCTTGCCGCTGGAGAATGCGGGCATTGATCCCGCTGCCTCTCGCATGCGAAGCGAGCGCTCTACCACTTGAGCTAATTCCCCTACTTTGGCAAGTGTTGTCTTGATCCATTCATTCGATAACGGAGGCCACATCCTTCCCCGCGCCAGCCGGTGACTCCTTCCAAAAGGGTCAGGCAAGAGAGGGCACCCCGTAGGCCGGCGAGCTCAGCTGGTTAGAGCGTGGTGCTATTAACGCCAAGGTCATGGGTTCAAGCACCATGCTGGCCACTCGGGGTGCAGGAGGGAGAGGGTGGCTTCTGCTCTTTTGGCTGACTGCTAGGGGTGGCAGAGGCCAAAACCAGGTGGGCCGGGAGCGGGCAAGAGCCCTGCTGGGCGCAGGCGCTGGGCAGGAGGAGGCTCCGGACACCTCCTTGGGCTCTCCTCCCTGGGCTCGTCGCTCCACCTGCTGCCTGAAAGGAACTTGGGCCCGGGGAAGAGACGGGTGAGCCCGGCCGGCTGCCTTCCAGGCTCATAGGAGGCCAGGCTTGAGCTGCCCGCCCGCGAAGCCAAAATCGCAGGCCTGCCGGCTCACCCCCATTGTCCACAGAGGGTTGACCTGATGGCAAGAATTTTTGCCGGCCGCCAGCTCCACCCAAATGGACCCGACGCCGGATCACGCTCCCCAGCCCAAGCCACAGAGGAAGGCTTAATCCTCGGCACCCCAACCTAAGGGAGAGGCTTCACACTCCGCCGGCGCAGGGTGACCTTTGGGACTTCCCTGGACACCATCCTCCCACCGCCCACAGCCAGACCCCCCAAGCCCACACTCAAGCCCACACCTCAGACAGGAAGGAGCAGGAGGACCACTCCGCCCAGGGGCACCACCACTCAAAGTCAGCTTCACTTGCTTCCTCTTCTACCCCTTTCCTCCCAAGTTATGCGCGCCTCACGGGAGCCGGCCCTGGGAAGACGCAGGCACGGCACTCTGACTGGCGCAAGCCAAACGCCCACACCGAGAGTTTAGCACAGGCTCTTGAGGCACTGGAGGAACCCCATGCAGACGCACTGACGGAGCTAAGCTTTACGGCCAAGGGCCCTACCTGTGCAGAAAGCCAACTTGCTTGTGAAAAAGACTCCTCTTTCGGCTCCCCTTCCAAACTTCCAAATGCCTCCAAATGGGAAAACACACACACTGAAACACCCAAACGGTCCTAACGCTGGGGCCAGGTGAAAAAGAAAAGCAAGGAAAAGATTTCTAAATGGCCACCCTGCCAGAGTCGTACAGCTCATAAGTGAAACCCGTGGGAGGGACATTACACAGAAAAGGGGAATGGAAAGCTGCCCAAATTGAGATGCTGTGGAAAGCTACAGCCCCATCGCTACTCCTACTCTGCACACTTCTTGCAACAGCTGATGAACGGCCAGGTGCTTTTCGCATCCAAGCCCACACCAGGGGAAGACCTTGAGAAGCTTCCCGTGACTTGCCTGGTTCAGCTGGTCAGAGTGTGGCACTCGTGGAGGCAAGATGGTGCAGAGGAGCCCCTGGGTGGCTGTGGGCCTGGGGAGGGTGGCTTTTGATTTTTCGGCCTGACCGCTACGGGCAGCCAGGCCAAAAGTCAGATGGCCGGCTCTCCCGTCCACCAGGCTCATCAGGAGCCCTTAGCTGACCGGCTCGGAGAATGCGGGCAGCGTCCCCCACTACCTCTCGCATGCAAAGCGAGCGCTCTGCCGCTTGAGCTAATTCCCCGCAGCTGGCCTGACTCTCAGGCACCGGGCAAAAAAAGGCAAGGGCTCTGGGGCCTTAAGCAGAACACAGCCTGAAATGGGGAGAAGGGGGGCGTGCTACCCAGAGCTGGGGAAGGGGGTCCGAGTCCCAGCCATGCTCCTCAGCACAAACACCAACGCTCCTTCCCTGGAGTGTGTCTGGGCTGAGAGTTAGCCCCTGAAACAAGCACCAAACTTCAGAAGACAACGCAGGGATAGATCACTTGACGATTGCCTGCTCTGGCCATTGCCTCTGAAGCGCCTGGCATCGGTTACTGTCAGAAGACGTGATAGTGGCCTAGATGGACCATCGGTCTCACCCAGGAGGGCCGTTCTTATCTTCACCACTTTCCTCTAACCCAAGCAAAGCCAGGAGCAGGCCCAGCTCAGCAACTGTAGCAGACTCCCTGGCCTCTGGCCCAGCATACAGCAAAACGACCCTGCCTCCGCCAGGATAGACAGCCACCGACTCCCTCTTCCAGACCAACGCAGCCCTTCCCCGCTTTGGCTGTCTCCAAGCTGTCTGCGTGCTCTGCTCTGCTCCACGGCTGCCATGCTGCCTGAGATCAGGAGGCTGCGAGGTCTCATGGTCTCAGCTGAGCTGGTATCGCGTGCCACCCCGCCCATCTCCTCATTCCCTTCATGGACCCCTGGGATGTGAGTAATTCTGTATTTGAGTGGCTCTCCCTCCCAGCCAATGAGCTTGGCGTAGACTAGCAGGGAGGGAGGAGGAAAGGGATTGTGCTCCAGTGAGAGCTCAGAAAGAAGGGTGCAGGTCCCCCACTAGAGCCCAGCACAGCAGAGCAAAGCAGAGCAGAGCAGGCTGGAGAATGTGTGTATGGGTCTGACTACTTCTCCCATGCTCTTCCATTTGAGCTAACTTCCCCCAGCTGTCGCCAGCCTCCCAGTCAGCGCAAGGGGGAGAAGGGCCGGGGAGGAAGAGATTTGTGCTCCGCAAGGGCTGGCCTTTTGGGAGGCCAAGCGGGGAGAGGGATGGAGGCCACTGGAGGAGCTGAGCTGGCTGACTGTCCATGGCTTCTTAAAGAAGGGCAAAAGAAGGTCCCGCGGCTGCCTTGCCGCTGGAGGATGCGGGCATTGATCCCGCTGCCTCTCGGAGTGCGGGGGAGTCCGACTCTGCACCCCTCTTCCTGCGACTCACAGTGATTTTCAGCCAGCCAGTAAAACAGAAGGTTTATTGGACACAGGAACACAGGCTACAGCAGAGCTTGTGGGCAGAGCCAGGACCTCTCAATCTGGCCTTTCTGGGGGGTTCAGGGTGCTTGGATCCCAGCCTTGGATTCTCTGAACTCCCCTCACCCAGCCCCAAATCGAAACTGACTCCCCCTCTCCACTCGGCTCTCTCCTTTGTCTAGCTCCCCTGGCAGAGATGTTGACCTCCCCTCCCCACTGCCTAGCTCAGGTTACAGGCTGAATACCTGTCCCTCACCTAACGTCCTCCCCGTCTCCCCCAACCCCCACAGACAGCCCCTACTCCATCACATCTCTCCCCTCTTCGAGGCTGAACTGAGCGGGGTCACTCTGCCCAGTGACCCAGGGAAGTTTGGGGCCTCCTCTCCGGGACAGCGCGTCTGCTATCAGGTTGGCACTTCCCTTCACATGGACCACGTCCATGTCATAGTCCTGCAGGAGCAGGCTCCACCTCAGGAGCTTGGAGTTGGCTCCTTTCATCTGGTGCAGCCAGGTCAGGAGAGAGTGGTCGGTGTACACGGTGAAGTGGTGCCCAAAGAGATATGGCTCCAGTTTCTTAAGGGCCCACACCATGGCCAGGCATTCCTTCTCCATGGCCACGTAGTTCTGCTCCCGGGGTAGCAACTTCTTGCTCAGGTACACAATGGGGTGTCTCTCCCCCTTTTCATCCTCCTCCATCAACACCACCCCCAGCCCCGTGTCTGAGGCGTCAGTGAACACCATAAAGGGCTTGTCAAAGTCTGAATTTGCCTGAACTGGGCCACTGAGCAGAGCCTCCTTCAGCGCCTGGAGAGCCTGCTGGCACTGCTCAGTCCAGACCACCTTGTCTGGCTTCCCCTTCTTGCACAGCTCAGTGATGGGGGCGGCTATGGCGCTAAAGTGGGGCACGAACCTTCGATAGTACCCCGCCATCCCAATAAAGGCCTGGACCTGCTTCTTGGTTTGGGGAGCGGGCCAGTCTCTGATCACCTCCACCTTGGCTGGTTCCGGCTTTAGGCAGCCGCTCCCCACCCGATGGCCCAGGTAAGATACTTCAGCCATCCCCACCTTGTACTTCTCAGCCTTTACGGTTAGCCCAGCCTCTCGGAGTTGGTCCAGCACTTGTTTAACCTGGGACACGTGGTCCTCCCAGGTCTGGCTGAAGACGCAGATGTCGTCAATATACGCCACGGCAAAACTCTCCATCCCCCTCAGTTGCTGATCCACCAGACGTTGGAAGGTGGCCGGCGCTCCCTTGAGGCCGAAGGGCAGGGTCAGAAACTCGTAGAGCCCCAGAGAGGTGATAAAGGCCAATTTCAGCCTGGCATCTGCGTCCAGCGGCACTTGCCAGTAGCCCTTTGTAAGATCCATGGTGGTGAGATACCGAGCGCCTCCCAGCTTGTCTAGGAGCTCGTCAGGCCTGGGCATGGGGTTGGCATCAGATACAGTGATGGCATTGAGCTTTCGATAGTCCACACAGAACCGGATCGACCTATCCCTTTTGAGGACCAGGACCAGCGGCGAGGCCCAAGGGCTGGAAGATGGCTGGATCACCCCCAAAGCCAGCATGTCCCTGACCTCTCTTTCTAGGTCCTGGGCAGTTTTTCCTGTGACCCGAAAAGGGGAGCATCGTATGGGGGGGGGGGTGACCCGGTCTCCACCTGGTGGACAATCAAATTAGTGCGCCTCGGCTGGTTGGAAAACAGCTGTCGGTACAGATGCAGCACCCCTCTGATCTCAGCCTGCTGGGCCAGGGTCAGCTGATCAGAGAGGGGAATCGCCTCCAGGGAGGAACCAGCCTTTGTCCCCGGGAATAGATCCACTAAAGGGTCATCTCCCGGCTCCTCCCAATGTCCACACACGGCCAACACCACATTCCCCCTGTCATAGTATGGCTTCATCATATTCACATGGTACACCCGGCGGTGATGAGCCCGGTTAGACAGCTCCACCACATAGTTTACCTCATTTAGTTCTTGATAACCTTGAAGGGCCCTTCCCAGGCAGCCTGGAGTTTGTTTTTCCTCACGGGGATGAGAACCATCACTTGACCCCCGGTGCCGAAGGCGCGGGCCTGCACCGTGCGGTCGTACCAGACCTTCTGCTTCCTCTGGGCTCGGGCCAGATTCTCCCTGGCCAGGCCCATGAGCTCGGCAAGTCTTTCCCAGAAGGTCAGGACATACTCCACCACTGACTCGCCATCAGGCAGCCTTCCCCTCCCATTCGTCTCTCATCAGGTCCAGGGGCCCCCTTACCCGCCTCCCATATAACAGTTCAAAAGGCGAGAACCCGGTAGATTCCTGGGGTACCTCCTGTCTGCGAACAGCAGGTGAGGTAAGTACTTGTCCCAGTCCTGTGGGTGCTGGTTCCTAAATGTTTTTAGCATCATCTTTAGCGTCCCGTTTAACCTCTCCATGAGCCCGTTGGTCTGGGGGTGATACGCTGAGGCCCAGTTGTGCCGGACCCCACATTTCTCCCACAGGGTCTGGAGCAGGCTCGACATGAAGTTGGACCCCTTGTCCGTTAAGACTTCCTTGGTGAACCCCACCCGGCTGAAAATGGTCAGCAGTGCATCTGCCAGGGTGTCTGCTTCGATAGAGGACAAGGCCACCGCCTCAGGGTAGCGAGTGGCAAAATCTACCACCACCAGGATGTATTTCTTCCGCGACCGGGTCGCCTTGCTGAGAGGTCCCACTATGTCCATGGCCACCTTCTGGAAAGGTTCTTCTATGATGGGCAACGGCCTCAAAGCTGCTTTCCCCTTGTCCTGGGCCTTCCCCACCCTCTGGCAGGGGTCACAGGATTGGCAGTACTGTTGGATGTGGGTAAAGACTCCAGGCCAGTAAAAGTTCTGTAGCAGCCTCTGCCTGGTGCGCCGGATTCCCTGGTGCCCTGCGAAGGGAATGTCATGGGCCAGGTACAGGAGCTTGTGGCGAAACTTCTGGGGAACCACCAGCTGCCTCCTGATCCCCCATGACTCCACCTCCCCGGGGGGAGCCCATTCTCGGTACAGGAACCCCTTCTCCCACAGGAACCTCTCCTTGCAACCTCTCCTCATGGTCTGTACTGCACTGAGGTTAGCCCGGTCCCTGAGCTTCCGCAAGGAGGGGTCTTTCTGCAACTCGGCCTGGAACTCGGCAGCTGGGACAGGGATGGGGACCTGCTCTCTCTCACCAGCTGGGACTGAGGTAGCAGCCTCTCTGGGTCGTGTCCCTGAGCGTTCCCTCCCCACCAGGTTAGGGTCCGGCACCTCGGGCAGAGTACCTTCCCCGTTGTCAGGGCGCAGTGCCCTGCGCCAACTCTGACTACGGGTCACGACCAGGGCACCCCGGGCGTTGCTTAGCCAATCCTCGAGGTCCCCCCCATTAACACCTCCGTGGGCAAATGTGGGTGTACCCCCACGTCCTTGGGGCCCTCCTTGGCCCCCCACTTCAGGTGCACCCTCACCACAGGCACCTTGAATGGGGTCCCGCTCATACCCCTCACGGTCAGGTAGGTGTCGGGCACCATCCGATCTGGGGCCACCACCTCGGGCCGGGCCAGCGTCACCTCTGCGCCCGTGTCCCAGTACCCAGTGACCTTCCTCCCATCCACCTCCAGGGGAACAAGGCACTGGTTCCGGAGGGGCAGCCCCGTGCCCACCCTGTAAACCAAAAACCCGGAGTCGGAGCATCCAGCCCCCCAGAGAAGCAGATCTGGGGCCCTGCTCCCTCCTTCGCAGGTGGCACGTGGCCAGCCCCCCTTTCCTGGGAATGTTGCCCCTCATCTGATTGGGTCTCTACCCAGTCAACCCTCTGCAGGTTGGGTCTGCTCGGTCTGTCCCTGAGCTTGGGGCACTGGGCCCGTATGTGGCCTCATTGGCCACAGTGATAGCAGCCCATGTCTCGTGGGTCCCCTCGAGTGGGTCGGATGGACCTGACGCTGGATGTTCCCCCTTTGGTGGGGTTCTCCATAGGCCCCGCTGGAGGTCCCATGGTGACTTTCTCTCTGCGTTGAGGCAGGCCTGCTCCTTCGAGACTCCTCCCTGTTATCCCCTGCCCGACTGTCCACAAATTGGTCGGCCAGCTGGCCTGCGTGCTGCGGGTTCTCTGGCTTCTGGTCCATCAACCACAGCCTCAGGTCAGACAGGCACTGCTCATACAGGTGCTCCAGTAGGAATAGGTCAAGCAGGTCCTCTTTAGTTTGGGCCCCAGCTGTCCACTTGCGGGCATACCCCTGCGCCCGGTTGACCAGTTGTAGGTATGTGACCTCAGGGGTTTTATGTTGACTCCGGAACCTCTTCCGGTACATCTCAGGAGTCAGCCCAAACTCGCGGAGCAGGGCCTGTTTGAACAGTTCGTAGTCCCCTGCCTCCGCCCCTTTCATTCGGCTGTACACCTCCATGGCGGTGGAGTCCAGTAAGGGGCTGAGAAACGGGATCCTGTCTGCAGGGTCAACCCGGTGCAGCTCGCAGGCATTCTCAAAGGCCGTCAGGAAGGTATCTATCTACTCCCCCTCCTTACGCCGGGCCAGGAAGCTCTTATCAAAGCTCTTTGTAGGCTTGGGTCCCCCCTCACTCACTGCAGCCGGGGCCCCGCTGCTTCTCAGCTGGGCCAGTGCCAGCTCATGCTGGCGCTGGTTCTCCTCGTGTTTACACTGGTTCTCCCACTCCTTCAGTTCTTGCCTCCTTAACTCGAGCGCCTCCCTGTCATATTCCAGCCGCATCTGTTCCAGGGACGGGGAGCTCCGCCGGGACGATCCCCTGCTGGCCGCCACGGTCCAGGTGCCCTCGGTATCCGCTGGGCTTCCCCCAACCCCTCCCCTAGGTATAGGTGGGCAGGTCTCGGGGTGTCCTCGGCAGCAGTCTGGCCCCTCCCAGCCATGTCAGGCCCCGGGGCCCACACTGTGTCCGCTGGGTGGCTTCCCTCTGGGACAGGGCTCGGTTCACCCAAGCGATCCTTCTCCTCCAGCTGGGCAATTAGCTGGTCTTTGGTGGACCTCCCAATGCGCAGCCCCCTCTGCCTGCACAGCTCCACCAGGTCGCTCTTAAGGCGTTTAGCAAACATCTTCCTGCTGGCCACTCGCCGGCCTGTGCTCTCAGCTTCCCACCGGTTCCAGGGAGACCCCTCGTGCACCAGCCCTTCTTCAGGTCACCACCTCTCTGCCAGGGTCGAGCTGCAGACTCCTCCGCCCCTGGGACTGCTCCTGCAATCCCCCCGGGGGACCCTGTTACTGCAAAGTCCTTCTCTCTGGTCACACACTCCCAGGGGTTAATCGCCTCCTGAAACTGTCTCTTTCTGTCTCTTCAGCCCACCTGGTCCCCATCAGTTCCCCCTTCGTTTTGCTGCTCCCCAGTCACTTACTGCAGGAAGCGCCGTCCACGGGGTGCAGTAGGTCCCACCGCTGCCACCAGTTGTAACGGCGTGTGGGGGAGTCCGACTCTGCACCCCTCTTCCTGGGACTCACAGTTGTTGCCGGCCCAAAAAAGGCCTGAGGCAGCAAACAGTGGTTCGTTGCCCGGTGTGCGTCGCACTAATTATCACACCAGGGTGGAGAATGCAGAAAAAGTTTATTTGAGCTCAAGTAAGGTGCCAGGGAGGTATTTACAACCTCAAATCCTGTACACACAGATACAAGCTGTGTGTCCCTTCTTATACATGATTTCAACAAGGCATTCTCATTACCCCCCATTGCCCACTCACCCCCCTTCTCCCTTCTAGTCCCCTCCCATATAATAGGCACTTTGTATAGTTAACAATTACATCAAACAGATTAAATCATTCTTGACAGCAAACAATTTATCTCATAACTTTTCAGGGCTGTTACCTTGGTTTACTCCTGAATTTATTACCTCCCCTCCCCTCTTTCTAAACTAAACAGGAGATAGTAAAAGGGGCCCTATCTTCTGGTGTCTTACACTGATAAGAAGCTGTTACACATTCCATTCTCAATACTAGCCTGGGAGTTCAATCAGAGTTTAGACATGGAGGCACTATGGACAAACATAAAATAACTTTGGTCCATTCAGGCCTGGTACAGAAAAGCTTCATTAACACTGTGTTTTTCTACCCTCCTAAGTTATCTAGGGATATGCCTAATGGCACCAACAATCCCCCCCTTTGAGAATACTCAACAAACATTTGGCTGAGTTTTCTCATACTTTGAAGACAAAAAACAATTAAACTCTAGGGAGCTGGGGTATTCAGTTCCACATTCATCCTCCCTATGGACCCGGTAGGATTCGGTATGTGGAAGCCCACACCCACCCTAACCGGTCCACATGCCTGGAAGGAGTATTGTGAATGTCCATACTTCCATCCAGAAAGTGTCCAAGTATGTCATCCCCCTGACCACAGATCAGATGGTTCCTGATAGTCTGTAAGGGCAGTGGGCCAAGTCTGGTGCTCAAGATCCATCTAAATATACCAGATCCCACTGCAATACCTTCCCAGTCTCAGTGATTCTCAATACCATCTCTGTCAGCAACTTCTGGGTCATAGAACTAAGGGTGGAAATGACATGTAACCCACCAACTCCAGCCTGTCCTTGGATAGCTGAGCTTTAAAAATAAGGCTAGTGGCCTTTTTCTAGGTGGCCCAATTTCTTATCATGTTCCCAGCTTTTAAGAATATTTCAAATGGTTGCTATATTATTGGCCTGAGTCCACAGAGATCTGGTCAATTCCCTCTTCTTGCAGAGGAAACAACCCAGGCTCCCTGTTGTACTAATCTAATGGCAGCCCCTTGTGAGCAATACATGCTGGAGGATTTATCCAAAACACAGGATGCAGCCTGTAGAATAAACCCCAAAATCTAATCAATACCACAGTCTCAAACAGGGGTCCCACAGATTTTTTCCTGCCAGTGTATAATTCTTGGTTTCTACACCAGGGTCAGTCCATAATGTCCTTTTTGGTCAGGAAATCCTGGATTCTGACACTGCACAACGCTGTTGGTGGTCACCAGGACTTAATAAGGGTCTTTCCAGCATAGAGCCAAAGCAGTCTTTCGCTGGTGGAGCTTTACATCAATCCAGTTTCCTGGTTCCAAGAAGTGGCAGGCCTCCTAGGGTCTTTGTGTAGTTTGTCTTTACCTGTGAAAAAAAGAAACCTAACACATTTCATGAGTGCCTGTCAGCGATTTGCAGACTCTACAGCTGTGTGGGCACATTTTAATTAAGCCCCCCTTGTCTTGGTTGTTAGCTAAGTCTTAGCTGAGAGCAGTGTCCTGAAATGGGGCTAATGCCCTATCTTTAAACTCAGCATGTTAGCTATTTTTCCTCAGTTAACTTGTTCTTCTTCCTTTGTCCTGTCTGGCTTCTTTTAACCTACAAAGGAAACTTAGCCTTCACTTATACATCTTTTTCTAACAATGAACACATATACATTGCCTTTATACAGTACATTAGTCTTATTATTTAAAGTTTGTCACATCTATCCTTTTACTAAAATAACTTTTTCCAGAGCTTTGGGACAACAAGCTAGGACAAGCACACCCACTTTGACGAGTTTATTTCATAGAGCCTCTAGTCCAATAATTTCCCACCATCCCCAGCCCTCTGGCTAGAAATCTGAAATAGCCAGAAGGATCCAAATACAATATGGGGAGTGGGTTAACTTTCCATATCCTTGCTTCCAAAAACTATTAGTATGCAAGTTTTACTAACAATTTTCAATTAAAAGATTTGGCCAATAAAGTTTCTCTTTCTCTTACTTAAGGAGATGTATTAGACTTTAGTATATCACATGTTTCCCAATTTATCCAAGCACTTTGTATTCCAAGTTGAACAAAACAAATATCTGTATTCCAATTCAGACTATCCCATAAACAAAACAATTTTTGGCCACAAGACAGAACATAAAACACAAAACATAATTTTTACTGTGCCATCAAAGGCATGGTATGTTGAATGCTGTTCAGCTAGCATCAGTTTTCTCTGATTATCTGAAAGACAAAAACAGAAGTCTACCCTTTCTGGGCAATCAATCATCACTGAAAATATACAAGTACCTTAGTTGATTTCAGGCAAAACAGGGGAATTACCCCATATTTTCATATATATGTTTCATAGGCAGCTTAGGTCTCAGTGACTTCTACTTTATCAGTTAGATAACTTGCATCAATACAGATGCTTCCTGACTTGCTCTTTACTTTTAACTCCTGCTTTTACACACTGAAAGAAAACATTACCACTTATAGTGCCTTTAGATCCTAATAAGATTTCAATTACATAGCACTATATACATTTTTTAGATAATTCAACTAAATGGGTCATAACCAAATGATTGCAATCTAATAATTTCTTTGCCTGAATTTATTTACAAACATTTCAAAGACACCAAGAATTTTTCTCTTTAGCATTTTTACAAAGTTCAACTGCTGTTCCCTCCAGCAACTACGGAGTTAACTTTTCACACTGCCTTAAATCACTCACTTGTTTTCTCCAACAACCACTTTTCTCAACTTAAATCACTATTACAAGTATCCTCCTGGGTATTTGAAATCCCCATGTTTATACCTATGTACTCCTTTCTTCCACTAGACCCTCAAAAGTTTCCAACCCGTTTTCCAATCTCTCCGTCTGTTGCCTGCCTGCCTGGGCCCGATCCTTCTTTTCTAGCTGAACCGTTCTTTCCCTAGACACCAATTTGCTCCACTGCCAGTTTTAACTAAGGGGGGGTTGGTTTCTCAATTAGCCCCCACCCTTCTGGTCTTTTTCCATAAAACATTTTAACTCACAAGACTACCGAGTCTTCCCTTGTGAGGCTTGCCACCTGGGCAAAACACATGGCCCACTGGTGTTTAATTATTTAATTTTCCCTTGTAGCAAACACACTGCTATTACGGTGTATGCTGAGCACAAATAGTTAAATTTTGGCAAGTCCCTGAAGGACTAGTACTTGTTTAGCCAGGGCTTCCTTTTCTAACTAGAAATCCTGTCTCAAAGCCTGCAACTTGCCCTGGGTGCAGGTTTGAGTTGCTGTCTGGGTCATGATCTATGCTCTTAATTGCTCAATTCTAGTTATCAAGTACATATTTGTTCTTTTTCTCCAACTACTCTATTGCCCAGTCCTGCTGCAACTGGGGGTAGAACCCCTTTCCAGTTCTCAGACTTACTGCAGCTGAGAGTAGGCTCACCTTTAATCATGCAATCCTCAACATATAACACCAACAGTTCCAAACAAAAGAAACACAACATAACAAAGGTAAAACAAATAGATGGTGTAAATTCTATAGGGCTCCCCCATTCTCAATTACTCACCAAACTGTAACAAATCTGTTACCAATTTATCTATTGCAGGACGTTGGGGGAGGACAAAACACACCATATAACCAAACCCCAAAGCTTCCCCAAGCCTTAAGCCACTTTAATACTTACACATATCCAGACTGACCACGTCTGTATATAACATTCAGAGAAGGGGAATAGGTGGACGGGAGATTATTCTGTATACAGCTTGTCCAGTATTTCCAACATGCTTCCACTCTTGGGAGAGCTGTTCTTTTACACCCTGGAATCTCCTGCAGTGTCTCTTTCAGAGATTCAGGTCACCAAGCCATACCAACTCTGGGATTGCAAAGACTGTTAAATCTCACTGAATAGTTAAGCTTTGCAAATGCAATCTCAGTTCTGTAACTTATATTACCTTTAATTTACCTCTGTCTATATTTTCCCACAGTCAGCTGGGCTAAAAGCAGTTTTTCTTTTGTACTTAACATAGTCTGACCTAATACACAGAGCAGCTCTCCTTATCTCTGGGCTTAGCTGAGTTTCAAATTAACCCATTCCTAGACGAATTGCTCACACCGTGTCAGAGGCTTTTCCTTTGGTAATTACAAGCTCCTCTGAGATATATGATCTTATCTAGATTGAAGATACCTTCTAATGGACATTATTTAGATGGATTTTCACGCGTGTAAAAATTCCAATTCTCTAAATACCTGCAGGTTTCAGGACCATAATGTACGTACATGTACTATGCTGGGGTACCCTTAGGGGGTGAGGTAGAATGTTTAGACTGTCCCTTCCCCCCATTTTCCACTTACACACACAAAGAGGGGGGCCCTGTCCGCGCTAGCGGCTCATAAACTAAGAATCTCTCCCTACGGGGGGGGGAGGGAAGATGGGTTCACACATTCCTAGACCCAGGCAGCTTCCTCGCCGGACGATGCCAGGCTGAGTCAGCCCACCGTGGGTCGGATCTCCTAAAGATCCACTAATTACTGGGCTTGCGTTAGACTAGTCCTGATCATTAGCATTTGCTTCACAGGTTAATCTGGGCGTCTTCCAGTAACAGACACTCACACAGGTATACACACACACACACACACCAAGACCATTATTCCCACGGACAATCCTCCTCCCAGTGCAGCTCTGGGGCATACAATAGGGGATTTTTTACAAGAGCTCTTTATACAAACAGTTTCAAAAGCTACCCATTTGCTAACAAAACAAAAGTAATTGAAGGATCATGTTGTAATTAAGTGATCCTTCTGGTGGCCACCTTTCCTGGCTCTCTAGTTGATATTGAGGCCAGTCTACCGTACAGAACCTTTTTAATTTACCCTTAATCATTGGATCCAAACCAAATACTTTCCAATTTGCTAGAATGCATTCTGGGGGCATACACCGTGCCCTGCCTGTACTCCATCCCTGCCCCATACCTATGGGAAGACACTGGGCGTCCCCAGGTCTTAACAGGCAAACAAAAGGTTAACAGCACTGAACTGTTCCTACCTTTTCCACAGGACCGGTTCCTCACCGTCGCCCGCAGCTGCTTCTCCACTATCTGAGTGCGTTGCACCGTTGTGTCTTCCAAGGTCGGTCTGACACGTCCCTGCCGAGGCCCCCGGTAAAAGCACCGGTGCGCGCTGGGCATCGGCTGTGACTGTCGTCCACCGGCCATTGGAGGAGTCCGGGCAAGGCACAATTTTGCCTCGAGCCCACCCAGGGACGCCAAGACTGTTGCCGGCCCAAAAAAGGCCTGAGGCAGCAAACAGTGGTTCGTTGCCCGGTGTGCGTCGCACTAATTATCACACCAGGGTGGAGAATGCAGAAAAAGTTTATTTGAGCTCAAGTAAGGTGCCAGGGAGGTATTTACAACCTCAAATCCTGTACACACAGATACAAGCTGTGTGTCCCTTCTTATACATGATTTCAACAAGGCATTCTCATTACCGCCCCTTGCCCACTCACCCCCCTTCTCCCTTCTAGTCCCCTCCCATATAATAGGCACTTTGTATAGTTAACAATTACATCAAACAGATTAAATCATTCTTGACAGCAAACAATTTATCTCATAACTTTTCAGGGCTGTTACCTTGGTTTACTCCTGAATTTATTACCTCCCCTCCCCTCTTTCTAAACTAAACAGGAGATAGTAAAAGGGGCCCTATCTTCTGGTGTCTTACACTGATAAGAAGCTGTTACACATTCCATTCTCAATACTAGCCTGGGAGTTCAATCAGAGTTTAGACATGGAGGCACTATGGACAAACATAAAATAACTTTGGTCCATTCAGGCCTGGTACAGAAAAGCTTCATTAACACTGTGTTTTTCTACCCTCCTAAGTTATCTAGGGATATGCCTAATGGCACCAACACAGTGACTCTCAGCCAGCCAGTAAAACAGAAGGTTTATTGGACAACAGGAATACAGGCTACAGCACAACCAGGACCCCTCAATCGAGTCCTTCTGGGGTTCAGGGTGCAGGGATCCCAGCATAGGATAGCATAGCATCCCAGCATAGCAACCCCCTCCAGCCGGCTCCCTGGCTTTGTCTAGCTCCCCAGGCAAAGGTGTTGACCTCCCCTCCCCCCTGCCTAGCTCATGGTACAGGCTGAATACCTGTCCCTCACCTAAAATCCTCCCTGGCTCTCCCAACCACCACACAGACAGCCCCTACTACATCACAGCAGGTCAGGACTGGGATAGCAGGGGCTGCGGGTCGGGACTGAGGGGCATTAGCAGAGTCTTGAGGTCAGGACTGGGATAACAGGGGCTGCTGGTCGGGAGTATTGATGGGCACCAGCAATGCTGTGATTCTGCAGGTCAGGACTGGGATAGCAGGGGCTGCGGGTCGGGAGTGAGGGGCACCGGCAGAGCTGTGAGGCTGGAGGTCAGGACTGGGATACCAGGGGCTGCGGGTCGGGAGTGAGCGGCACCAGCAGAGCTGTGATTCTGCAGGTCAGGACTGGGATAGTAGGGGCTGCGGGTCGGGAGTGAGGGGCACCAGAAGAGCTGTGATTCTGGAGGTCAGGACTGGGATAGCAGGGGCTGCGGGTCGGGAGTGAGGGGCACCCACAGAGCTGTGAGGCTGGAGGTCAGGACTGGGATAGCAGGGACTGCAGGTCGGGAGTGAGGGGCACCAGCAGAGCTGTGAATCTGCAGGTCAGGACTGGGGTAGCAGGAGCTGCGGGTCGGGAGTGAGGGGCACCGGCATAGCTGTGAGTCTGCAGGTCAGGACTGGATAGCAGGGGCTGCAGGTCGGGAGTGAGGGGCACCGGCAGAGCTGTGGGTCTGGAGGTCAGGACTGGGATAGCAGGGGCTGCGGGTCGGGAGTGAGGGGCACCGGCAGAGCTGTGGGTCTGGAGGTCAGGACTGGGATAGCAGGGGCTGCGGGTCGGGAGTGAGGGGCACTGGCAGAGCTGTGGGTCTGCAGGTCAGGACTGGATAGCAGGGGCTACGGATCGGGAGTGAGGGGCACCGGCAGAGCTGTGAGTCTGCAGGTCAGGACTGGGATAGCAGGGGCTGCGGGTCGGGAGTGAGGGGCACCGGCAGAGCTGTGAGTCTGCAGGTCAGGACTGGGATAGCAGGGGCTGCGGGTCGGGAGTGAGGGGCACCGGCAGAGCTGTGGGTCTGGAGGTCAGGACTGGGATAGCAGGGGCTGCGGGTCGGGAGTGAGGGGCACCGGGAGAGCTGTGGGTCTGCAGGTCAGGACTGGGGTAGCGGGGGCTGCGGGTCGGGAGTGAGGGGCACCTTATCACCAGGAGCTGCTCCCGGCCAGGCACCACACCCCATTCACACGCCTTTGGTCACTACGTAGCTCAGTGGCAATCACTGCCCCGAAGTGACTCCGGCGCAGGCACCCACAGCACGAACTCCCCACACCGGATTCTGTCCACACGCAGAGAATTCTCTCTGCCGGGCTCCTTCGGTTCCTCTCGCTGCTCTCCGTCCTGCCGCCAGACACTGCTCATCTGCATAACCCCGCCCATGGACACGTGACACCTTCTGTCGCTTTGGTCTCCAGTGAATGAGTCGCCTGCAGAGAGTGAACACGTCAGCGCACGTCACAGCCCCAGCGCACGTCACAGCCGCCGGGCGGGGATTGTCTGTGAGCCCCGCGCTGGGGGCGGGGCTTCAGGGAGTGACCCAGCCCCATAGACAGCCTGGGGCCGGGAGCTATTGGGGGAAGGGATGAGGGGATGGGGGGAGGGAGAGACCCAGCCCCATAGACCTGCAGGGACAGGGGATCTTGGGGTCAGGAGGGGAGAAGGGGGGTTGGCAGAGACCCAGCCTGGGGTGCAGGAGAAATGGGGTGGGGTGGAGGGAGACATGTCGGGTGGGGGTGGGGTGTGTGAAATGTTGGTCCAGGGAATCTGAGTCACTCCCAGGACATCGTGTGCAGGGGGGAGCACAGGGGCAGGGAGAGAGCCCCAGCCCCAGCCCCACAGAGCCCCAGAGGGATATTGGGGGCAGGGGAGGGGATGGAGGGGGGAGAGACCCAGCCCCATAGACCCCTAGAGGCAGCGGGATATGGGGGGGGCAGGAGAGGGGATGGCAGAGGAGACACCCATCTCCATAGACCCCCCGAGGCAGGAAATGAGGGGAGAAGGGGGGAGGGAGGGATCCAGCTCTATAGACCTGTAGGGGCAGGGAGATATTGGGGGCAGGAGGGGAGAAGGGGGGTTGGCAGAGACCCAGCCCGGGGTGCAGGGAAATGGGGTGGTTTGGAGGGAACTGGGGAGGAGAAGAGACACATGGCAGGACACATGGTGGGACAGGGAAACTGACTCACTCCGAATACATGCGGAGCAGGGCAGGGCGGAGGCAGATCATGCTGGTCCCAGGGTAATTTCGGGGGGTTCTGATTCCCCACTCAGCCGGGGGGCTCCCCTCTGGGCTGAGGAGCCCTGGGGTGGGCGGGTGCAGGGGCTGTGTGTGTGTGTCAGGCTGGGGGAGCTGCCTGGGCAGAGGGGCTGGAACCAGGGGCTGCTCCAGGCACCAGCACCCCAAGCACGTGGTTGGGGGGGCAAGCGGCAGGGGGCGCTCGGCTGGTCGCTGCGAGGGCAGCAGGCACCCCAACCCCTCCCCCACTCTACCCTCTAGTCCCACTCCCCTCCCAGAGCTGGGGGAGAACCCAGGAGTCCTGACTCTCAGCCCTGCCCCTCCCCCGTATTTCCATATGGCTCCATCCAACAGCCCCGCCCCTGAGTGGGGAGAGATGAGGCCAAGGGAGAAGCAGGCAGGGGGGGGGCGCTGGGGGCGTGGCGCTGCGGGGCGGCGCAGGGCCAGGCCGAGACCCGGGCCACGGGAGTTCGTGTCAGGAGCCGGAGGGGGGCGGGGCCGGGGCTCTCTGGGGGGCGGTAGATCCTGTCCTAGCAGGGGGCTGTGTGGGGTTTCTTTGCAACCATGAGTTGGCTTGTTGTGGGTGCAGCTAGACCCCCCACCCTTGTCTGGTGGGGCGGGGCTTCTACTGTTTGCCTTGGGAGGGGGGATTCCATGATGTCACAGCCCATGTGTGTGGGGGAGGGATTGAATCATGTTTGTGAGGTGGGAGAGCAACTTCCCCGGTTCCCACTCACTCTCCACTATGGGGATGGGCTGGGATCTCTAGGGAGGAGCCCAGGAAAAACAGTCTCCCTATGGAACCCAGGAGTCCTGGCTCCCAGTCCCCTGCTCTAGACCCCTGCACTCCCAGGACCAGGGTAGAACCCAGGGTCCTGCTGCCCAGCCCCCTCCCTGCTCTGACCACTAGACCCCACTCCCCTCCCAGGGTGGTGCAGGGGTCACTGGGTCTGTGTCCCAGCTCTGCTAAGGGCGGTGACTGATTTTCCCAAAGTGCTTCCGTCTGAATCCAGCACATCTGCCCCCCCCCGGCCCGGTCACTGCCCACCCCCGTGTGGGGGCACCAGCACTGTGCCGGGTCGCGATGGGAAATTGTCCAAGCTGGCCCAGGAGAGACGTGTGTGTCCCTCTGTATGTGTGTGTGCATCTGTGACACTGTTTATATCAGTGTGTTGCTGGGCTAACCAGTAGGAAATGGCTTTGCAGGATTTTGTATCCTGCAGCAAGTGACTGACTGACACACACACACACAAAGGGACTCACACAATCCCAAGAACACTCATACACAACACACCCAGAGGGGCATGCTAGCCCAACCCCAAAGAGAGAAACAATCACACCCCCAGCCACACTCACACTCACACACACACACCAGAATATTCGCAATTGTGCTCAGAGACACAACCGCACACAGTTCACTCCCACTGCTCCCAACACAAGGACCTCCTGCCCCACACAGCGTGTGCCGAGGCCTGTGGAACTCACTGCCACTGGACAGCTACCCATGAGAATGGACCTTTCCAGAAGACCAATAGACATGGCCGTGGCGACAGAGGGGGCTGGGCTCCCAGGGTCTGACCCGGGCTGAGACTGGTTCTGACCTAGAGGGGTCTATCCAGCAGGGGCAGCGTGACCCACACACAGACCCACCAGAAGCACCTTTCTTAGCGGGTCTCCGAGGCCATCCCCCACCCTGCCCCGGGTTGGGTAACAAAGGGGCAGTACGGGACTCTGGGCCATGTCACAACCCGGCCCCAGCCCCTCGCTCCCACACGCTGGCGAGTTGGGTACCTGCCGAGGGATTGCACAAGAGAGAGTCAGAGCCAGGGAGAGAACCCAGGAGTCCTGGCTCCCCCATGACACACACACTCTAACCACTGGACCCCACTCCCCTCCTAGGGCTGGAGATAGAACCCAGGAATTCTGACCACTACTCCCCCTCCCCCATTCTGACCACTAGATCCCACACTCCCCTTTTAGATTTTAGTCTCGCTGCCTCTTCTATCCACCCACCCCACCTGTCCATCCCTTTGCTGCAGGTTTCTGGGGTGTCACCCCTGCTCTGCACTCCCCCAGTGCAGCCCAAGGCTTTTCCTCCCCCCAACCACACATCCTCTCCCGCCTTGTGCTGGATCGTCTGCTTGGCCCCCTGCCCCCTCTCGGGGCGCGCTGTGCGGCGTGGCTGGGGATTGTGCAATGGCCCAGCACCAGGCAACACGGAACGGACACCACATGCCCTGCCCTGCCTCACCTGAGTTGCTCTCCAGGTGCATCAGAGCCCAGTGCCCTGCACCTTGGCACTCCTGCCCCACAGGGGGTGAGCTGCAGCCCCCGCCACACTCCGCAGAGGGGAGAAGGGTCAGGGCAGCCAGCCCTTGTAAGATGGGGAAATCACCACTGGGATCGACGGTATGGGGGCTGTGACATACAGAGAAACGATTGTTGCGCCGAAAGAGGGCAGCAGAGCATGCACACACACACACACACACACACACACACACAATTGCAAACATACACAAACACATCCATGAATCCAACCACACACACACACACACTTGCTAATATACACAAACACATGCACAAATCCAGCCAACATCAACACAACTGCTAACAGATGCAAACACATGCACAAATCCAGCCACATGAACACACACACTTGCACAGCCACAAACACAACCCCCACAGCTGTAATAACACCCCCCCACACAAAACCCTTACAGAAAACCACACATACACAAACACATGCAGAAATCAATCCATCCATCCATCCACACACACTCCATCCCCATTCTGTGCACACACCTTGGGTCACTGCAACACTGAATACTTCAATTGGATGGGGGGCCCAGCACCATGGCTATTCCCTGCCCCCCAGGGCTCACAGGGGGTGGATTGGGGGCGCACAGGGGGCACAATCCAGTGCCAGCCAAGGGGGGGTTAGAGGTGGGGATGAGGCCATGGTTTGTGCACCACTCGGTTCCTGGCACAGTCTCCTTTGAGGATTTGCATTTCTTGGTAGTTTTCACCCCATCACCACTTCCTGCCCAGCCCCCTCCTGCTGTGCAAGGTGGTTGGGGGGGGGGATGGGAAGAACCCTGGAGTCCTGGCTCCCAGCCCCACCTGTGCTAAGGTATGAGACTCCACTCTAACCCCAGCACTGGGACTGGAACCTAGGAGTCCTGACACCCATCTTCCTTTCCTCTAACCACTAGACCCCACTCCCGCCCTTTTGGGGAGCCAGGACTCCTGGGTTCTGTCCCCAACTCTGGGAGCAGAAGTGGGGCCTAGTGGTTAGAGCAGGAGGAGCCAGGACTCCTGGGTTGTATTCAGTGCTGCTATTTGACCCTGGGCCTCAGTTTCTCCTCCTACTTTTTGGGTATGGAGCCTGTAAACTCTCTGGGGCATGGCCTGTCTCTCGCTGTGTCTGGGCAGCGCCTGGCCCAACGGGGCTCTGATCTCAGCTGGGGCAGGGACTGTCTCTGTATCTGTGCAGCCCCCGGCACAACGGGGGCCTTGATTCTGCCTTGTCAACGGCAGCGCAGAAAGCCCTAGTGCCAAAAGAAGATGTGGGGGGGGAAGCTGTGCAAAAATCGGTCACACCAATAGGAAACCAGCCCCAGCAGTTTGTGACTTCACTTCCCAAAATTAGACACACACACACACACACACACACACACACACACACACACACACACACACACACACACAGAACCCTGCTCAAACCGCCCCCTTTGCCAGTGCACCACCTCACCTCGTCCAGGCAGGTCTAGGTGGGAAGCTCCATGTGGGAGCGGTGATGGACGGCACCATCAAGGTAGGTTCTGGAGATGGTCCTCCGGGTACGAGCATCTCGGCTCCAACTGGCACTGGGCTCACGCTGGGCTGCGTTCAGTTCCTCTCTCTGGTGTGCGCCCCGGCTCCACAAATGCCCCCGCCCCCTGCTCTTTCCTTCTGGTACAAAAAGTATCCTCTTCCTTCACACCAGAGAGAGACACCCACGGTGCTGCTCAGCACACGGCTTCCCCCCACCTTCCCCCCATCCCAGGAGCATGCAGGAAGGGAGTCATGATTGGGGAGAGCCCGTGTCCCGAGGGGAGGGCATGGGGGGGGCTTGTCCCCTCCTCAGAGAATGGGGGTGACAATAGGCACCTATGGATGGTCCCCCCAAGCAGGGCCAGGACGGAAATGGGAGGCCTGTGCCCCCAACATGGAGAATCTGGGGTGCAACCTTACTTAACGGGTCAGTCTGTCCTTTCTCTGACTCTCCCATTCCAGCTTCAACTAGCGCTTGTGGTTCATTCGTTCTTTTTCATTCCTTTCCTTCTCTAGCTTGTATGTTCTTGCTTTCTTTTTTCCCCTCTACCTTTCACGCTCTTCCTTTCTTTCCTTCTTTTTCTAATGTTTTTTTCTCTCCCTTTATTTCTTTCTCTGCCTTTCACGTTCTTTTCGCTCTCTCTCTCGCTGGTTATTTTTTTCACTCGCGCTTTTTCCTCGCTCCTTCCGAGCCAAGTGTATTCTCCTTGCACACAGATTTTGACAGGTTTTCCTTCTGATCAGCAAGTGGATTAAGCACGTCTTTAGTGGGGGGTTGGCATGGCAGGGAGCAGGCTGGCCGGGTGTCTTTGTGGCCATCTGCTGGTTCTCCCCTCCTCTGGCCCTGACCTCGGTTGCTCTGTAGCTTTTAAGCTTTCCCTTGGAGCTGTCAGCACCAGCCGCCTCTGCTCTAGGTGCCCAAAGGAGGAGAGGTGCTGGGCTCCAGCCTGGGACTCTGCCTCCCTGCTGCCTAGCCCTGACACACCTTCCTTCACGTGCCATGTGGACAAGAGGTAACATGTGGCTGCAAGTAAAATGGCCAAACTTGTGGGCATCAGGTGAAGCTGTGAGAATCCCAAGCATCTGGTCAAACCACAGGATTCAGCAACCAGGGAAGCAAGTTTTAGAGCCTCAACCCTAGTGGGCAAGTCACCCAGCAGGAGGGGAAAGATTTGCTCTTGCATAACTGGAGAGAGGGAAGTTGAGCACTGGAAGCTCCAGGGCTTTGCCACAAGCCAACACAAGGCCCCACTGAAATTTGAACTCAGATTGCAGGAGTCAGAGTCCTGAGTGCTGCCCATTACACCATGGGACCAGCTCATGCGGCTGTTTCTGGACATTGGTGACTCTCACGGGGCTGGCTCATGTAAGGGGCTGTTGGCCCCTTACTAAAACTTAGTGGGGTTTTTGGTTGGCTAGTTCCCAGTCCCAACAGAAGGGGGAAGGGCCAATGGGAAATCAGGACCCTGAGACTGACAATCCCCAGGGGCAATGGGGAGAGGCCAAAGCTCCAAGTTAGCCGCACTGACAGGCCATACAGTGTAATGAGGGAGTCACCAGGCCAGGGGGTCCCATCCTCCGTGGGAGCTGGAGCTGCCTGGGCCAGAGTGGGGCAGAGCTAAGGAGAGAGCAGGAGCCCGAGAAGAGCCGGGGAGCAGAGCTGCACCAGCCGGGGAGAACCAGAGCAGATCTGTGCTGGGAGCCGAGCCGCAGCAGCACGAGCCGTAGAAGCTGCCCAGGGAGCAGATCTGTGCGGGGAAAAGAGCTGCAGCAAGTGGAGCCAGACTATTGGTCAAAGGTGGTGGGGAGGTGGTGACCTCACAGAGAGATGCTGACATCAGCCAGGCAGGACAGGTGCGAGGGGCCAGGAAAACCTCAGAAACCCCTGTGGCTTTTCTTCAGCAAGTCTCCTTCTCCAGGTCTCTCTTTGAGGACTGAGAGAGTATTCGGGTTCACGGACGTGAGCGCCAGGAGGAACCTCTTTCGAGTTTTCTCCTTCCCTTTTCCTGATTTTCAAATTAACCATCAGATCTTGAATTTCACACATTGAATGACCTGAATAAAGTGCTCTCACATGAGCTCCAGACCAACAGCAGTGCACAGTTTCAGCAAGTATTTGAGGAGAACTGCAATGTTAGAGAGAATCATGAACTGCTCAGAGACAATAAATGCAGATAAGCAGCAAAATTCATCAAACATATGACTGGTTATGACTTATATCCTTGGTCTTAAAAGAGAACAACAAGGACCTGAGTATTCTCCCTGTCAATAACCCGCTGCTCAGCCAATCAGGGTAGAGACTGAGGACGGGGGGCTGAGGGGTCTCACCAGAGAGCCCAAAGGATGGTTCAGGTCACTGGTGGGGATCACTGCCCGAGCACTATTTCAGACCCACATTTTTGGTGGACCTCCCACAGTGGGAGCTGCCGAGAATTCCCCTGCCACACACACACACACCCTCTCCTGGTGTTGGGAGGGGAACTGGTGAAAGGACAAAAGAAGCAAGAGACAAAGAGAAAGGAGAGAGGGATGGATGGAGGAAAAGGTGAAACAAAAAGGACAAACCCTAATGTCCCCAGTGATTCTGAGGGACAAAATCCCAGTTGCAGAATAAAATTCTGCCTCCTTAAGCTCGTGTTTTCCATGCCTAGAATTCAACTGTCACCTGATGGATCAGACTGAACAGGTTTCAAACCTCAAGGAGGCTCTTACCTTCTAAACAGGGACTTCTGTTTTCTAGTAAAATCAGGAAAAGGGAAGGAGAAAACTCGAAAGAGGTTCCTCTTGGCGCTCACGTCCGTGAACCCGAATACTCTCTCAGTCCTCAAAGAGAGACCTGGAGAAGGAGACTTGCTGAAGCAAAGCCACAGGGGTCTCTGAGGTTTCCCTGGCCCCTCGCCCCTGTCCCGCCTGGCTGATGTCAGCATCTCTCTGTGAGGTCACCACCTCCCCACCACCTTTGACCAATAGTCTGAGGACCTGCAAAAGGCCTTTGTGATGTCACTGCCACACCCCTCCCTTGCTAGGCCAATGTCCTGCCCCTGGCCAGGCACTTTGGAGGTTTGAGCTACTCCCTCAAGAACAAATGGATATAAATTGGCAGTCAGGAAGTTTAGGCTTGAAATTAGACGAAGGTTTCTAACCATCAGGGGAGTGAAATTCTGGAACAGCCTACCGAGGGAAACAGTGGGGGCGAAGGACCTCTCTGGCTTTAAGATTAAGCTTGATAAGTTTATGGAGGGAATGGTTTGATAGGAGAACGTGATTTAGTCAATAGGTCAATAACGTGCAACCACTGGTAATTAGTACCGAGGGTCAATGTTGGGATGTTGAAAGTCTTTTTCCTGAGTGTCTGGCTGGAGAGTCTTGCCCGCATGCTTGGGGTTCAGCTGATCGCCATATTTGGGGTCGGGAAGGAATTTTCCTCCAGGGTAGATTGGCAGAGACCCTGGAGGTTTTTCGCCTTCCTCCGCAGCATGGGGCAGGGGTCGCTTGCTGGAGGATTATCTGCTACTTGAAGTCTTTAAATCAGGATTTGGGGACTTCAACAGCTGAGTCAAGGGAGAGAATTATTTCAGGAGTGGGTGGGTCAGCTTTTGTGGCCTGCATCTTGCGGGAGGTCAGACTAGATGATCATAATGGTCCCTTCTGATCTTAAGTTCTATGATTCTATGATTCCCTGTGGATCACCCCATTCAAGAAGAGTTCGTTCTAGGCAGCAAGCTGGTAGTTTTGGATCATCTGCAAATTTTGTCAGCTCACTGTTTAGCAGGTTGTTTATGAATATGTTGACTAGTCCTGGTCCCAGTACAGACACCACTAGTTACCTGTTTCCATCCTGAAAACTGACCATTTATTCCTACCCTTTGTTTCTTGTCTTTTAACCAGTTATTGATCCACGTGAGGACCTTCCGGAGGTGAAAGTAAGCCGGTATGTTCCGGTATGGGGTACCGGCAAGAGCTGATACGCTGTGCCAGCCTGGCCCGGCTTCCCCAGGCTGGTGATTTAAAGGGCCCAGGGCTCCCTGCAGCGGCCGGAGCCCCGGGCCCTTTAAATCACCTCCCGAGCCCCCCTGCCGGAGCCCCGGGGAGCAAATCACTGCCGTGGATGCTGCTCTCTCTCGCTCTGCCAACACAGAGCAGGGGCGGCAGAAGCTTCCTTACAGTGGGGGGGGCACCGTTGTCCGAACTGTGGCACCCCCATGACACCCCTTCCCTAAGGACCCCCACTCACACCACCTCTCCCCCCGAGGCCACACCCACAGACGCCTCTTCCCCAAGAGTGCACCCTCCCCCTCCCCATCATTTGTCCTAACAGCCAGTAAAGAGTGGTGGGGCCATGGCCCTCTAAACCCCCTGTTCCAGCACCCCTGACACAGAGCTAAGCAGGCAGCAGTGTGTGTGCGTGTGTTGCAGAGAGTGCTGTGCTGAGCTGAGCCAGTGAGAGAAGGGGGCTGATGTCGGGGCTGTCCCCTGCCTCTGGACTGGTTGCTTCCAGCAGCTGTCTGAACTTAGAGACAGTGTGCGACACACTCTCCCCCCCCACACACACACGCTCTCTACCCCACCACACACATTGCAGTTGGAAAGCAGCTGGCAATCTAGTAGGATGCCCATGGACCAATGGGATAGAAACCTGCATCATGTGATGCTGTACCAGCCTGTGAGGCATTGCAAACCCTTTCCAAAGCACCCTGCAGCCAGTTGCACAGTGGGATAGCTACCCACAGTGCACTGCTCTCTGTGGCGATCCAAGAGATGCTAGCATGGATGTGCTTTGGTGACACAGGGTGGACATGCAACAGCTGTTCAATTAAAACACTTTAACTTAAACCACATTATTCTTTCATGTAGACATAACTGAAGAGTGAGACAAGACCCAGCTCCATTGAAACTAAAGAACCACAACTTCCTGCGTAGTTGGCAGGATTTGAACCTGCGCAGGGAGACCCCAATGGATTTCTAGTCCATCACCTTAACCACTCGGCCACAACTACTTGCTTGATATGTAGTTTCACTGCACTCTAGTTCTGTCCGTGCAGTTAACCCATCTCCCCGAGAGGTGGTAGCTATGTCAGTGGGGGAAGCTATGTTGGTGGGTGTGCAAGCTGTGGTGTCTACATGTGTATATAAAGTTTAATCAAACCCCATTTTTTAAACCCCTGAGGTCTGGGAATAGAAAAGGAGCTCTCTGAGGCAGAGCCCGTCCTTCAAAATCCTTAAGATCACTGACTTGCCTATGCAAATGTTATGGGAGTATAGCTCAGTGGTAGCGTGTTTAATTGCAGATCTAAGTGGCCCTTGGTTCAAATCCAAGTACTCCCTTACAAACTTGCACTTTCAGTAAAAGTAATTCCATCTCCAGTGTGTTCAGGAGCTCCCCTAAATAGGGATCCCTAAAATGAATTGACACACTCAATGCTTTCCTGTGCAAATGCATAGAAACCTAGCAAACATGTCCCCCAGCTGAAATCAGTTCCAATCCTCTAAGTGTCTAGTTTCATTTTCATCAATTAAACAAAGGCACATGAAGTCACATTTGCAGGTCTTTGGTCTCTATGGGCTACAATGTGCAGAAGAACAAGAACCACATCCACGTGGGAGGCATGGACTAGTCTGTATTACATTTGGTAAGTAAGTTGCCATTGGGACTGAAAACTCTACTGGGGGTGGACAGGAGCCTGTTACAAAACTAAAATAACCAAGATTTACCAAACTCCCTGTTACACATTCAATCCTCTCTTTGTGCACAAAGCATCAATTGGGGCTCTAATAAATGGCAACCTTCCTTTAACACAGATCGTTGTTCCTTGTGACTTTCAGATGCATTCGAATGGCAGCTGTTCAGAGGTCATGTGCTGCTAGTTCATGAGCAGCAGCAGAGTCTCTGTACATTTACCAACCGTAGAGCTGGGTGTGTCTGCATCCAAGTAACTGCAGAGTCAGTGTAGTCCCAGACAGTTAATTGCACAGTCTCACTTTCTGGTCTCATTGATCATTTGGGTAGAAACAGCAACGGTTTGGTGGGTTTTGTTTTTTTTTCCCTTTGTTTTCTCCTAAGGAATGTGTGATCTTGAGCATGTTAGTTTAAGTTCCCTGTGGGTTAGGAAAATTCCATCTCCTTGAAATAGCTGGGAAGTGACCTGTTTGTATAACCTAGAATATAGGAGCTTTTAAAGAAGACATTGCTTTACAATTATGCTGGGATAAAAACAGTAAATTCCATGGCCAGATACCAGGCCAGGATCAATTGATGGGGCCAGGATCAATTAATTACAAGAGAAACAATCTCTTGGGAAGTAGCTGTAATTTGTCCCCAGACCTTTCCTTGTTCTCATATGCTATCAGGGATTCTCTTCTAGAGGGCAGACTCAGAGTTAGGGTCATCTGGGCATGTACCCTCACTCTGTATTCCCTGTTTTTCCAGAGTTTGAGTTTTATTGAACTCGATGTTCTGGAAGGTAAGAGATATTCACAGCCAAAGTTAACTCTCTGTTAACAAAGGTTTTGTTAGTGACAAATAATGAGACTAATCCCTCACTGCGGTAATTCCACTGACTTCAGTGTATGCTTTCCCTATTTCTAGTTCCAAAAAAATAAGCAAATTAAAACAACCTTGAGACCTAAAATGCTGTGAGAAAGTGGAAATTTTAGTAGCTCAAATAATTCAGTTTCTTCTGTGTCTTGTGCATGTGTAAATGGCACAACACGTTAATTTATAAGCACATCTTTCTTAACTTCTTTAAATATTCTGTAGTACATTGACTAGATCAAGTGGGTTGTTCAATGCAGTGAGCTTTTCATGCATTGCCTAATACATATTTTTCATATTATGTAAATGAACACAACTCATTGAACACAAAATTGTGTATTTCATGCTGTGAACTGTGTCGGTAGCTCAGATTAATAGGTTTATTTTCTCTCTCTCTTTCTCTCTCTGTGAGGCACAACAAAATAATTTAGTGATGCTGAAAACATTCCCTTCTCCTCCAGAACTGCCTTGGAATCACCTTCATTTGTAGATTAATCTGGCCCCGTGTCTCTACAAGGAAAATATAGTTTCTATGAAAAAAACACAATTTTTTAATTAAAGGGACTGAACAGAATAGGTTACTCAGACATAGGTTAGGGGTTTGTTACAGGAGTGGGTGGGTGAGATTCTGTGGCCTGCGTTGTGCAGGAGGTCAGACTAGATGATCATAATGGTCCCTTCTGACCTTAAAGTCTATGAGTCTATGAGAATAGCCACATGATGGTGACACATCAGGAATGCAAAGCAACAGGTTCCTGGTTTGCACATTGATGGTGACAAGGGATTGAACTCGACTCCCCTCTTTTCACAGACACATTTGTTTTATTCTCTGAGGTCAAACATAAGTTTAAATGTTGTACTTAGTCCTCTGCCTTGTAGCTTCAACAGCCGCAGATGAAGATGAGTTACTGCAGCCTAGACCTTGTGTCCGTGTTTAGGTGGTTTTCACCTAAACGTTCAAGCAGCTCACAGCAATGACCCGAGCTCTCCAAGTCCCACTGACAGCTGAGCTCTTCCTGCCCACTGAGCCCAGCCCAGACCGTGGGTGGGGGTGAGTTTGTACCCAAATAACTGACAGAGCCAAGCAAGGAGCAAAGAAATGTTTGCTCCGGTCACTAGGTCTCTGTTTCTATTGCTCGTTTGCTCTCTCCCCTTCCCTGATAAGGAGCAACGGTAAGAGAAGAAGAGGTTAAAACATGTGCTAGGTGGTGGCTGGGTTTGGATGACAAATTTAAAACCATCTCAGCGCCCTCTAGTGTGACACTGACACCATCAGATTCTCACCTTTCACTCACACTTCATTAATAACAGTTTCCCTGAACTACTTTGCTGTGATTATTTCAATGGCTCCTACACCGATACCTGCTGCCCCTTCTGGCTGGTTAAGTGCACTATTTGGAACCTGCTCCTAAAATTACACCCTTCCTGGGAGCAAGATTCAGAACTGCCCAAGGAAACCCCATTGGGTTTCAAGTGCAGCCCAGGCACAGTGGCAAGGGGACAGCCCAGGGGTCTCAGAGCATCTTCTTCCTCCTCACAGAGAGAAGGTTAAGGGGGGCCACTAGTTATGACTCCTGGGTTTTAGTCCTGGCTGTGGGAGGAAAGGGCTGTTTAGTGGATTAGAGTTGGGGGCTTAGGAATCAAAGAGGAAACATCTCCCTTTTCAGCTTCAATGCACATTGAACAAGAACATGGCCTCTCATCTCTTCAGTTTCAGAGGAGCAGCCGTGTTAGTCTGTATCCTCAAAAAGAACAGGAGTACCTGTGACACCTTAGAGACCAACAAATTTCTTAGGTTCTGTTGCCATCATGTGGCCATTTCATTTCACTTCTTATTGTTAAAAGGTCTGGGTACTTCAATGAGGCTAATCATCTAGTGGAACAAGCTCCGCAAGGGACGTGGTTAATTCCCCATCACTGCCGTGTGTAAATGAAGAACGCAGCTCTTGCTGCAAGACACCTGGTGTGTGGGTGTCCCTGTTCCCCCTTCAGAACCTCTGGTACATGGTGCTTCCCTCCTCCCACTTCAAGATCCCCAGCGTGTGGGTGCTCCCATCCCCCCTGCAGGCTCTGCGGGGGGTGTCTGTATAAAAAGAGACTCTGTCTCACTGTCTTGCCCAGGCTGTGCTGCAGTGGCTACTCACAGGTGTGATCCCACTACTGATTGGCACAGAAGTTTTGACCTGCTCCGTTTCTGTCCTGGACCGCTTCACTCTTCCTTAGGCAACCTGAGGACCCCAAGCTGCCCTGGGATCACCATATTGATGCTGAAGTTAGTGTGGACACCCTATTGGCACAGCCCCCTGCAGTCCAGAACTCCTGAGCTCAAGCGATCCGCTGACCTTGGCCTCCCCAGGAGCTGGGATCACAGGCACAAGCCACAGAGCCCGGCTTGTTTTGCAGCCTGGCAGCTGGAGCTTTAAACTCTGCTTGTGAGCTCTGTGCCTTGGCCAGACAGGGACAGCCTGGAACTGGGAAATGCTCCTGCTCCCCCCTCCCCCATCTCATCTCGAGCTGCAGGCGCCGCTGTCCTGCCAGGTAAGATCCCGGATGTTTCGGTGCCTCCTTCCCCCGCCCAGGTGTCCGGGTACCTCTGCCCCCCATACAGAATCCTGGATGTGTGGGTGTCCGTCCCTCTGCAGAGGATCCCGGAGTGTGGATGTCCTTGTCCCCCCCCCACAAGATCCTGGGTGTGTGGGTGCCACTCTCCCCCCCGTAGATCTCTGGTGGGTGGGTCCCCAGGGTGTGGGTGCTCCCATCCCCCGATACAGGCTGGGGGGGGGTATAACTGGCTCTCCCTGTCCTGCCCAGGCGGTGCTACAGCAGCTGCTCACAGGGGCAGCAATCTCACTGTCACCCTGCAGCTTTACCCTGCTCCAGGGGTGACCTGCTTCCCCCTCCTTTGGGAGCCTGGGGACCCCGAACTTCCCAGAATCACCTGATTGATGCCAAGCTTAGCGCAGACACCGGCTCAGCATGGCAGGGTGCAGCCCTGAACCCTGACAATCAGCTTCCCTCCGCCTCCTGCTGCACAGCGAGGGTCCCACGCGAGAGGCTTCGTGCCCAGTTTGTTCAGGAGTGTCCCAGGCTCCAACTTTAAACTCTGCTCGTCAGTTCTAATCTTTGGCCACACGGGGGCGGCACTAACGGTCCCATCTAAACGCTGTTTGCGTTCGGCCCTTCGGATCGCAGATTGTAACCCGCGGGCAGATCTCTGAGTGCAGCCAAATCCCTCCCCAAACTGAACATTGAAGCAGCAGCTCCCATTGGAAAGATCAGGATTTTTGCCTTTAAAAACAAGGAAAATGTCCACAGCGAGAGACTGAAGAAGCTCAATTGATTTCATTGACTGGAGGTTAAGAGGTGATTTAATCACTGGTTTAAATACGTTTTACAAATTCCCAGAGGGGGGGATATGTGATTTGAAGGGTTCTTTAATTCACCAGACAAAGACTGAACAAGACCCCATTGGCTCGCAGTCGATGTCAGAAAATCCCACCTGGAAATGACCATTTTTTAACCGTTAGGCTAATTATCTAGTGGAACAAGCTCCACAAGGGAGGTGGTAAATTCCCCATCACTTGCAGTTTGTAAATCAAGACCGCAGCTCTTGCTGCAAGACACCTGGTGTGTGGGTGTCCCTGTTCCACGTTTTGGGATCCCTGGTACATGGTGCCTCCCTCCCACCAGTTCAGGATCCCCACAATGGGTGCTCCCATCCCCCCATACAGTCTCTGGGGCAGGGGGGGGTGTATGAAAAGAGACCGTGTCTCACTGTCTTGCCCAGGCTACGCTGCAGGGGCTACTCACAGGTGCGATCCCACTACTGATCAGCAGGGGAGTTTTGACCTGCTCCGTATCCAACCTGGGCCGGTTCACCCCTCCTTAGGCAACCTGGGGACCCCAAGCTTCCCCGTGATCACCATATTGATGCCAAGCTTAGTGCGGACACCCGTTCGGCACAGCCCCCTGACCAGGGCAGAGAGAGCAGCAGGTTTCTCGTATTGTTTCCCACTCTTGTTTTCTTGACTAGTTTCTCCTCTGCACCAACTTGCTATTTTTCCCTTTGTGAGTCTGCCTAGCTCAGTTGGCAACACATCAGACTTTTAATCTGAGGGTCCAGGGTTCAAGTTCCTGATCAGGTGATAAACTACTCACCAAGATTGAAACTGTCTTGCTTGAGTCCTCTTTGATGTTACTTTTTCTCTTCAGGATTTTCCCTTTCCTCAGAAGGGTCTTTTTGTGTGTGGGTTTGAAGGGGCAACTTCCTGACAGCCCCTCTGTCCTTGCAGCCTGGAGGAATAAAGGCCTCTGGGCATAGAGCATGTTCCTCCCCTGCACACACACACACACACACACACAGAATGTCCCTAAGGAATTAAGAATCCTGTGGCACCTTATAGACTAACAGACGTTCTGCAGCATGAGCTTTCGTGGGTGAATACCCACTTCTTCAGATGCAAGACTTGCATCTGAAGAAGTGGGTATTCACCCACGAAAGCTCATGCTGCAGAACGTCTGTTAGTCTATAAGGTGCCACAGGATTCTTTATTGCTTTTACAGATCCAGACTAACACGGCTACCCCTCTGATACCTAAGGAATTAGAATCACCTGCTGCCTTCCCCTGTCCTGCTGGATCCCCAAATGAAGATGCTCTTCAGCCTAAACCCATGTCCCCTCTTTTCCCAGTGCCCCTCAGACCCAACCCTCAGTCCCTCCTATGCTCACTGCTCCTCACTCCCAACCAGAGCCTGCTCCTCTTCACCCTTCTCCTCTGTCCCAGCCCACAGCCCCCTCCTATTCCCAGTGCCCCTCAATCCCAACCCACAGGCCCCTCCTATTCCCAGTGCCCCTCAATCCCAACCCACAGCCCCCTCCTATTCCCAGTGCCCCTCAATCCCAACCCACAGGCCCCTTCTCCTCACGCTGCTCCTCAATCCCAACCCACAGCTCCCTCCTTCCCTCCAGCAGCAGATGCTTCAGACCCCCTCAGGAAGATTTTCTTGTAAGGTTTCATGTATGAGTCTGCATGTGAATTTTACAGTATGTTGGAAATATGTTGGGTTGCCGAAATGATCACTTGTGGCTGGTGTTGGATTCCCAGTCTCCTTGTTATAGGGGCAGGAGAAATAAAGGGTTGTTATCCTTGTTGTGTGAATCGAGGGCAGCACAACTGGGCTTGGCAGACCCTGATAGAGGGACTCACCCTCAATTCAATAGCACTTTCTAGGCAGGGGACATACGGTGCTTTCTTATTTTCCCCCTTTTCCACCCAGGCTGGCAGGTGAACTGTACAGAGGCACCTCTGGGCTTGCACTGACTAAGGACAACAGCTGTGAGTGGGGTGGGAGAGGGGATGGCTCATGTTAAAGGACTTTTGGTTGCTGGATTTACGAACCGTAGGGAGAAGGACACTGCCCAGCTTATTTGGGGGTGGGACTTTCCCTCGTGGTTTATGTTTATGTGTTGGGGCTGCTGACATGACTTCTACTAACCCTGGGCTTACATTGCAGTGTAGACATACCCTGAGAGGGCATCTATACTGTGCTAAAATCCCGCTGGCCCGGCTGGCCTGGATGGTCTGATTTGGGCTCCTGGGGCTCAGGTTGTGGAGCTAAAAACTACAGCGTAGACATCTGGGCTCAGACTGGAGCCCAGGCTCAGAGACCCTCACCCCTCGTGGGGTCTCGGAGGCTGGGCTGAAGCCCAAGTGTCTGCACTGTAATTTTATAACCCTGCAGCACAAGCCCCACAAGCCTGAATCAACTGACCCAGGGTTTGAGAATAGTGACTTGGGTGTGTTAATGGCAGTGTAGACATAATGCTAGGCTATGTCCACACTGCAATGAAACACCCAGCACTGTCCCATGCCAGTGCAGGCTCCCAGGCTAGGGCCGTGGGGTGGTAAATTTACAGCGTAGACATCTCGTCTCAGGCTCAATACCGGGCTCTGTGAGCCCTCAAGGTTGGGAGGGAGTTTAGCAAGCAAACAAGGTAAAATGGCAGTGGAGTATTACCCTGGACTCAATGGCATTTCTCCATTGGTCTGTCTGCTTTGGGGCAAGGACAATAACATGTCCTGCTGCATTCGTTATTTCAAAGGGCAGTTTAGGATTTTCATTCTCACACACAGTGCACAAAGCAGGACTCAACCCTCGGTGCAAACTAAATGAGCTGCCCACAGGTTCTGGCAGCCACCATGAGCCATTCAGCATGAGAGCCCAGACCTGCCCCTGTCCCAGAGGAAGCAGGATCATCTGTGACAGGCTGGAACACTGACCTATCAGCTCTTAACTCCCAAACTTTTAGTAAGTCTGTTATCAGTGCCTGTGAGTATATTTTAAACAACTATACTGGGCTGGACCAAAGAGCTCTGTGTTTTGTTCTCCCACACTAGCCAATACCATGTTGCCCAAGAGTTAGTCAACAAGGCACCACTGAGAATTGAACCCAGAATTTTCTGTTTATAAAACAGGTGCTTTAACCAGCTAAGCCATGGTGCCTGCCTGTATCAACAATACAGTGTCTGCCCACACCTGACTCCCTGCCATCTCCACTGGGGCCTGAAAAGCTTTGCGTCTGTTTGGATTCTGCAAAGCAGAGAAGCAGGTGAGGTTTTCCTTGCAAGGGGGGTGGGTGGGTGGGTGTGTGTGTGTGTGTGTGTGTGTGTGAGAGAGAGAGAATCTTTGGCCAGGTCTGCACTACAAGGTTACTTCAGCATCATTATATTGCTCAGATGTGTGAAAAACACACAACGCTCCCTCGGTCAGCAGCTTGTGGCTGGTGCACACACTGCAATACCACATCTGGCGACAAAATTGCCCTGTTTTGGTGACAAAATAAAACCACCTCGACGAGAGGCGTAGAGCTTTTTGCAGCAAACTTAAAGTGACAAATGTCAGTGTAAATGCTGCTGGTCATTATATCACCATAACTGGTCTCCACCAGTATCCCACCATGCCTGCCGTGAACTCACCTGCCCTGCATTCCTGCTACAGAGGCTGGGTCCCTCCCCTTTCATAGCTCCAGAAAGTTCTGACAGCTGAGCCACTATCTAACCGGGATTAGCTTGATAGAACTGCATTGCCAGCCTAAGTAATGTAATTACACCAACCTAATTTTGTAGTGTAGACCTGTCCAAAGAATCACACACAAACCTTGGGAGCAAAACTTTATCTGCTCCTCTGCTTTATAGAATACAAACACGAATAACACTTGTCAGGGCCCAGTGGGGATTGGCAGAGAGTCAGGTGTGGGCCATCTTTATCCCAGGAGAGATGGACTCTAAGGGTACGTCTCCATTGCAATGTAAGCCCAGGTGTGGCCCGCTGTGCTCAGAGCAGCACTTAGAAGCCCCATATTCACCACTCTCATATAATGATGACATGGTTTGCTGAAAGTCTGCCTTGTGATGTATCATTTCAAAAGTCTTGATCTGTTGAACATTAATATCTTGTTGGATTGTGTGTGCTCACATTGATTGGGAAGTTATGAAGTTTTTCTCTGTGTGCATTACTGAGATATGTTATGAGGTTGAGAAATGCCCCCCACCAGCCTTTCAGGTGTGACAAGGGAGGAGCCAGACTCGCTGCTGGCCCATTGAAGGGATCCACACTCCCAAGGACTAGCCCAGGAACCGTGTACAATGCAGACTTCTCCGGGATAGCACAGACAATGGACACTGCTTGACTCACATCGTAGCAAAGGAGCTTCCTAGCAAGTTGGAAGAATCTATGAAAGGGAGGAAGAGACATCATGACTTGGTCTCTCTCCCCCACAACTCAGCAGCTGGAAACACACCTGGAGGACAAAGACTGAACTGAACTGATTCAGAAATCAGAAGAGAATAATAACAATAATACTTGCAAACCAAAGTCCCCAACCAGACTAGTATTAGTTTTTCAGCAGAAATTTTTCAGTTTGGGGAATTTTGTTTTCTCAGTCAGACCTTGCCAAGGGAAGCAGGGAGAAAATGTTTGAGTTGCCTCCTTCAGAACAGCTTGACCTAGACACTAGCTCTGGTTCACTGCTCTGGCCTTGCTCGGGTTGAGGGTATTTTAATAATTTGGGCAGGTCCCAGGGTGTTTGGGGGAGATGATGAGGATGTTCCCTTTTGAGATAAAAACTAAGAAATACAGCACTAGAGAATTTTTTTTTAAGAAATCTGGGATTTAGACATTTTATTTAAAGCAAGGGAGTTCTGAGTTTCTGAGACGGTTTTTGTTTGCAAGAAGGAACATTGTTTGATCTGTCATTGTCCATCAGCTGAAATCAGTTCCAATCCTCTAAGTGTCTAGTTTATGTTTTCATCAGTTAAACAAAGGTATCATACGAATGTACATTTGCAGATCCCTCTTCTCCAGGAGCTGTGCTGTGCAGAAGAACAAGAGCCACATCCAGCTGCAGTTCAGGAATCTGATGACCAAAGAGCCAATAAATGTTCTGAGGGCTGGAGAAAAATGCCTTCTAGTGATTTATTGAACGAGCTCAACCTGTTTAGCTTATCAAAAGAAGATTGAAAGGTGACTTCATTGAAGTGTTGAAGGGCCTTAATGGACAGAAGAGATTGGGTATAAAAGGGCTCTTTAATCGAGCAGAGAAAGGCATAACAAGACCCAGTGGCTGGAAGGTGAAAAGAGACAAATTCATATTACAAATAAGACACAAATATTCAACAGCGAGGATGATTCACCAGAGGAACAAGCTACCAAGGAAAGTGGTGGATTCTCCATCTCCTGATGTCATTTCATGAAGACTAGATGCCTTTCTGGAATGTGTTTGCCCCAAAAGTAGCTCTTGTGTCATACAGGAGGCCTGTGATATGCAGGGGGGTCAGATTAGATTATCTAATGGTCTCTTCTGGTCATAAAGTCGACCAATTTCTGAAAAACTGAGTGTAGCATTGGGAGCAGCGTCTGATGTTTTCCTGTCTAGCCGGCTTGCTTCCTAGAACGAACGCTCCTTGAGTGGGGTGATCCACAGGGAGTAGCTCAAACCTCCAAAGTGCCTGGCCAGGGGCAGGACATTAGCACAGCAAGGGAGGGGTGTGGCAGTGACATCACAAAGGCCTTTTGCAGGACCTCAGACTATTGGTCAAAGGTGGTGGGGAGGTGGTGACCTCACAGAGAGATGCTGACATCAGGCAGGCAAGACAGGGGCGAGGGGCCAGGGAAACCTCAGAGACCCCTGTGGCTTTGCTTCAGCAAGTCTCCTTCTCCAGGTCTCTCTTTGAGGACTGAGAGAGTATTCGGGTTCACGGACGTGAGCGCCAGGAGGAACCTCTTTCGAGTTTTCTCCTTCCCTTTTCGCGATTTTACTAGAAAACAGTCATCCCTGTTTAGAAGGTAAGAGCCTCCTCGAGGGAAGGGGTGTCCTGGGCGTGTCACAGTTCGGATTCCAGTGGCCCCCCTACACTGTAAGGAAACTCCCACCACCTGCTCTGTGTTCGCAGTGCGGGAGAGAGCAGCATCCATGGCAATGATTTGCTCCTGGTTGCCGGAGCAGAGCAGCAGGCTCAGCTGTCAGAACTTCCCAGAGCGATGAAAGGGGAGGGGCCCAGCCTCTGTAGCAGGAATGCAGGGCAGGCGAGTTCACGGCGGGCATTGTGGGATACTGGCAGAGGCCAGTTATGGTGATATAATGAACAGCAGCATCTACACTGACACTCTGTCACTTTAAGTTTGCTGCAAAAAGCTCTAGACCTCTCATCGAAGTCATTTTATTTTGTCAGAAAAACAGGGCAGTTTTGTCGCCAGACGTGGCATTGCAGTGTGTGCACCAGCCACAAGCTGCCGACCGAGGGAGCGTTGTGTGTTTTTCACACACCAGAGCAATATCATTCTGCTGAAACAACTTTGTAGTGCAGACCTGGCCAAAGATTCACTCACACACAACTTGCAAGGAAAACATCACCTGCTCCTCTGCTTTGCAAAATCCAAACACAAGCAAAGCTTGTCAGGCCCTGGTGGCAATGGCAGGGAGTCAGGTGTGGGCAGACAGAGTGCGTTAGCCACACACAGGCACCATGGCTTAGCTGGTTAACACGTCTGTTTTGTAAACAGGAGATTCTGGGTTCAACTCCCAGTGGTGCCTTGTTGACTGGTTGTTGGGGTACCTGTTATTGGCTACTGTCAGAAGAGAAGTTTCAGAGCTAGATGGGCCTTTGGTCTGGCCCAGGGTGGTTTTTCTTATGGTTTAAATTACACTCACAGACACTGATAATAGAGTTACTGAAAGTTTGGGAATTAGGAGCAGGTAGGTCAGTGGTCCAGTCCCCACACAGATGACCCCTTCCCTCTGGGACAGGGGCAGGTCTGAGCTCTCACCCAAATGCTCATTGTGGCTGCCAGAATCTGTGGGCAGCTTGTTTAGTTTACAGCAAAGGTTGAGTCCTCCTTTGTGCACCGTGTGTGAGAATGAAAATCCTAAACCGCCCTTTGAAATATCGAATGCAGCAGGACGTGTTATTGTCCCTGCCCCAAAGCAGACAGACCAATGGAGAAATGCTGTTGAGTCCAAGGTAATACTCCCCTGCCATTTTACTTTTTTGCTTGCCAAACTCCTTCTTATCTGCCCGGCCCAGGCTGTCCTCTGCCTCAGCTGCTGCTCCTGGCCTGCTCTAGAGCCAAACACTCAGGGCCCCCAGGGGAACAGAGGCTGGGACAGGGCAGCAGCCTGGGCTGGGCTGGGCTGGGAAGATGCTGGGAGTTCTCGTTTCCTGAGAACTGGCCTGGCTCCCTTCTCAACAGCAAACAAACCAATTCCACGTCCCCTCCCCAGAAAAACCAGCCTGGAGCCAAGGGCAGCAGGGGACGATTCCCTCCAGTTCCCACCGAGGCAGGAGAGAACCCAGGGTGTTTCTAGCAGAGCTTATGGAACTGAGGTGGGGAAACCAGCCTTTAATAACAGGCAGTTCCAGTTTAAGCTCAGTGTTTTTAACAATTTCTACAACATTAAATAACCCTTCAATCATAGTGTCACCATCCATAAAATTGCTTCAGCCTTATAGGTTCCTAAGTGTATAACTAAACATCTCTTCAAATCCAAGGGAGTGGAGATCAGTCAGTGTTCAGAGTCATCCCACAAAAAAGAACCATGTTGTGGTACATAGTGGCCCCATCATGTGGCCATGGCCTTTCTCTCCTCCTCCAGAGTCAGAATGTGACCAGCTCTCACTGAAGGGGTGCAACATCCCTGCCTTGGTCTCTATGCCAGAGCTCCTATCAGCTCAGTGTCCTTCCCACAAGAGTTGGCTGCTGAGAGGGTTGTGATGGGGTAAATGAAGGCAGAGGAGGATTGTTCCTCATGGGTTTTCTTTGTGTGGCTCTGTGATCCTGCTGGAGGAAGCATCATTTGTGCTTGTTTCAGTAGCTTGAGTTGGGCTCAGGTTGTGACCCTGAGTACAGGGATTCCTGCACTCTCTGCTCTTAGTCCCTCAGGGAATGGACAATGGAGCAACTTCAGAAATTGGATAGAAAGTAGCCTAAGAAAGTGTAACATAAGTGAGAAGAAAAACAGCATCTGCCCCTCCCTGGTGGTCTAGTGGTTAGGATTTGGCACTTTCACTGCCAAGGTCTGCGTTCAATTCCCAGTCAGGGAAAAGTGACTTTAAACCAAAACTGCTTTTGTTTCTCTTCACTTACAACATAAACGAATCTGTGGTGTTTTCCTGATTCCCCCCATCTTCCCAGTGTCTCCATGGCAGGGCTCGCTTCAGGCACCAGCCCAGCAAGCAGGTGCCTGGGGCGGCCAATGGAAAGGGGAGGCTTCAGCAGCAATTCGTCCCTCTCAGAGGGAAGGACTTTTGGCCAAAAGCAGCAGAGGTTGAGCTGCAGTTGATTGCAGCTTTTTTATTTTTTTTTCCACTTGGGGTGGCAAAAACACTGGAACTGGCCCTGCTCCATGGAAGACAATTTGTTAAATCCCAGATGAGTGGAGTTAAATCAGTTCTCAGCCTGAGTTCTTAGGTCTTAATCCTGAGGATATTGTCCCACCATGAGGCCATTTCCTGCCTCTCTTTCATACAGAAGCACAATTTTCTTTCAACAGACACAGGAACAGCAAGATCTTTCTCTGTCCCTTGTGCAAAGCAGGGGGCCAAATTCCAGGGAAACAATGGACAAGCAGGGGGCCCTGGGCACATCCAGCCCTGGCCGTGAGATGTTCCCTCCCCTCTTTCTTTATGCTCCTGTTGTTATTTCATGGATAGTCTGGGATGGGGGAAAAGCTGAGTTCACTCCAGGTGGAGGGGAAAAAGGACCCTGAAAATCTCAGGCCCCAACCCCTGCTACCAGGATCACTGAGGTGCTGGGGATTTGAGTAGGAAAGGGACTGTGTGAATTGTCAAGGTGCGGAATGAATAACAATCTACAACTAGATCCACCTCATTAATCACTGACACAGGCTAATCCTGCTGCAGATAGAAGGGCTCTTCAAGGCTCTATCTTGCTTTCTCCAATGCCATGAAAGCCTGTCTTTTGCCCGCTAGCTGTTGTGACTTGAGCACAAGAGGGGACGTTTGATCCAGAAGCCTGGCCATGCCTGGAGTCCTGTAGGTAGGGATGCGAGCTCCATTTCCTCTGAGTCCTGAAGCTGGGCTGCAGCCTGGCCTGGGAGGCAGCCCTATTGGTTGACCTACTGGCCCAAAGTCACTTGGGCAGTGTTGGTCTTCCCCAGGGATGCTGAAGGGCCTAAGGGAGGGAGGCTCAATACTCCCCCCATCAGTCAGGGCGGAAGAGGAGGGCTGCAAGAGTGGGCAGGTTGATGGCTGGGCCTTCTAGTGTTCGGTTGGGGACGAGGTGGGGAATGCGAACTGGGAGAAATGGTTGCTGGCCTGTGAGGAATGGCTCAGCCGGTGGCGTAAGTGGACCTTGTCATTACCTACAAGGTTGTCATGCTCAAGACCCACCTGTGGTGAATTTCCTCAGCCAGGTATTTCCCCCTGCTCCATGAGTGCTGCTGAGACCGAACACGATGGCCTTCCACCTCTTGTGGGGCCATAGGACGTCCCTACCTAGTCAGGAGAAGTTCGGCTTTTCTGCCATATTAGAAGAGGGGTTGGGCCTGGTGGGCTTTGAAGCCTTGTACGGCTCTACTGTTTTGTGTTTCAATTTTCAGTGGTGGCTGAGCTGGAGGGCAGGTCAGGCCCGAGGGGAATGGTGGGGCAACCGCAAAGAACGCAACTGACTCTTCCGATATGGCCGTACTTTTTTTACCCCCCTAGGTGCAGCACCGGATATGGGATGGCGAATAGTGGGGGAAGGGGGATGCCCTCCCCCTCTAGTGTTCTTCTACCCACACCTTACACCCTACATGATTTTCAGTGGGTGGCTAGGTAGAAGGTGCTTGCAGGATGGCTTCATCCACAACAGTGGCCACCCTCACAGCAGCGGCAACCACAGCAGCGAGGCCCCCCCACATTTGGCTCAGTCTGAACAGAGGTCAATGTACCACTGGATGAGACAGGCCAATTTTAGGGAGCTTCCTCTGATGGTGAGCAACTGTCCCCAGAACTTACTGACAGGAGCTTTAAAGTATTTGCAAATGTGCACGGCCGGCATGTGCAGAGCAAAGGCTGCCCGGGAGCACTGTGTCAGGCTCTGGCACCGCTTGAGACAATGGACCATCTTCAGCCACCAGCCGACCCAGGATCTAACGCAGGAATGGGATGAGGAAGCAAGTCAAGCTGAGCAAGGCAGGCAAAAATTCATCTCGCCTTTGTGGGCGCTCACAATGATACCCTTTTTGTGTGCCAGGGCTGACAAAAACCTCCCAGACAGAGAAGCAGCAGGCCCAAAAGCCCTCTACACCATCATTCCACACAAAGATGGACTACAAGCCGTCAGGAACAGTATCCCCAATAATGTCACGGCAAACCTGGTGGCTGAACTTTGTGACTTTGTCCTCACTCATAACAGATTTGGGGACAATGTATACCTTCAAGTCAGCGGCACTGCTATGGGTACCCGCATGGCCCCATAGTATGCCAAAATTTTTATGGCTGACTTAGAACAACACTTCCTCAGCTCTCATCCCCTAATGCCCCTACTCTACTTGCACTACACTGATGACATCTTCATCATCTGGACCCATAGAAAAGAAAACCCTTGAGGAATTCCATCATGAGTTCAACAATTTCCATCCCACCATCAACCTCAGCCTGGACCAGTCCACACAAGAAATCCACTTCCTGGACACTACAGTGCTAATAAGCGATGGTCACATAAACACCACCCTATACCGTAAACCTACTGACCATTATACTTACCTACATGCCTCTAGCTTTCACCAGAGCACACCACACAATCCATTGTCTATAGCCAAGCTCTAAGATACAACTGCATTTGCTCCAACCCCTCAGACAGAGACAAACACCTACAAGATCTCTATCAGCTGTTCTTACAACTACAATACCCACCTGCTGAAGTGAAAACACAGATTGACAGAGCCAGAAGAGTACCCAGAAATCACCTACTACAGGACAGGCCCAACAAAGAAAGTAACAGAACCCCACTAGCCGTCACCTTCAGCCCCCAACTGAAACCTCTCCAGTGCATCATCAGGGATCTACAACCTATCCCTCACTCTCACAGATCTTGGGAGACAGGCCAGTCCTTGCTTACAGACAGCCCCCCAACCTGAAGCAAATACTTACCAGCAACCACACAACAAAAAACACTAACCCAGGAACCTATCCTTGCAACAAAGCCCGTTGCCAACTCTGTCCACATATCTATTCAGGGGACACCATCATAGGACCTAATCACATCAGCCACACTATCAGAGGCTCATTCACCTGCACATCTACCAATATGAGATATGCTATTATGTGCCAGTAATGCCCCTCTGCCATGTACATTGGCCAAACCAGACAGTCTCTACGTAAAAGAATAAATGGACATAAATCACATGTCAAGAATTATAACATTCAAAAACCAGTTGGAGAACACTTCAGTTTCTCTGGTCACTCATTTACAGACCTAAAAGTCGCAATATTACAACAAATAATCTTCAAACCCGACTCCCACGAGAGACTGCTGAAGTGGAATTAATTTGCAAAGTGGACACCATTAAATTAGGCTTGAATAAAGACTGGGAGTGGATGGGTCATTACACAAAGTCAAACTATTTCCCCATGTTTATTTGTCCCCCTACTGTTACTCACACCTTCCTGTCAACTGTTGCAAATGGGCCATCCCAATAATCACTACAAAAGGTTATTTTCTCCTGCTGATAATAGCTCACCTTAACTGCTCACTCTTGTTATAGAGTGTATGACAACACCCATTTTTTCATGTTCTCTGTGTATATATCTTCCTGCTGCATTTTCCACTGCATGCATTTGATGAAGTGGGTTTTAGCCCACAAAAGCTTATGCTCAAATAAATTTGTAAGTCTCTAAGATGCCACAAGTACTCCTCTTTCTTTTTGCAGATAAATGAATGGAGGTTAAGTCCATGAATGGCTATTAGCCAGGATGGGTAAGGAATGGTGTCCCTAGTCTCTGTTTGTCAGAGGGTGGAGATGGATGGCAGGAGAGAGATCATTTGGTCATTACCTGTTAGGTTCAGTCCCTCTGGGGCACCTGGCATTGGCCACTGTTGGCAGATAGGATGCGGGGTTGGATGGCAGTTTGGTCTGACCCAATATGGCCATTCTTATGTTCTTATGAAGGGAGGGGGAGATGCCTATGACAGAGTTTCTGTAGTGTAGTGGTTAGCACGTTTGCCTAACACGCGAAAGGTCCCTGGTTCGAAACCAGGCAGAAACATGCGGGCTTGTTTTTCCCAGCTCCTACTGGCCTGTCCCTGCTGTTGTAGGAGCAGCAGTGATTTCTATGCTCAAAAGGTCTGTTATAATTCCCCTGCTCCCACTTTTGTCTCCTGTCCCTCTCTGAATGCCTTTGAAGTGGCTTTCCCCCTCCTGCTCCCTCCTGGAATGCTGGTGGGATGAATGGGCTGGTTGAAGAGCAGAAGAGCTCCCAGGTAGACAAGGTGTCTGGGACGCTAATTAGGCAGCGATCACACACCCAGAGCATGGACACTGCCCAAGGTGGAGTGTGACCAACCAGATGCAGCCAAGTCGTCTCTAGTCGCAGGCCATGAGGTGCAGGCCCTTAAAAGGGGAAGGGGCCATGTGCTCAGGAGAGCACTCACAAGCTTGTACCTCCAGTGAATGCCCTTTGCCCCGACCGCCTGGCCAGTGGTTCTCTGCGTTGTATTTCATTGTGCGTCAGGAAGATTTACCTTCATCACACCATCCATAGCTGCGCTGTGGGACACTTACCTTGCCGAATCCTGACATCTCCAGTGCTGTGCCTGTCCAGGGAGCGTGAGTATGCAAGTGTGAGTGTGACACCCCCCACTTCTTCTTTTGAGCTTAGCTGTCAGTATAATAAATGTGCTGCTTTCTGCCAAACTCTGGTGGGTCATTAGTGCTCCCTACGCTTACTAGCTGGCCCAATTTTGGGTAACACCTATGATAAACTCAACCCCTGCAGGGCAGAGGGTGGTGAAATGAGCTGAGAAAAAGACTTGGCATCAGCAGGGGAAAGCTAGTGGATCTGGGCTGGTCACCTTTTGAAGCCTTGTGGCTTGGTCTCCTCTGCACTTGGAGGTTGGCCAATGCCAGCCGGCTCTTGCTGCTGGCTTCCTTTGTGTGACTTGCCAAAGGAGGGAGTGAGGCGGGAATGGGGCAAAAGAGGAAAGTCGAGCTGACGAAGAAGCTAAGTGCCTCAGTGCGGCTAAGTGGGGTTAGTAGAGCGTCACCAGTCGTTCTGCAAAGCCTGGGGAGGTGCGGTTGGCTGCTGGGAGGTAGAATCCTGTGCCTGCCTCTTGGCTTCCCAGGGATGGCTACTTGCAGCCCAGGAGAAGAAAGACGGTTCTGGGTGAAAGGAAGACAAGCAAAGCTCTGTGAGGAAATTTGGGTGTGGGGTGCTGGCTCTGCGCTGGGGGAGGGGGTTGGGGTGCAGGAGAGGTGGTGCTTACCCCGGGCAGTGCAGCTCCCAAAGTGACCGGTACACACAACCCTCTGGCAGCAGCTCCTAGCTGGGCCGTGCCAGGGGGTCTCTGTGCACCGCTGCCTGCAGGCACCGCCCCCAGAGCTCCCATTGGCTGCAGTTCCTGGCCAATGGCCGCTGCAGAGTTGGTACTCAGGGCAGGGGCAATGAATGGAGACACTCTCCCCGCCCCGGGGATGGGGACATGCCGGCCACTTCTGGGAGTGGCACGGAGGGACGGAGGCAGAGTGGGCAGGGAGCCACCCTACTGCTGTTGGCACATCTCTGCACACCCATTGGGGGAGGGGAGCAGAGGGCCTCCATGTGCTGCCTGGGGTAGGGGCAGTGCACAGAGCTGCCTCCCCTCCCGGGTCTATTACAGGAGTGGGTGGGTGGGGTCTTTTGGCCTGCAAGGTGCAGCAGGTCGGACTAGATGATCACACTGGCCCCTTCTGACCTTAAAGGCTCTGAGTCTAAAAGGGAGAGGGAATTAAAGGAAGTTTTTTAAAAAAATAAACCAAACATTGTAATACCAGGATAACTCCAACAGCTCATTGTATAGTCCCACCCCTTTCTTCCTCCATTGTGTGTTGAATGACCTGCAGGACATTGATTCTTTCATTCCATTGCTAAACTGATACAATGTGACTGAAATTAAACCAATTCCCAGGGGAGAAAACATCGTATCTCTGCATTGGCTGGGAATTGAACCCAGATTAACTACTTGAAAGGCAGCTATGCTCACCACTATACCACCAGTGCATCTGGCAAAAATGCTCCTTATGCTTGCCTAATGAGGCTAGAGTAGCATTGAGGAGATTTTCTGCCTGTTAAAATGTACTGGATTCTCATCACTAAAAAAAACACCTCCATCTTCACTTGGGTTTGAACCATCAGCCTTTCAATTAGCCAATCAAAGTTGTTAATCACAGGGTATGTCTACACTATGGGATTATTCCAATTTTACAGAAACCAGTTTTTGGAAACAGATTGTATAAAGTCGAGTGCACGCGGCCCCACTAAGCACATTAATTCGGCGGTGTGCATCCATGTACTAAGGCTAGCGTCAATTTCTGGACCGTTGCACTGTGGGTAGCTATCCCATAGCTATCCCATAGTTTCTGCAGTCTCTCCCGCCCATTGGAATTCTGGATTGAGATCCCAACGCCTGATGGGGCAAAAACAGTGTTGTGGGTGATGCTGGGTAAATGTCGTCAGTCAATCCTCCCTCTGTGAAAGCAATGGCAGACAATCATTTTGCTCCCTTTTCCCTGGATTGCCCAGGCACACGCCATAGCATGGCAACCATGGAGCCCGTTCAGCCTTTTTTCACTATCACCATATGTCTACTGGATGGTGCTGACAGACGCAGTACTGCAGCGCTACACAGCAGCATCCCCTTGCCTTTTGCAAGTTGGGAATGGTTGGGTCATTACACTAATTGAATCTATTTCCCTATGTTAAGTTCTCCTCACACCTTCTATGGGCCATCTTAATTATCACTTCAAAAAGTTTTTTTTTCCTCCTGCTAATGATAGCTCATCTCAATTGATTAGACTTTTCCTGTTGTTATGCATACTTCCAGCTTTTCATGTTCTCTGTATGTATAAATATCTCCTGTCTGTATGTTCCATTCTATGCATCCGAAGAAGTGAGCTGTAGCTCACAGCTCATGCTAAAATAAATTTGTTAGTCTTTAAGGTGCCACAAGTACTCCTGTTCTTTTAGCAAAGATGGTTACCAGCCATACTGTCCCGTCTGTTGCTTTGCAACTTGACAATGACAATTGCCAGTTATACTGTACCGTTTGCTGCTGTCATGGGTGCTCCTGGCTGGCCTTGGTGAGGTCGGCCGGGTGCGCATGGACAAAAATGGGAATGACTCCCCAGGTCATTCCCTTCCTTAAGTTTTGTCTAAATGGAGAGTCAGTCCTGTCTGGACTATCAGGCAAGCCTACTAAAGAACCAGAGAGGCAAATGGCCGCTCCAGGTCAGAGCCCCAGACACCCCACAGAAATGATGAGCTGCATGCCATTCTAGGAGGTGCCTGCAACAACCCCACCCATTGCTTCCCTCCTCACCCACCCCTCCTGCGCTACTGTGGCAGTTATCCCCCCATTTCTGTGATGAAGTAACAAAGAATGCATGAATTTGAAACAACACTGACTTTATTGCCTCTGCAAGTAGAGCTCAAAGGCGGGAGGGGAGGGCAGCCTCCAGCTGCTATGATATTGCAGGCAGGACTGAATCTCCATTAGACAAAGCTTAAAGAAGAGAATGACCTGGGAGTCATTCCCATTTTTGCCCAGGCGCCCCTGGGCGACCTCACCGAGGCCAGCCAGGAGCACTCACGGGATGACGATGACTGATACCAGTCCTACTGTACCGTCTGCCGTCTGGAAGGGAAGGGAAGGGGATGCTGCTGAGTAGCGCTGCAGCACCGCATCTGACAGCAGCATCCAGTAGACATACGGTGACATTGAAAAAAGGCGAGAAATGATTTTTTATCCTTTGCTTTCATGGGAGGGGGGAGGGGGAGAACGACATATACCCTGAACCACCCGCAACAATGTTTTTGACCCTTCAGGCTTTGGGAACTCAGCCAAGAATTCAAATGGTTTTCGGAGAGTGTGGGAACTGTGAGATAGCTACAGACGTCAGTCGCCCCTCCCTCCGTGAGTGTCCATTTCATTCTTTGGCTTTCTGCTACGCTTGTCTCAGCTCCTTAAGTTTCAGCACTGTGAGTCCCTGCTGTGGCCTCTGTCTATCATGGCCTTGGAGATTTTTTCAAATGTTTTGGCATTTCGTCTTTTGGAACGGAGTTCTGATAGAACAGAGTCATCTCCCCGTACAGAGATCAGCTTCAGTATCTCCCGTACGGTCCATGCTGGAGCTCTTTTTGGATTCTGGGACTGCATGGTCACCTGTGCTGATCAGAGCTCCACGCTGGGCAAACAGGAAATGAAATTCAAAAGTTCATGAGGCTTTTCCTGTCAACCTGGCCAGTGCATCCGAGTTCAGATTGCTGTCCAGAGCGGGCACAATGGTGCACTATGGGATAGCGCCCGGAGGCCAATACCGTTGAATTGCGGCCACACTAACCCTAATCCGACATGGCAATACCGATTTCAGCGCTACTCCCCTCGTCGGGGAGGAGTACAGATACCGGTATTAAGAGCCCTTTATATCGATATAAAGGGCTTCGTTGTGTGGACGGTGCAGGGTTAATGCGATTTAATGCTGCTCAATTTGATATAAACTCGTAATGTTGAGCACAGGGCCGGCTTTAGGCCGATTTGCCCGATTCCCCCGAATTGGGCCCCGCGCCTGAGAGGGCCCCGCGCCGGCAGCGTCTCCCGGAAGCAGCAGCTGTTGTTGCTAGGCAACGAGAGACCCTGGCCGGCTGAGGCAGAGGCAGCCGCGGGTGGGTGTTGCAGGTCAGGAGGGGGGAGGGGGAGGGGAGGAGGCACATGTGCTTTGCAGCCTTCCTTCCCCTCCCCTCCCCCCAGCACTCACCTGGAGGAGACGCCGAGGGGGCTTCCGGTCCGGTGGGAGACAGGAATCTCTGCCGTGACCTCACTCACCTGAGCAGCTGCTGGGGCTTCCAGCCGTGAGTGTTTGACCCTGTGATTCCCCGCAGGGTTGTAATGTTGGGCTGGTGTTGTGGTTTTCGTGGTGTTGCTGTTTGAGGGTGAGTCGGTGCCTGCCTGTGTCTGGTTCAAAACTAAAGTCGGGATCATGTAACCCAGGAAAAAAGCCCCGAGCTGGTACTTAGTGCTGTGAACTCCAGGTGAGAGAGAGAGGGAGGTTTGGAGGAGGAAACCAAATACATCAAGAGGGGAGAATGCGAAAGGTCTGCAACACGGCAGGCTGAGACTTCTCTCCCCCCGCCCCCTTCCTGGCAAGAGGGGAAACTGAGGCACGGCATGATCTGATTCCCCTCTCCAAATTATTTTGCAAAGAAAGAGGACGGAGGCTCCTATCCAGACCAGTTCCCTTCCCATCAACTCTGCTTTCCCTGCTGCAAGATCTCTGTAGGGGCTGAATATTTCCATTAAACTATGGCTCCTTCGTTTGCCCTACAACAATAAATTAGACCGGCTTGGTGGAGGGGCTATTCCCCACTCAAAGCTGTGTGGATATTAAGGGTTTTTTGAGGGGGGGCATGATAATATTCCAGATCAATCAAATGCCCAGCTCAGCTTACTAGCCATCCAGCAGCTCTAGGGCAGGGAAGGGAGGTGCTATTGGTGCAGAGTGGTTGCAAAACAGGGGTGAATTTAGTGGGGGGGAGTCCGGTTGAAATCCCGCCTGATGCAGCCATACAGAATCGCTGGCAGTGCTGGGAGAGGCCAGGAGTGGAAGCAGGTGGCCTGGGGGTGGGGGGACATTTGCCCTCAGTTCTGGGCTCTGGGATGGACTAGGCTGGGTGGTGGGTTCAGTCTAGTCTTCCAGCCTGTTGCTCTCACTGAGGTTTGTGGTTTTCATCTGGCTCCACCGAAAAGAGCAAACAAGCCCAGTAGAAAAGCTTGGTGAGAGAGGCGGGAAAGGGTGTGTAAGGGGTTAAAGTGACCCATCAACGAAAGAGTAAAACCAGAGTTTGACTGGGTTTCCCCCCAGCCACCACTCCTGCAAACACTGGGCAAGGGGCAGCCCCATTCCCCACCAAGGCTACGGTGAGGGGCAGCAGAGGAGAAAGCAAGCCACATGTGATGGCAGTCCCCTCCCAGCACCCACCACCCCCTCTCCAGCCCCCAAAATCTATCCCAGAGCCTGCACCCAGCCCTCTGCACTCCCTCCCAGAGCCTGCACCCCTCCACCCTTCCTGCACCCCACCTGTGCCCCAGCCCAGAGCCTGCACCCAGCACCCAAACTCCGTCCCACTCAGCCTGGGCAAAGCTCTCCTCCGTCTGGCTCCCAGCCCCTCTCCAAGGGTTGCAGGTGTCTGGAGGTGCTGCCTTCCACACCTTCCTCAGTCCCACCTCATCCATTCAACAGGGCAACTGATTACAAAGTGGGGGGAAGATCTTATTCTACTCCAAGCAAAAAGACATTTTTCTTTTACCTTAATTACACTACCTTTAGGGCCTGCTATAACATATTACCAAGGTTCAATACAAAGTCATATAAAAGTTATACAAAAATGCATAATGCAGAGATTTATCTACAACTGCATTGATTGACTGCAGTGTGCAGTAATATAGTGACCCCTGGGTCTTTGAATGAGGCGTTATACTTGGAGGGAAGGGTGAGGGGGTGAGTGGGCAAAGAGGCGAGCAGTGAGCCAGCAGGGGCTCTAGGGGCGGGCATGGGGGTTTCTGGCCGGGGCGGGAGAAGGTGAAAGGAGGTGAGTGGTGGGGGGGGGACTGACTAGGAGGGATGCAGCAAGCCAGCGGGGGGCTAGGGGGTGAAGAAGGATGTGATGGTGGGGCTGAGCAGGGAGGGGACAGGTCCTATTTTACTGCTGTGATCTGGTCACCCCATGTGTGCTGTTTCTTCCTCCCCCCGCCCCTGAACCTTGTTTCAATGGGGCGGAGCTGGGGAAGGAGGGTTTGTTTCCACAGGGCCGGGTGGCGCTGGAGGGGGGGAAGGATGGGGGCAATTTTATATTAATAAGGAAATATTTTATAAATTTTAATAAAATAATGAAGAAAATCAGTTGTACAACTATCAAAACAAATTATTTTCCTGATATGAAAGTGCAAATCAGCTAATTAATATATGATGCAATGTATGTAATAGATAATTTTGTTATTATTTATATAGTCATGGAAAGTAAATAATACATGGAAGAAATGAAAGGGTTTTTTTTAAGGGTTTTTTTGTTTTAGTCGTCCCTGCCCCGGCCCCATCGAAACTGTTCGAATTGGGCCCCGCACTTCCTGAAGCCGGCCCTGACAATGAGGCTAATCATCTAGTGGAACAAGCTCTGCAAGGGACATGGTTAATTCCCCATCACTGCTGTGTGTAAATGAAGACCGCAGCTCTTGCTGCAAGACACCTGGTGTGTGGGTGTCCCTGTTCCCCTTCAGAACCTCGGGTACATGGTGCTTCCCTCCTCCCAGTTCAAGATCCCCATCATGTGGGTGCTCCCATCCAGGATCTCTGGGGGGTGTCTCTGTCCCCCACCCCATGAACTAGCTCCCGTGTGTGCTTTCCCCTGCCTGCCCCCATCCGGGATCTGTGAGTGTCTCTGTTCCCCTTTTCAAGATCTGTGTTGCAGGGGGGTGTCCCTCCCCCCAAGTCAGATTCCCCAGCGTGTGGGTGCTCCCATCCCCCCCTCCAGGCTCTGCGGGGGGTGTCTGTATAAAAAGAGACCGTGTCTCACTGTCTTGCCCAGGCTACACTGCAGGGGCTATTTACAGGTGTGATCCCACTACTGATTAGCACAGGAGTTTTGACCTGCTCCGTTTCCGACCTAGGCTGGTTCACCCCTCCTTAGGCAACCTGGGGACCCCAAGCCCCCCAGGATCACCATATTGATGCCGAACGTAGCATGGACACCTGATCAGCACAGTCCCCTGCAGCCCCGAACTCCTGAGCTCAAGCGATCCGCCGGCCTCAGCCTCCCCAGGAGCTGGGATCACAGGCACCAGCCACGGGGCCCGGCTTGTTTTGCAGCCTGGGAGCTGGAGCTTTAAACTCTGCTTGTGAGCTCTGTGCCTTGGCCAGACAGGGACAGCCTGGAACTGGGAAATGCTCCTGCTCCCCCCGCCCCCGTCTCATCTCGAGCTGCAGGCGCCGCTGTCCTGCCAGGTAAGATCCCGGATGTTTCGGTGCCCCCTTCCCCCAGCCCAGGTGTCCGGGTACCTCTGCCCGCCATACAGAATCCTGGGTGTGTGGGTGTCCGTCCCTCTGCAGAGGATCCCGGAGTGTGGATGCCCTTGTCCCCCCCTACAAGATCCTGGGTGTGTGGGTGCCACTCTCCCCCCCCCAGAAGATCTCTGGTGGGTGGGTCCCCAGGGTGTGAGTGCTCCCAGCCCCCAATACAGGCTGGGGGGGTATAACTGGCTCTCCCTGTCCTGCCCAGGCGGTGCTACAGCAGCTGTTCACAGGGGCAGCAACCCCACTGTCACCCTGCAGCTTTACCCTGCTCCAGGGGTGACCTGCTTCACCCTCCTGTGGGAGCCCGGGGACCCCGAACTGCCCAGAATCACCTGATTGATGCCGAGCTTAGCACAGACACTGGCTCAGCATGGCAGGGAGCTGCCCTGAGCCCTGATAATCAGCTTCCCTCCGCCTCCTGCTGCACAGCGAGGATCCCATGCGAGAGGCTTTGTGCCCCACGTGTCCAGCCAGGTCCGTTCCAGCTCCAGCTTTCAACTCTGCTTGTGAGCTCCCCTCTCCGGCCACACGGGGGCAGCACTAACGGCCTCATCTAAATTTGACCCTTCAGACCGCAGATTATAACCGAGCGGGCAGATTATAGCCCAGGAAGCCAAATCCTTCCCCAAACTGACAGCTGAAGCAGAAGATCCCCTTGGAAAGATCAGGAATTTTGCCTTTAAAAACAAGGAAAATGTGCATTGGTCTCTTCTGTCTACAGCGAGAGACTGAAGAAACTCAATTGATTTCATTGACTGGAGGTTAAGAGGGGATTTAGTCACTGATTTTAAATGCACAGTTTTAAAAATTCCCAGAGGGGGGAATATCTGATTTTAAAGGGTTCTTTAATTCACCAGACAAAGGTTGAACACGACCCCCTTGGTTTGCAGTCAATAACACAAAACGACAACTGGAAATTACCATTTTTTAACTGTGAGGCTAATTATCTAGTGGAACAAGTTCTGCGCAGGAATTGGTTAATTCCCCATCACTGCCCTGTGTAAATGAAGACCGCAGCTCTTGCTGCAAGACACCTGGTGTGTGAGTGTCCCTGTTCCCCCTTCAGAACCTCTGGTACATGGTGCTTCCCTCCTCCCAGTTCAAGATCCCCATCATGTGGGTGCTCCCATCCAGGATCTCTGGTGGGTGTCTCTGTCCCCCACCCCATGAACTAGCTCCAGTGTGTGGTTTCCCCTGCCTACCCCCATCCAGGATCTGTGGGTGTCTCTGTTCCCCTTTTCAAGATATGTGTTGCTTGGGTGCGTCCCTCACCCCAAGTCAGAATCCCCAGCGTGTGGGTGCTCCCATCACCCCCTGCAGGCTCTGCAGGGGGTGTCTGTATAAAAAGAGACTGTGTTTCACTGTCTTGCCCAGGCTACGCTGCAGGGGCTATTCACAGGTGCGATCCCACTACTGATCAGCAGGGGAGTTTTGACCTGCTCCATTTCTGACCTGGGCCGGTTCACCCCTCCTTAGGCAACCTGGGGACCCCAAGCTTCCCCAGGATCACCATATTGCTGCTGAACTTAGTGTGGACACCTGATCGGCACAGCCCCCTGCAGCCCAGAACTCCTGAGCTCAAGCGATCCACCAGCCTCAGCCTCCCCAGGCGCTGGGATCACAGGCACCAGCCACAGGGCCCGGCTTGTTTTGCTGCCTGGCAGCTGGAGCTTTAAACTCTGCTTGTGAGCTCTGTGCCTTGGCCAGATGGGGACAGCCTGGAACTGGGAAATGCTCCTGCTTCCCCCGCCCCCATCTCATGTCGAGCTGCAGGCGCCGCTGTCCTCCCAGGTAAGATCCCGGATGTTTCGGTGCCCCCCATCCCCTGTCCAGGAGCCCAGGTGTCCGGGTACCTCTGCCCCCCATACAGAATCTTGGATGTGTGGGTGTCCGTCTCTCTGCAGAGGATCCCGGAGTGTGGATGCCCTTGTCCCCCCCTACAAGATCCTGAGTGTGTGGGTGCCACTCTCCCCCCCTAGAAGATCTCGGGTGCGTGGGTGGGTGCCCCTGTTCGCCCTTACAGCATCCCTGGTGCACGGGGGCCTCCCTCCGTCCCAACTCAGGGGCCCCAGGGTGTGAGTGCTCCCATCCCCAGATACAGGCTGGGGGGGGGGGTATAACTGGCTCTCCCTGTCCTGCCCAGGCGGTGCTACAGCAGCTGTTCACAGGGGCAGCAACCCCACTGTCACCCTGCAGCTTTAACCTGCTCCAGGGGTGACCCATGCGGTCAGGAGTGAGGGGCACCAGCAGAGCTGAGAGTCTGGAGGTCAGGACTGGGATAGCAGGGGCTGCGGGTCGGGAGTGAGGGGCACCGTCAGAGCTGGTTGACGCCTAAGGGGCTGCGGGACGGGAGTGAGGGGCACCAGCAGCGCAGTAACTGGGGAGCTCAGCGAGGAATCGAGGGGGCTGCGGGTCGGGAGTGAGGGGCACCGTCAGAGCTGGAGGGAGCGCAGGGGGCTGCGGGTCAGGAGTGAGGGGCACCGGTAGGGCTGGGGGAAGCTGAGGGGCTGCGGGTCGGGAGTGAGGGGCACCAGCAGAGCCGAGAGTCTGGAGGTCAGGACTGGATAGCAGGGGCTGCGGGTCGGGAGTGAGGGGCACCGTCAGAGCTGGTTGACGCCTAAGGGGCTGCGGGTCGGGAGTGAGGGGCACCAGCAGCGCAGTAACTGGGGAGCTCAGCGAGGAATCCAGGGGGCTGCGGGTTGGGAGTGAGGGGCACCAGCAGAGCTGTGAGGCTGGAGGTTAGGACTGGGATAGTAGGGGCTGCGGGTCGGGAGTGAGGGGCACTGGCAGCGCAGTAACTGGGGAGCTCAGCGGGAAATCCAGGGGGCTGCGGGTCGGGAGTGAGGGGCACCAGCAGAGCTCTTGGTGTGGAGATCAGGATTGGGATAGGAGAGCCTGCGGGTCGGGAGTGAGGGGCAGCAGCAGAACTGTGAGTCTGGAGGTCAGGACTGGGATAGCAGGGGCTGCGGGTCGGGAATGAGGGGCACCGTCAGAGCTGGTTGACACCTAAGGGGCTGCGGGTCGGGAGTGAGGGGCACCAGCAGAGCTGAAGGAAGCCCAGGGGTCTGTGGGTCAGGAGTGAGGGGCACCGGCAGCACAGCGACTGGGGAGCTCTGCGGGAAGCCCAGTCGCTGCAAGTCGGGAGTGAGGGGCACCAGCAGAGCTGTGGATCTGGAGATCAGGATTGGGATAGGAGGGGCTGTGGGTCGGGAGTGAGGGGCAGCAGCAGAGCAGGAGGGAGACCAGGGGGCTGCGGGTCGGGAGTGAGGGGCACCAGCAGAGCTGAGAGTCTGGAGGTCAGGACTGGGATAGCAGGGGCTGCGGGTCGGGAATGAGGGGCACCGTCAGAGCTGGTTGGCGCCTGGGGGCTGCGGGTCGGGAGTGAGGGGCACCAGCAGCGCAGTAACTGGGGAGCTCAGCGAGGAATCGAGGGGGCTGCGGGTCAGGAGTGAGGGGCACCGTCAGAGCTGGAGGGAGCACAGGGGGCTGCGGGTCAGGAGTGAGGGGCACCAGCGGAGCTGAGAGTCTGGAGGTCAGGACTGGGATAGCAGGGGCTGCGGGTCGGGAATGAGGGGCACCGTCAGAGCTGGTTGACACCTAAGGGGCTGCGGGTTGTGAGTGAGGGGCACCAGCAGCGCAGTAAGTGGGGAGCTCAGCGAGGAATCGAGGGGGCTGCGGGTCGGGAGTGAGGGGCACCAGCAGAGCTGTGAGGCTGGAGGTCAGGTCTGGGATAGTAGGGGCTGCGGGTCGGGAGTGAGGGGCACCGGCAGCGCAGTAACTGGGTAGCTCAGTGGGGAATCCAGGGGGATGCGGGTCGGGAGTGAGGGGCACCAGCAGAGCTGTGGGTGTGGAGATCAGGACTGGGATAGCAGGGGCTGCGGGTCAGGAGTGAGGGGCACCACTAGAGCTGGGGGGAACCCAGGGGGCTGCGGGACGGGAGTGAGGGGCACCGGTAGAGCTGTGAGTCTGGAGGTCAGGACTGGGAAAGCAGAGGCTGCGGGTCGGGAGTGAGGGGCACCGTCAGACCTGGTGTACGCCTAAGGGGCTGCGGGTCGGGAGTGAGGGCCACCGGCAGCACAGGGACCGGGTCCGCGGGAAGCCCAGTCGCTGCAGGTCGGGAGTGAGGGGCATCAGCAGAGCTGTGGGTCTGGAGATCAGGATTGGGATAGGAGGGGCTGCGGGTCGGGAGTGAGGGGCAGCAGCAGAACTGTGAGTCTGGAGGTCAGGACTGGGATAGGAGGGGCTGCATGTCGGGAGTGAGGGGCACCGTCAGAACTGGTGGACGCCAAAGCGCCTGCGGGTCGGGAGTGAGGGGCACCAGCAGAGCTGTGGGTGTGGAGATCAGGATTGGGATAGGAGGGGCTGCGGGTCGGGAGTGAGGGGCAGCAGCAGAGCTCTTGGTCTGGAGGTCAGGACTGGGATAGCAGGGGCTGCGGGTCGGGAGTGAGGGGCACCAGCAGAGCAGGAGGGAGACCAGTGGGCTGCGGGTCGGGAGTGAGGGGCACCGTCAGAGCTGGTGGACGCCTAAGGGGCTCCGGGTCGGGAGTAGGGGGCAGCAACAGAACTGTGAGTCAGGACTGGGATAGCAGGGGCTGCGGGTCGGGAGTGAGGGGCACTGGCAGCGCAGTAACTGGGTAGCTCAGCGGGGAATCCAGGGGCATGCGGGTCGGGAGGGAGGGGCACCAGCAGAGCTGTGGGTGTAGAGATCAGGATTGGGATAGGAGGGGCTGCGGGTCGGGTGGGAGGGGCACCAGCAGAGCTGTGGGTCTGGAGGTCAGGACTAGGATAGCAGGGGCTGTGGGTCGGGAGTGAGGGGCACCAGCAGAGCTGTGGGTCTGGAGGTCAGGACTAGGATAGCAGGGGCTGCGGGTCGGGAGTGAGGGGCACCGTCAGTGCTGGGGGGAACCAAGGGGCTGCGGGTCGGGAGTGAGGGGCACCGGCAGAGCTGTGGGTCTGCAGGTCAGGACTGGGATAGCAGGGGCTGCGGGTCGGGAGTGAGGGGCACCGTCAGTGCTGGGGGGAACCAAGGGGCTGCGGGTCGGGAGTGAGGGGCACCAGCAGAACTGTGGGTCTGGAGCTCAGGATTGGGATAGCAGGGGCTGCGGGTCGGGAGTGAGGGGCACCGTCAGTGCTGGGGGGAACCAAGGGGCTGCGGGTCGGGAGTGAGGGGCACCAGCAGAGCTGTGGGTCTGGAGGTCAGCACTGGGATACTATCCAGCCTAATGGTAAGCGATGCCCAGCTGAGCCCATGGCCAGTACGTCCTGCTCCACCCACAGCCAGGCTGGGAGTCAGGACTCCTGGTTCTTCTCCCCAGCTGTGGCAGGGCAGTGCAGGCTAGTGGTTAGAGTGGGGTTTGGGAGCCAGGGTATCCGGGTCCCACCGCTGGCTCTGGGAAGGGAGTGGGGGCCAGTCTTGTGCACCCCCTGGCTTGAAGTGGTTTCCATCCTGTGCAGGGTTTACAGGTTTGTTCACTGGCTCTCAGCACCTCCCACTATACAAATTGTCCCAGTGCCGCTGGGTCTAGTGGTTAGAGCCGGGGAGGCCGGGAGCCAGGCAGGGGCGGTGGGTGTAAGGGGCCCGGGGAGGAACCTGGCCTGTGCTCCACCCAGAGGCCCTGCTCCCACTCGTCCTCTCCCCCGCAAGGCCCCATCCTCACTTCGCCCTTTCCCAAGCTCCATCCGGCCACATGGGGCCGTGGGGGGAGAGGCCGGGGGTGCAAACGGCAGAGAGGCAGGCAGGGGGCCTTGGGGTGGGGCGAAGAGGCACAAGTGGCAGGGCCTCGGGGGAAGAGACGTGAGAGGTGGGCGGGGGGGGTCAGGGGAGTGGAACAAAGGGGTCTTGAGGGGGGAGTGTGGGCGGGGCTGAAGGGGCGTGTGGGCGGGGCTGAAGGGAGTGTGGGCGGGGTGGAGGGTGTGTGGGCGGGGCTTTGGCAGGAGGAGGCTGAGTGGCAGCAGGCCTTGGGGCAGGGCCACAGTCCGGGCCCGCCCAGCCTCCCCAAGTGGAGGAGTCCCAAGCTGCCCATGGAGCCAGGACTCCTGGGTTCTATTCCTGGCTCTCCCACAGACTCCCAATCTGAGCTGGTGCAGCCCATCTCACCCTCCCTGGTGCCTCAGTTTCCCCCGTATGAGACGGGTCCCAGTGTGAACGGCTGCAGCGCCGTGGAGAATCTCGTCCCTTCTCCTGGCGGCTCCTTGGTAGCCCTGGGGAAGCAGCCAACTGCTGCAGCCCCTGGCTCCCGTCTGGGCAGCCCGGGGTGGGGTGGGATCTGGGCAATGGGAAGAAGGAATCCCCCTTCCCCACCCCACCCGGGGACATGGGGAGGCTGGTGCTGCGGGAGCAGGAGTCCTGCAGCCCTCGCAGGAGAAGGGCAGGTTCCCGGCTGGGCGGCTGTTGGGGGCGGGGTGGGGGGCACTGCTGGACTGGGGGCTCCCCCCTGCGGGGTGGAGATGGAGCACGGCCTGCTGGGAGCGGACGTCTCCTCTGGATGGGGGAGGGTGACACTGGCCAAATTGTGGGAGCCCCTGTCCCCCCCCCAGACAAGGGAGGGGCCTCTCAGCCTTGCCGGCTCGTCTCTCTTTCACCAGGATCGGCCCAGCACCTGGCCTGGCCCAGACCCCCTGCCTCAGCGCCAGAAGCTGCCCATTGTGGGGAGTGGAGCGGCCGGGGTGTGGGGGCCTCTCAAGCCCCCCCCCCGGGGAGCAGGGCCGGGGCACTGGGGGGCAGAGGCTGCGATGGGGGGAGGTGGGTTGGAGAGATGTCGGGGGGGGGTGAAACTGGGACTCAGGGGAATGGGGCAGGCTGCAGGGAGGAAGTGTGGGGGCCACCGGAGGAGGAGCTGGGGCTGGGAAGCTGCGGGGACACAGCCGGGGGGGGTAGTGGTGACACCGCAGGGGGGGCTGCTCAAGAGGCAGTCGGCTGGGGGGCAGGGCGGGATCTAGGACAGGGGTGGGGGGGTCAGGCTATTGTGGGTCTCCCTGTGACTGGCACCAGGCTGCAGGGAACCCCCCGGCCGGCCGCACCCCCTGCTGGGGGGTCTGGTCAGTGCAGCCCCCCCCACGCTGCACCCTGCTGGGGGCTCTGGTCACTGCAGCCCCCCCCCGATGCACCCTGCTGGGGGGTCTGGTCAGTGCAGCCCCTCCCCCGATTCACCCTGCTGGGGTCTAGTCACTGCAGGCCCCCGATGCACACTGCTGGGGCTCTGGTCACTGCAGCCCCCGATGTACCCTGCTGGGGCGCTGGACACTGCAGGCCCCCCCCGATGCACCCTGCTGGGGGCTCTGGTCACTGCAGCCCCCCCCCCCAGGCACACTGCTGGGGGCTGGGGTCACTGCAGCCCCCGATGCACCCTGCTGGGGCTCTGGTCACTGCAGCCCCGATGCACACTGCCGCCCCTCCTCTCTGCCCCGCCCCAACCCCCGAGCTCCCCTCCCCAGTGCCGCCTCCCTCTCTGCCCCGCCCCAACCCCCAGCTCCTCCCCCACTGCCGCCCATCCCCCTCCTACCCCGCCCCAACCCCCAGCTCCCTCCACCACTGCCGCCCCTCCCCTCTCTGCCCCGCCCCCGAGCTCCCCTCCCCAGCGCCGCCCATCCCCTCCTCCCCGCCCCAACCCCGCCCGAGCTCCCCTCCCCACTGCCGCCCATCCCCTCTCTGCCTCGCTCCCAACCCCCAGGCTCCCCACCCCAGTGCCGCCCATCCCCCTCCTGCCCCGCCCCAACACCACCCCAAGCTCCCCCTCCCCAGTGCCGCCCATCCCCTCTCTGCCCCGCCCCAACCCCAGGCTCCCCTCCCCACTGCCGCCCCTCCCCTCTCTGCCCCGCCCCAACACCCCCAGGCTCCCCTCCCCACTGCCGCCCATCCCCTCTCTGCCCCACCCCCAACCCCCAGGCTCCCCTCCTCACTGCCGCCCATCCCCTCTCTGCCTCGCCCCCAACCCCCGTGCTCCCCCTCCCCACTGCCACCCATCCCCCTCTCTGCCCCGCCCCCAACCCCCAGGCTCCCCTCCCCACTGCCGCCCACCCCTCTCTGACCCCCAACCCCCAGGCTCCCCTACCCCAGTGCCGCCCATCCCCTCTCTGCCCCGCCCCAACCCCCAGCTCCCTCACCCACTGCCGCCCATCCCCTCCTGCCCCCCCAACCCGCCCCAGGCTCCCCTCCACCACTGCCGCCCCTCCCCTCTCTGCCCCGCCCCAACCCCCAGGCTCCCCTCCCCAGCGCCGCCCATCCCCTCCTCCCCGCCCCAACCCCCAGGCTCCCCCTCCCCAAGTGCCGCCCATCCCCTCTCTGCCCCGCCCCAACCCCCAGGCTCCCCCTCCCCAGTGCCGCCCCTCCCCTCTCTGACCCCACCCCAACACCCCAGGCTCCCCTCCCCAGTGCGGCCCCCTCTGCCCCGCCCCAAACACCCCAGGCTCCCCCTCCCCAGCGCCGCCCCTCCTCTTCTGCCCCACCCCAAACACCCCCGAGCTCCCACTCCCCAATGCCGCCCATCCCCTCTCTGCCCCGCCCCAACCCCAGGCTCCCCTCCCCAGTGCCGCCCATCCCCTCTCTGCCCCGCCCCAACACCCCCGAGCTCCACTCCCCAATGCCGCCCATCCCCTCTCTGCCCACCCCAACCCCCAGGCTCCCCACCCCAGTGCCGCCCCCTCTCTGCCCCTGCCCCAAACACCCCCAGGCTCCCCTCCCCAGTGCCGCCCATCCCCCAGGCTCCCCCTCCCCAGTGCCGCCCCTCCCCTCTCTGCCCCCGCCCCAAACACCCCCAGGCTCCCCTCCCCAGTACCGCCCTCCCCTCCTCTGCCCCGCCCCCAACACCCCCAGGCTCCCCGATGCCACCCATCCCCTCTTCTGCTCCCGCACTCAAACACCCCCGAGCTCCCCCTCCCCAGTGCCGCCCATCCCCTCTTCTTCCCCCAAACACCCCCAGCTCCCCCTCCTCAGTGCCGCCCATCCCCTCTCTGCCCCGCCCCAACACCCCCGACCTCCCTTTCCCCTCTCTGCCCCCGTCCCCAAACACCCCCAGCTCCCCCTCCCCAGTGCCGCCCATCCCCTCTCTGCCCCCCGCCCCAACACCCCCGACCTCCCTTTCCCCTCTCTGCCCCGTCCCCAAACACCCCCGAGCTCCCCTCCCCAGTGCCGCCCATCCCCTCTTCTGCCCCCATCCCCAACACCCCTGATATCCCCCTCCCCCAGTGCCGCCCATCCCCCCACTGCCCCCCCCCCAAACACACCCTGACACTGCTCCTGGTTTTGGGAGGGGAACAGGAGAAAGGACAAAAGAAGCAAGAGACGAAGAGAAAGGAGGGAGGGATGGATGGAGGAAAAGGTGAAACACAAAGGACAAACCCTAATGTCCCCAGTGATTTTAAGGGACAAAATCCCAGGTATGGAATAAAATTCTGCCTCCTTAAGCTCGTGTTTTTCATGCCTAGAATTCAACTGTCACCAGATGGATCAGACTGAACAGGTTTCAAACCTCGAGGAGGCTCTTACCTTCTAAACAGGGACGGCTGGTCTCTAGTAAACTCCCTAAAAGGGAAGGAGAAAACTCGAAAGAGGTTCCTCCTGGCACTCACGTCCGTGAACCCGAATACTTTCTCAGTTCTCAAAGAGAGACCTGGAGAAGGAGACTTGCTGAAGCAAAGCCACAGGGGTCTCTGAGGTTTCCCTGGCCCCTCGCCCCGTCCTGCCTGGCTGATGTCAGCATCTCTCTGTGAGGTCACCTCCTCCCTACCACCTTTGACCAATAGTCTGAGGTCCTGCAAAAGGCCTTTGTGATGTCACTGCCACACCCCTCCCTTGCTGGGCTAATGTCCTGCCCCTGGCCAGGCACTTTGGAGGTTTGAGCTACTCCCTGTGGATCACCCCACTCAAGGAGCGTTCGTTCTAGGAAGCAAGCCGGCTAGACAGGAAAACATCAGACGCTGCTCCCAATGCTACACTCAGTTTTTCAGAAATTAGTCGACTTTATGGCCAGAAGAGACCATTAGAGCATCTAATCTGACCCCCTGCATATCACAGGCCTCCTGTATGACACAAGAGCTACTTTTGGGGCAAACACATTCCAGAAAGGCATCTAGTCTTCATTAAATGACATCAGGAGATGGAGAATCCACCACTTTCCTTGGTAGATTGTTCCTGTGGTGAATCATCCTCGCTGTTGAATATTTGTGCCTTAGTTGTAATATGAATTTGTCTCTTTTCACCTTCCAGCCACTGGGTCTTGTTATGCCTTTCTCTCCTAGATTCAAGAGCCCTTTAATACCCAATCTATTCTCTCCATGAAGGCCCTTCAACACTTCAATGAAGTCACCTTTCAATCTTCTTTTGATAAGCTAAACAGGTTGAGCTCGTTCAATAGCTCACTAGAAGGCTTTTTTCTCCATCCCTCAGAACATTTATTGGCTCTTTGGTCATCAGACTCCTGAACTGCAGCTGGATGTGGCTCTTGTTCTTCTGCAGAACATAGCTCCTGGAGAAGAGGGATCTTCAAATGTACATTCCTATGATACCTTTGTTTAATTGATGAAAACATAAACTAGACACTTAGAGGATTGGAACTGATTTCAGCTGATGGACAGCTTTGCTAGGTTTTTGTGGATTTGGACAGTGAAATGTTGAGTGTTTACATTCATATCAAGCACCCCCGTATAGTGGAGCTCCTGAACATAATGAAGAATGGAAATGAAAATGTTTTCCTTTTTAAAAAAAAGAAAGAAGGTTATGAGAGAACACTGGGGCTTGAATCAAGGATCACTTGATCTACCATCAAGCACTGTACCACTAAGCTATACCCCCATGACCATGGACTCATGATCTCCAGGACTTTGATGGACAGACCCTGCTTCCTCGAGATCCTTTGCCATTCCCAGACCAGAAGTGGTTTTAAAAATGGGGTTTGATTAAACTTCTTAAATGTGGTGAACACCACAGCTTGCACACCCACCGATATAGCTTCTCCCACTGACATAGCTGCCACCTCTTGGGGAAGTGGATTAACTGCACCCACAGGAAAACTCTCTCCCATCAGCATAGAGCAGTGGTTCTCAAACTGAGAGTCAGGACCCCAAAGTGGGTCATAACCCTGTTTTAATGGGGTTGCCAGGGCTGGCATTAGTGCCTGGGGCTGAAGCCAAAAGTCTGAGCTCCACCACCCAGGGCTGAATGCCTCAAGCTCTGGTTTTGCCCTTCCCCAACTGGATAAGAGGGCACAGTGTGAAATGTTTGGGGACCACTGTTTTAGGATGACGTTCTCAATCACTTCTATGAAGTCCAATGAAAGCTATTCCTCACCCACCTACCCCTCCATCAGGACCGACTAGGTATGTTCTGCTGCCCTTCACTCATGCAGGAAGGATAACAACATTTCATTCCACTCAATCCTAAAGTGATTTGTAACCTGCCACCAGCCAAAACTGGTCATTTTGGGAAAGTGTCCCCATCATGCTGCATAGCTAGGCAGAGTAGGTGTGTCTATGCAAACACGGTCTGTTCCTGAAGTCTTTCACACAGCTCCTCACTAGATGTGAGGGGGGAGCTCATTCAGCCTCTGCTTCCGCCCAGGAACGACGCGCAGCGCCCGGAGTGCCTCCGTCCGCTGCCCCGCATCGCCAATGCAGACGGTCTAGAGGCCGACTTCACGCCCAAAGAGGTGTCGGCGCAGCTCTCCAGAACCAAAAACACCGCGCCCGGAAAAGATGGCATCCCCTACGGCCTCCTCAAGAAGCGAGACCCCGGCTGCCTCGTGCTCTCCGGCATCTTTAACCTGTGTCGGCGCTTCGGCCGGTCGCCCACCTCCTGGAAGAAGGCCATGACCGTCCTGATCCACAAAAAGGGCGAGCGAGACGACCCCAGCAACTGGAGACCCATCTTCCTCTGCTCCACGATGTACAAACTGTACGCCAGCTGCTTGGCAGCCAGGATCACGGAGTGGGCGACGACCGGGAGAGCCATCAGCCCGGCCCAGAAGGGCTTCATGCCATCGGAGGGGTGCTACGAGCACAACTTCCTGCTCCAGACCGTCCTCCAGTCGACCAGGAGGAGCGGAAGCAGTGCAGTAGCATGGCTCGACCTGGCCAACGCCTTCGGGTCCATCCCCACCACCACATCTTCAGCACGCTCACGGGAGTTCGGGATGCGGAGACCTTCCTTCACCTGATCCGGGAACTCTATGAGGGCTGCAGCACCACCATCCGCTCGGTGGAAGGAGAGACCGCCGAGATTCCTATCCGCAGCGGCGTGAAGCAGGGCTGCCCCCTCAGCCCCATCATTTTCAACCTCGCCATGGAGCCGCTCCTGCGGGCGATCTCCAACAGCACTGACGGCTTCGACCTACATGGCGAGAGGGTGAGCGTCTTGGCCTCGCGGACGACCTGGTCCTGATCGCGGCGACCCGAGAGACTCAGGGCATGCTCGACACCATTGGGAGAGCCGCAGACTGGACGGGACTCCGCTTCAACGCCAAGAAGTGCGCGTCCCTCCACGTTGACGGGAACAAGAGGGACTCAGTGCTGACGACGGAGTTCCTTATCCAGGGCGAGTCCGTTGTCCCCATGGCGGAGGGGCAGGCGTACCAGCACCTCGGCACGCCGACGGGCTTCTGCGTCCGGCAGACCCCCGAGGACACCATCCGGGAGATCCTGCAGGACGCCGCCAAGATCGACGCATCCCTGCTGGCGCCGTGGCAGAAAATCAATGCCCTCAACACCTTCCTGATCCCCGGCATCGCCTTCGTCCTGAGAGGATCCACTGTAGCAAAGGTGCCCCTCAACAAGGCGGACAACAACATCCGGCAGCTGGTGAAGAAGTGGCTGTCCCTACCCCAGAACGCCAGCAACGAGCTCGTATACATCGCTCACCATCACGGGGGCGCCAACGTCCCCCGCATGGGAGACCTCTGTGACATCGCTGTCATCACGCACGCCTTCCGCCTCCTGACGTGCCCGGACGCCACAGTTAAGAACATCGCAACGACCGCCCTGCGCGCCGCCACCGCAAGGCGAATCGGCAGACCCCCCTCCGACCAAGACGTGGCCACCTTCCTGAGCGGCTCCCTGGATGGAGAATTCGGCCCGTTCAGGGGCGACGTCGCCTCGCTGTGGACCCGCACCCGCAACGCCATCCGCCGACTGGGAAAGCGACTGGGCTGCCGCTGGGTATGGAGCGAAGATCGGCGGGAGCTAGGAGTCCTGATACCGCAGATCGGGACGGAGGACAACACCATCGTCAGCCCTGGAGCCAGAGGCATGCTGGAGAGGTCGCTGCAGGCCGCCACCCGCGCGCTCTACGTGGACACCCTGAAGAAAAAGCCGGACCAGGGCAAGGCTTTTGAGGTCACCAGCAAGTGGGACTCCAGCAACCACTTCCTCCCCTCAGGCAGCTTCATCCGTTTCGCCGACTGGCGGTTCATACACCGCGCCCGGCTGCACTGCGTCCCCCTCAACGGAGCCATCCGCCATGGGAACCCGGACAAACGCTGCCGGAGGTGCGGGTACGCCATGGAGACCTTGCCCCACATCCTGTGCAGCTGCAGACCCCACGGCAGAGCCTGGCAGCTGCGCCACAACGCCGTCCAGGACCGCCTGGTGAAGGCCATCGCCCCGCACCTGGGAGAGATCGCTGTCAATCGCGCCATCCCCGGCACCGACAGCCCGCTGCGCCCGGACATCGTCATCACGGATGAGGACCGGAAAAAGATCATCCTCGTCGACGTGACGGTCCCGTTCGAGAATAGGACCACGGCCTTCCGCCAAGCCCGAGCCCGCAAACTCGAAAAGTACGCTCCCCTGGCTGACACCCTGTGAGCAAAGGGCTACGAGGTCTACACCGACGCTCTGATCGTTGGGGCCTTGGGCGCCTGGGACCCCCTTAATGAGCGCGTGCTGCGGACCTGTGGGGTGGGCCGTCGCTACGCGCGGCTCATGAGATGCCTAATGGTCTCGGACGCTATTCGGTGGTCCAGAGACATTTACACAGAGCACGTCACCGGCCACCGTCAATACCAAGAGTGAGCCGGCGTGACTCCACGCACCCGCAAGGGGGAAGAGACCTGTAAACTTCCCCTGTTGGACTTTATCGCCTGAGCCCAGAACCATCCAAACTGAACTCTGCCCTGTGAGGGGCACCCTATCACCATTACCCAGTCTGCTCATTTACTCACGCCCACGACTATCCATAACCTGTTTGTATGAGTGATGTGCCCTCACTGCTTGCTGGCTGTACCTTGAACCCACCCACCGTATACCCCGCATTGGGGACATGACAGACTGTGTATATGTATATGCTGCCTAACACCAAAACGCTAACATCCCCCCACAACCTGTATGTTACCCCCAATGACACAATAACTGACGCTTCAAACACTTTGTATCGTTTATTTTAAATATTCTCTAATAAAATTTAAGTCTGTTCTTATCAGTTTAATGTCTGATACGTCCTTGATGTGAGGACTGTATATTACCTTGATTTTTAAAACAGGGGGGGTTAGAACAGAAGCTTACTTTGTCTGCCCTATGCATTGATCTGGTATTGCAGTGCTTCCAGGAATGGTGTATCTCCTTTAGGGGAGAACCTTCTGGTTAGAAAAAGCAGAAAAGAGTTGAACTGTGGTACTTTCTTTAAAACAAATGTTTTTTGAACTAGCAGAAAAATCTGGGTGTTTTTCTTTCTTTACGGTTTCTTGGAAGTGTTTTGTGAGTCTATAGATGTGGGAGGTTCTTCTTTGTCTTGCTAGAGAGTTATTTAAGAAGCTGGACTCCTTCTTTCTGCTGTGAGTCTTTTCAACAGTATGAGGGACAAATGCTTTCCAGATTCTGGGTCTGTTGGGGAGATGGGTTTTTTTTTTTTTTTTTTGTATTTTTGGGGGGTGGGGTGGGGCAGTTGGTAATATTTGAGGTCACGTGTATATCCACAACTGCATGAGTTACACAGACTTCTCCCCACCCGGCCTACGTTCTATGTATCTTGGTTCGTAAGATCAAGACAAGGCACTAGGTGTCGTGCTGCACCCGGCACACAGGGGCCCCAATCCTGATTCCCCCCCCCCAAGCCTACTGTAATCTAAATGCTTCATAATAACCCTTAGCTTCTCATTGTTGCCATCCTCGCTATTGGAAAATCCCCCAAATCATGACAGTGGCTTACAAATCAGGAGGATTCTTTTTTAAAAAAATGTAATGTGGGTTCTCTTTCTTTCCCTTCTGGTTTTCTGAACCAGGAAAGCTAGAAACTTACCTTTCTAGTGTGGCCAGAGCCCCAGAAAGCAGCAGCCCCCGGCGCCTGGGGCTGGCAGGCAGCGGGGCTCCTCACTTTAATTTCACCCACCAAGTATCAAGTGTGAACTCCTCAGGCACTAGAACAGCCTTAACATGGAGTCACAGACAGACCCCTTGGGCACCCTGACTCTATCTTGCTACCCAGGGGTAGTAGAAGCTGCTGTAACACGCAAGCTCTGTATGTCCTTTAGGGCTAACCCTAGCCAAACAGCCAGGATCCCTTGCTGCTGCTTAGAAGGTGTGCCGTCTCCCTGAAGTCCAAGCAGCATCGTGGGGAGGGGGGAACAACAGTTTCTTCCTGACAGGGATTTTTATTCCATTCCCCCAGAGCTCAAGCTGATGGGGGCAAGTGTTTGTGCAGGGCTCTGCCTCCTTGTAGGTGTGTGAGGAGGAGCAATCAGCCAAGTCTTTTGTCCACGGATGATCCACAGTGGCTTGCCTGATGTCTCAGTCAGGGCCTTCTCTTGTTGGAAAGGAGATGACGCCTCTTCTGATAAACTACCATTTCACACTTGGTAATGCTTCTCTCCTGACTGGTGGTGTGGCGGCGGCAAGGGGGTTTACAGCTTTAGTGCCAACGCCTATATATCACCTTACAACATGGGCTACGGCTATTATAGGTGAGAATAATGCATGAAGCAACTCACAAGCTTGTCATAAACTCTAAACACATTTTTATAAAGCTAATGCCTGTTTTAACAACACTAACAAACAAGTGAGCAAGACTAGTTTCCAGCCATGTGTTTGTCACTTTTCAGTAAGGCCTAGGGGCCTTGGCATGAGCTGGCACCTGGTCTGCCAGTGTCAGAAGAGGATCTTCCCTCTCTTATCCCCGGGTGTCTGTACTGGGAGCAGTACTGTTCAACTTATTCATAAATGATCTGGGGAAAGGGCTAAACAGTGAGGTGGCAAAATTTGCAGATGATACAAAATTGCTCAAGAGAGTTAAGTCCCAGGCAGACTGCCAAGAGCCACAAAGAGGTCTCACAAAACTGGGTGACGGGACAACCGAATGGCAGATGAACGTCGGTGCTCATAAGTGCAAAGTAATGCACATTGGCAAACATAATCCCAACTATCCCTATAAAACGATGGGGTCTAAATTAGCTGTTACCACGCGAGAAAGAGATCTGGGAGTCATTGTGGATAGTTCTCTGAAAACATCCACTCAATGTGCAGCGGAGCGTTGGGAATCATTAAGAAAGGGACAGGTAATAAGACAGAAACTATCATATCGCCTCAATATCAATCCATGGTACGCCCACATCTTGAATACTGCATGCTGATGCGGTCGCCCCAATCTCAAAAAAGATATATGGGAATGGGAAAGATTCAGAAACGGACAACAAAGATGATGAGGGGATATGGACCAGCTTCCATCTAAGAAGAGATTCATAAGATTGGGACTTTTCATCTTGGAAAAGAGACGACTAAAGGGGGATACGAGGGAGGTCTATAAAACTATGACCGGCGTGGAGCAAGTAAATAAGGAAGAGTTATTTACTCCTTCTCATAACACACGAACTAGGGGTCACCAAATGAAATTAATAGGCAGCAGCTTTAAAACAAACAAAAGGAAGTCTTTCTTCACGCACCACACAGTCAACCTGTGGAACTCTTTGCCAGAGGATGTCGTGAAGGCCAAGACTATAACAGGGTTCAAAAAAGCACTAGATAAATTCGGAGGATAGGTCCATCTATGGCGCTTTGCCAGCGGTATCCCTAGCTAGGTATCCCTGTTTGCCATAAGCGGGGCATGGGCGACAGGGGATGGAGCACTTGATGATTCCCTGTTCTGTTCATTCCCTCTGGGGCACCTGGCATTGGCCGCTGTCAGCAGACAGGATACTGGGCTAGGTCTTTAACTTGGACAGGTAGCTGGGAAGACAGTAAATCAGACAGAACCTTCGACAAACCTCTTCATGTCCTTGTTATTGCCTGACTCCTTTAATTCATTTCCTTTTCCTTATTTCCCAGCAGACCGACTAGCCACCAGATTTGGGTGCTAGCAGAGGGACCTGACGAGCTCCTTCTTTTCGGCAGCGTTGAACATGCCAGGGCACAGTCAGATTCTGGATGCTCATCTGAATGTAACGCCTAGCGCTCACCTTTATTTCTGTTTCTTAGCTCTTTTGGGCCATCGATCTTTGGTCTGACCCGTAGGATCCCTGCATTAGGAGAGATGGCTAATTAATGAGCCCATAAACCTTGGAAATCAAATGAAACCTGAAGTCCGTAGAAGACCTCGAAAGGCCCTTGGGGGGTGGAGTGAGCTGAGGAAGAGTTCCCTGCACAGCTTACCTCTCCATTCTCGTTTTCCTGTCCTGAGCGCAAAAGCCAGGAAGCAGCTCCGGGTAGGGAGGGGATACCATATGTGTGCAGTGGTTAGACAGGAAACAGCAAGGAACTGGACTTGTATGGAGTGAAACTGTAAGCATCTTCTGTATGCCTGATGACTGCAGGTTTGAGAGAGTTATGTGGGAAGTGGAGGCTTTCGGTGGCTTTCAGAGGAAATGTAATGGAAAGGCAGCAGAAAGTGGAATCCCAGGTTTTTAAACAATCCTCCACTAACACACCAAACAGCTCAGGTCTAGTTACTCATTGAAAATTAGAATAAAGTTACAGCAAGATTTCATCATAAATGAAGTCAAACCCTAAAGATTTCAGAACACAACTGCTACAAGGAGCCACGAGGGAAGCAATACAAAGTCAACCTTGCCTCAGAGAAAGGCAGTTAAACAATTTCTCTTTTTTAAAGCAGCATAATCTCCCCAAACGGAAGTGCACTGTTCCCGGAGAAGGGTCCTGGAGAGGGTTTTCCTCGTTGGTGCCGGCCATCCACCTCCCCGAAAGGCGGGAGCTAGGTCGACGGAAGAATTCTTCCGACCAAGGCGCGGACTGATGTAGCCGCGCCGATTTACGTTCCCCGTGCAGCCCAGGCCCAAGGGTCGGTGCGTGCTGAACAGTTAAGTCAAAACAGCTCCGTCCGTCAGAGGTGTGCAAAAGGGAAAACCCGCTCCTGGGCGACGCGACCACGCCACCCTAACCCGCAGCATAGATAAGGGCATTCGGGGAGGCGGTGGGTGGGCCTCAAGCGACGGAAAACCCTCCTCCAGCACGGGGTTGTGACAGCCTAGTCTCCGTAGCACAGACAGGGTGGCCACCAAGAGACAGGAACAGACAGCGAAAGCCAAAGCGGCCCCAGGGTAGGGGGTGAGGCTGCCTGTTGGACGAGGGGACCAGGTGGGACAGGCGTTTTGGACAGGCCGTCCTCCCGTCAAAGGAGGAAGAGCCCGAGAAGAAGGGGCGGGAAGAAGCTACAAGCAGGGAAAGAAGCAGAGCAGGCAGGCAGCTCTCCTTAAAGCCAAAGAAGGCACTGGTCCAAACCCCCCAGAAGCAGACTAGAGAGCAGATCAGCTGCAAAAGACCAGGGAAAGCCAAGAACACAGAGAGACCCAAGTAAAGTTTCGGAGCTGAGCTTTGCTTACAAGGAGGAACGTGTGACAAAGATACCTAGAAGTACAGGGCCTGTGGAAAAGAGCACTCCCAAAGACCCAGACTAACAACTGCTTTCCTGAAAACCTGCTTTGCAGTGCACTAAGCCTAAACAGCCCTCTGTCAATTGTCTGTCATTCAAACCAATCATCAGGGGAGAGCACGAACGCAGTCCCCCACTACCACAAATTATGCAGTTGAGTTTCCCGCATTTAGGGAAATCGCAGGCGTCAGCACACCTGCAGTGCAATGGATGAGCCTCACCCTGGAAAAACCACCTTCGTGATCATGGTATCTCCCCTGCCAGATAAGTATGAGTTCCTGCTGCCCGGCCGCGCCGCCCTCGCTCGCCCCGCACTTATAACGCACGGGGCGGACCGCCGCGCCCCCACCGCCGGCCTCGCCCACACCGGCCCCCACTGCCGACAGCTGCCCCGACGCGGCCCCCGGAGACCGTCCCTTCCCCACGCCGAGCTCCCGGTGCCAAAGTCGGGGCCTGCCTGGCAGCCTGCGTCCGCTCCCACGATGCTCTGCTCGCACACAGATCTGCATACCTGCTCACGCGGCTCCGCCCCTCCGCTCGGGCCCCTCCCCCTGCCCGCCCGGGCCGCCGCTCTTGCGTGCTCAGCTCTTTGAGCTCAGATGGGGTGTAGTGCTCAGATCCAGTGCCACAGACCTTAACTTTGCCATGTGAGGGTCATTCTATCCCCATTACCTGGCTTGCTTATTTATACCTATGACTGTCTTTAACTGTTGTATGCGTGATGTACCCTCACTGCTTGCTGACTGTATCTTGAACTCACCCACAGTATACCCCACATTGGGGACATTGCACACTGTATAAGTTATGTGCTGTCCAATACCAAAGTACTAGCATCCCCCTATACTCTGTATGTCACCCCTGATGACCAGTAACTGATGTTACAAACTCTCTGTAGGCCTTCTGGCTGGGAAAGCATTATCTAAATTGTATCTATTCTTAAACATTTTCTAATAAACATTTAAAACTAAAATCGCCCTATACTCTGTATGTCACCCCCGATGACCAATATCTGACGTTTCAACTCTCTGTATCGTTCATTTTCAAATATTTTCTAATAAACTTTTAAATCTTGGCCTATCCAAGGCCGTGATCAAGTGTCTAGCTGTTTTTGGTCTTTTGCTCGAGATGAAAACCTTCTCTGTGTCTTGGGAACCTTGAGGTAAAAAATTATCTAAGTTGTAGCGGGTCCCGTCCCGGGAAGCCAGGCCATCGGAGAGACGATGTGGCCCACCTGCTGCTGGGGAAAGAGTTCAGCTTGCATTTCGCTTCTCTCTCGCTCTCTCTCGCTCTCTCCCCACCGGAAGTTGGTCCAATACAAGAATGACCTCCCCTGCCTTGTCTCACGTCAGTTTCTCCTCAGGGCAGAAGGTCGGGTGTTGTCAGCCACTCTCCAGAAACTGGACGGCCACTCGATCCCTTTTGTTACCTGCCAAGTGAGGCTGAGTGCACTGGCAGGCAGCGCCGTTTGAAGAAGTGGAAGATTGGACAAATGACCAGGGAGGAGTATAAAAATATTGCTCAGGCACGCAGGAGTGAAATCAGGAAGGGCAACTCACGCTTGGAGTTGCAGCTAGCAAGAGATGTTAAGAGTAACAACAAGAAGGGTTTCTTCAGGGATGTTAGCAACAAGAAGAAAGTCAAGGAAAGTGTGGGCCCCTTACAGAATGAGGGAGGCGACCTAGTGACAGAGGATGTGGAGAAAGCTAATGTACTCAATGCTTCCCCACCCTCCCCCTTCGTGATTTTGTCTTCACGAACAAAATCAGCTCCCAGACTGCTGCTCTGGGCAGCACAGCATGGAGAGGAGGTGACCAGCCCTCTGTGGAGAAAGAAGTGCTTCAGGACTATTTAGAAAAGCTGGATGAGCACAAATCCATGGGGCTGGATGCGCTGCATCCGAGGGTGCTAAAGGAGTTGGCGGGTGTGATTGCAGAGCCACTGGTCATTATCTTTGAAAATTCATGGCCATTGGGGGAGGTCCCAAATGACTGGGAAAAGGCTAATATAGTGCCCATTTTTAAAAGAGGGAAGGAAGAAGGAGGATCCGGGGAACTACAGGCCAGTCAGCCTCACCTCAGTCCCTGGAAAAATCATGGAGCAGGTCCTCAAGGAATCAATTCTGAAGCACTTAGAGGAGAGGCAAGTGATCAGGAGCGGTCAGCATGGATTCAGCAAGGGCAAGTCACGCCTGACTAACCTAATTGCCTTCTGTGAGGAGAGAACTGGGTCTGTGGATGAGGGAAAAGCAATGGATGTGTTCTTCCTTGACTTTAGCAAAGTTTTGATACGGTCTCCACAGTATTCTTGTCGGCAAGTTCAAGAAGTTTGGGCTGGATGAATGGACTATAAGGTGGACTATAAGCTGGCTAGGTCCTCGGGCTCAACGGGTAGTGATCAATGGCTCCACGTCTAATTGGCAGCCGGTCTCAAGCGGCGTGCCCCAAGGCTCGGTCCTGGGGCCGGTTGTGTACAATATCTTCGTTAAGGATCTGGAGGATGGCGTGGACTGCACTCTCAGCAAGTTTGCAGATGACGCTAAACTGGGAGGAGCGGTCGATACGCTGGAGGGTACGGATAGGCTACAGAGGGACCTAGACAAATTGGAGGATTGGGCCGAAAGAAACTTGATGAGGTTCAACAAGGACAAGTGCCCAGTCCTGCACTTAGGATGGAAGAATCCCGTGCACTGCTCCAGACTAGGGACCGAATGGCTAGGCAGCAGTTCTGCAGAAAAGGACCTAGGGGTTACAGTGGACGAGAAGCTGGATAGGAGTCGACAGCGTGCCCTTGTTGCCAAGAAGGCTAACGGCATTTTGGACTGTATACGTAGGGGCATTGCCAGCAGATCGAGGGATGTGGTCGTTCCTTTCTCTTCGACGTTGGTGAGGCCTCATCTGGAGTACCGTGTCCGGTTTTGGGCCCCACACTGCAAGAAGGATGTGGAAAAACTGAAAAGAGTCCAGCATAGGGCAACAAAAGTGATTAGGGGGCTGGAAGACACGATTTATGAGGAGAGGCTGAGGGAACTGGGATTGTTTAGTCTGCAGAAGAGAAGAATGAGGGGGGAGTTGATCGCTGCTTTCAACTACCTGAAAGGGGGTTCCAAAGAGGATGGATCTAGACTGTTCTCAGTGGCACCAGATGACAGAACGAGGAGCAATGGTCCCAAGTTGCGGTGGGGAAGGTTTAGGTTGGATCTTAGGAAAACCCTTTTCACTAGGAGGGTGGTGAAGCACTGGAATGGGTTCCCTAGGGAGGTGGTGGAATCTCCTTCCTGAGAGGTTTTTAAGGTCAGCCTTGACAAAGCCCTGGCTGGGATGATTTAGTTGGGGATTGGGTTGGACTAGATGACCTCCTGAGGTCCCTTCCAACCCTGATATTCCATGATTTGAAGCTGTTCCCGTGTATCAAGGTGAGCTGCAGCTCAGCGAACCCCAAGGATCTGAGCGAGGCGAGCTACTTTGCAGCAGAGGCAGACCAAGCAACAGGTACAACGCGGGGTCGCACCCCGGCCGGCAGATAGAATCTCATGTGCGAGATCCCGGCTCCTGTTACTTTGCAAAGTGTGTGCGTTTGCTCCGGGTTTTAGCTGTGGGCCAAGTGCCCTCTGGCTTCTCGTCCGGGCTCCGTCCTCCATGCGCCTGGGCATCAGCGAGACTGTCTCAGGAGAGCAGCTGCCCCATCCCAATCTCCGCCCAGCCGGGGAAGGAGCAGAGGCAGCCCGGAGAAAAGACTCCTTTGAGCGCCGGAGACGGCCGGGGCATCTTATTTGCATAGCCACAGTGCATTGCGTGCAGCGAAGCGAGTCCCTGGTCGAGGGGCTGGTTTTGCTCCCTGTGTCCCCGGTTTCGATGATCCAACTCGGGCTGCCAATCGGTTCAATTCCATTTCCTCTGAAAGCTAGCGGTGTAGCGGGCTGGGAGAGTAGTCACCCTGACTTTTTGGAGCGTAGGCGGTTGCCCCGGCAGCGCCTCTGCCACGAGTTCTACATACTCTGCTTTCTCTTCAGTTCGTATAAATCTTTCGCCTTTTACTAAAGATTTCAGTGGAGAGGAATGTTGATGAGTTTGTACCCAACTTTTTAAGGCTTTGTTTTGGCAAGGGTGTTGCCTGCTGTGAGAAAAACAGAGGAGTGCTCCCTGAGCTGGTGTCATTGGCTGAAGCTTTTCTATAGTATGAAAAAAGTATAGTAGGGAGCACTTGGCATTGGCTGCTGTCAGCAGACAGGATACTGGGCTAGGTCTTTAACTTGGACGGGTAGCTGGGAAGACGGTCAATCAGACAGAACCCGTTCGACAAACCTTTCCATTTCCTTGCTATTGCCTGACTCCTTTAATTCATTTCCTTTGAAGTCAAATGAAGTCAAACCCTAAAGATTTCAGAACACAACTGCTATAAGGAGCCACGAGGGAAGCAATACAAAGTCAACCTTGCCTCAGAGAAAGGCAGTTAAACAATTTCTCTTTTTGAAAGCAGCATAATCTCCCCAAACGGAAGGGCACTGTTCCCGGAGAAGGGTCCTGGAGAGGGTTTTCCTCGTTGGTGCCGGCCATCCACCTGCCCGAAAGGCGGGAGCTAGGTCGACGGAAGAATTCTTCCGACCAAGGCGCGGACTGATGTAGCCGCGCCGATTTACGTTCCCCGTGCAGCCCAGGCCCGAGGGTCGGTGCGTGCTGAACAGTTAAGTCAAAACAGCTCCGTCCGTCAGAGGTGTGCAAAAGGGAAAACCCGCTCCTGGGCGACACGGCCACGCCGCCTAACCCGCAGCGTAGCTAAAGGGCATTCGGGGAGGCGGTGGGTGGGCCTCAAGCGACGGAAAGCCCTCCTCCAGCATGGGGTTGTGACAGCCTAGTCTCCGTAGCGCAGACAGGGTGGCCACCAAGAGACAGGAACAGACAGCGAAAGCCAAAGCGGCCCCAGGGCAGGGGGCGAGGCTGCCTGTTGGACGAGGAGACCAGGTGGGACAGGTGTTTTGGACAGGCCGTACTCCTGTCAAAGGAGGAAGAGCCTGAGAAGGAGGGCCGGGCAAGAAGCTACAAGCAGGGAAAGAAGCAGAGCAGGCAGGCAGCTCCCCTTACAGCCAAGGAAGGCACCAGTCCAAGCCCCCCAAAAGCAGACTAGAGAGCAGATCAGCTGCAAAAGACCAGGGAAAGCCAAGAACACAGAGAGACCCAAGTTTCGGAGCTGAGCTTTGCTTACAAGGAGGAACGTGTGACAAAGATACCTAGAAGTACAGGGCCTGTGGAAAAGAGCACTCCCAAAGACCCAGACTAACAACTGCTTTCCTGAGAATCTGCTTTGCAGTGCACTAAGACTAAACCGTCCCCTATCAATTGTCTGTTGTTCAAACCAATCACCAGGGGAGAGCGCGAACGCAGTTCCCTACTACCACAAATTATGCAGTTGAGTTTCCCGCATTTGGGGAAATCGCAGGGGTCAGCACACCCGCAGTGCAATAGATGAGCCTCATCCTGGGAAAACCACCTTCGTGATCATGGTATCTCTCCTGCCAGGTAAGTATGAGTTCCTGCCGCCCGGCCGCCGCCCGCCCTCGCCCCACACTTATAACACACGGGCGGACCGCGCGCCCCACCGCCGGCCTCGCCCACACCGGCCCCCACTGCCGACAGCTGCCCCGACGCGGCCCCCGGAGACCGTCCCTTCCCCACGCCGAGCTCCCGGTGCCAAAGTCGGGCCCTGCATGGCAGCCTGCGTCCGCTCCCACGATGCTCTGCTCGCACACAGATCTGCATACCTGCTCACGCGGCTCCGCCCCTCCGCTCGGGCCCCTCCCCCTGCCCGCCCGGGCCGCCGCTCTTGCGTGCCCTGTAGGGGTTGCCTGGTCCCGTCCCGGGAAGCCAGGCCAGCAGAGAGACCACGTGGCCCACCTGCTGCTGGGGAAAGAGCGCAGCTTGCGTGTTGCTTCTCTGGGCTGGTCTACACTAAGGGGACAATCGATCTAAGATACGCAACTTCAGCTCCGTGAATAACGTGGCTGAAGTCGAGTATCTTATATCGATCACTTACCCGTCCTCACGGCGCGGGATCGATGTCCGGGGCTCTCCATGTCGACTCCGCCACCTCCGTTCGCGGTGGTGGAGTTCCGGAGTCAACAGGAGCGCACTCGGGGATCGATATATCGCGTCTAGATGAGACGCGATATATCGATCCCTGAAAAATCGATCGCTACCCGCCGATACGGCGGGTAGTGAAGACGTATGCTCTCTCTCTCGCTCGCTCGCTCTCTCTCTCTCCCCACCGGAAGTTGGTCCAATACAAGAATGGCCTCCCCTGCCTTGTCTCACATCAGTTTCTCCTCAGGGCAGAAGGTCGGGTGTTGTCAGCCACTCTCCAGAAACTGGACGGCCACTCGATCCCTTTTGTTACCTGCCAAGTGAGGCTGAGTGCACTGGCAGGCAGGGCCGCCCAGAGGGGGGGCAAGAGGGGGAATTTGCCCCAGGCCCCGAGCCCCACAGGGGCCCCCACCAGAGTTTTTCGTGGCCCCTGGATCAGGTTCCTTCACTCGCTCTGGGGAGCCTGGAAAACTCTTGCGGGGCCGGGCGCAGGAGCTTCTTCCGCTCCCAGTCTTTGCCAGCGGCTGGGGTCCTTCCACCTCGGAGACCCCCCAGTTTCAGGCGCCAGGCCCAGCCCCTGCCCTGGGCCCGTGGGATCCGGGCTGGGGGGGCATGGGGCAGAGGCAGCGCGGAGTGAAAGGGCTTCACCCCCCCCGCTGGGCCTGGGGGGCAGCAGCGGGGGGGGGGCTGAGCTGCCTGGGAGCAGCCCCAGAAGCGGCAGCCTGGGGCGCGGGGCCTTCAACCCCCAACCTGCCCCTGCAGTGTCCACCCCACCTGTGACCCTCCCGTCAGCCCCGCCCCGGCATCCCCTCCCCACCCTGTCCGCTCTGCCCGGCCTTTCCCTTCGCCCCCGTGCTCAGCACCCCGACCCCACCCTACTCCTCCCCGGCCACAGCGCCCTGCCCCTAATTGCCTCCAGCCCATTTCTCCATGGCTGGGCCCCACTTTCCCAACCCCCCACTGCCCCAGTCCATCCCCAGGGTGTGAGTTTCCTCATCTCCAATCTCTGCTACCCCCCAACCTGCCGGCTTCCCCTTTTCAGCCACTGTGGGGTCCTCCAACCCGCCCCCACCCATCCACTCTGGGCTCTCTAAATCCCACATTCCCACAATGCACCTTGGTATCCCCACCTTCCTCTATCCCTTATCCCCCTAGTCCCTTCTCTTGGGTCCTCCTGGACACCTCAACCCACAGTCCGGCCCCCACATACATCCCAGTCACTCATTCACACGCTGAGCTAGTCCTTCAGGGGCCTCCACAGCCCCCCAAACTCCTCCATCCATGAGCCCCGTGGGCCTGTGGCCGGGAAGTGGGGGAAGCTCCCACTTTGGCTGGGCTGGGTGTGGGTGTTAATCTTTTCCTGGCTTGTGTGTGCTGAGCTCACAAAGGCTTTTTGCTCCCTCGGGGTGGGGGGTGGTTTTGGCCGAAGGTGACGTGGTTTGGTAGCCCTGTGGATGCTGCGTGGTGTCTGGAATGGGGCGTGTGTGTTCCCATCATGCCCCTTCCCCTCTGCCTGCAGAGCTGAGCACAGACAGGTCTGAGGAGCAGAGCAGGAGCTCTGGGAAGGAGAAGAGCAATATGAAGATGGAGTCTAAGACGAGGCCAGGTGACTTCTGTGGAGGGAGACATGCTGGACAGCGCCAAGGATTGAGGAGACAACCAGGTGTGAGCCCCGGGCTCAGATTTCTGATTGTAGCTGTGATGGCAGAATGGGAGGAGGGTTGAAGCCGGAGCCCTGGGATGCGGGAGTAGCGAGAAGAGGAGCCTCGCCACCATTGCTTTTTCTTTTCCTCTTGTGTTGTGTTTCATACCAAGGGAAAAGAAGTCGCGGGGACAGAGTCCAGCCCCGAGGTGAGATGGCAAGTGAGCGAGAGCAGTGACAGGGTGAATCCTGTTGATGCCAGGCAAGACCTGCCCAGCTGGGATGAGAGTAGCTGTCTCTGTCGGTGAGAGAAGTGTCTGGTTTGGGGAGGGCTCTGGTCACAGCCCCCCTGGCTCCAGGCAGGGACGTCCCGTTACCTGGGTGTGGGTTTCTGGACTAGCTGTGGCTTCAAGGAGATGATGTTGCCATTTGCGGGGCTGATCATCTCTCTGGCCAGGAGTGGTGTGTGCTCCTAGCAGAAAGTTGGATCCATGAGGGTGACTCCCTGTTCTGAGTTTCTTTCTTCCTCTGAGGTTTCTCTCTCTGTGTTGGTCAACTTACACTCAAACTCTCTCTCTCTCCTTTCATGGACACCTGTCATGTTCAGTTGCCTTCATCCTCTTCCTCTGCTCCTCCTCCCCCAGTCTCCTATGGGCTCAGCTGGGTCTATCTGCCCACAGGCAAGGTCTCTGCCATACTGGGAAGGATGTGTCCTGCCTGCCAGGATAAGGGGTTGCTCCTCCCACCCTCTATCTTCAGGAGACCTCATTGCTGTAACTGGGTCACAGCATGAGTGGCCAGTCATGTATTTGGGGCTGTGGGGTCTGAGACTGAGAGGGGTGGGCGCGCAGTCATGGCTTTCGGCACAGGATTAGAGATGCCCAGAACCCCCCTTATCACCCGCTAGCTCCATTACTGCATCACCCAAAAGCCTCGCTCAAGGTCCACTATGCCTCCTTGTGCTGGGCACTGCAGGAGCCAATCAGAGGACAGCAGGATGCATGAGGAAATAGATGAGTGTGTGAGGCAGATGGGTGAAATGGTGTGTGTGGCATACTTTGAGGACGGATGGGGGGTTGACGGTTGGACAGACAGCGGGACAGATGGAGAGCTGCAGGGACGGATCGTGACATCACAGGCTGGACTTGTGATGGGTTCAGCTCATGGCCGCTGGCCCTGTCATCTCCTGCCCCCATCTGCCCGTCTGACTCTGCCCCTGTCTCTCGCAGGCAGCACTCAGCAGAGTCTGGCCTTGTCGTTACACTGGTGCCACATGCAGTGCACACCTGTGTGTTATGTGCTCCTGGAGAGCTCAGGCAGGGACAAGCGTGCGGCTCACGGCTCCTGAACCAGCAACTCCAAAGCCTGCCACAGATCTCCCCCTCCTTGGGCAGCAAGACCCTGGCCGTGGGGTTCCCTGTCCCTACTCGCTGCCAAAGCAGCCTGCTCAGCACAGAGACCGAGGTCACCTACCTCCACCCAGCCTCTAGCTGGAGCTGCTCCAGCCCCGAATTGCTGGTATCCAGCCTGGCCGGAGTTGGTGTGATGTCCTAGCGGAGTCCGTTCTTTCTCCCCGGTAGATGACGATTTTCCCCACTGCAGTTAGTTGCTCTTTCTCTGCTTCCCCATAGACCCTCCCCAGTGATAATGACCCCTGCTGGCCAGGCACGGGAGTGTCCTGTAGGTGCCTTCTTGTAGGAACAGTGACTCCTGGTGGCGAGGGGCAGCAATGCCTGGCTTGTATCCCCCCTAGCATTGCTGCAGCGACCCCTGGTGGCCACTGAGGGCAGTTGCCTATGTGACCCCACCACTGCCATTGCGCCTGTGAGCGCTGGTGGGTAGGTGAGGCAGGGCCCTGTATGTATATCAGCCATTGGGGCAGTGCCCTCTGCGTATCCCACTCTCATCTCGGTGACTCGTGTTGTCCCAGTGGGGCAGTCCCCTGTGTGTATTTACTCCCCCAACCCCTGCATTGGGCCAGTGAGCACTGGTAGCCAGAGGAGTCAGTGCCTGAGGTGTGTTCTTCACCTCCCCCAAGGTGGCAGGGTGCCTGGGTGGCCGTGTCAGGCACTGCCCTGGGTATCTTCCAACCCCTTTGTGGCAGTGATCCCTGCTCCTGGTGTGTGTCACTCCCCCACTAGGGATGTGCACTGGTGGCCAAGTATAGCAGTGCCCTGTGTGTAGCCCCCTCCCCACCCCAGGGTGACCAGATAGAAAGTGTGAAGAATCGGGACAGGGTGGAGGGTAATAGGCACCTACATAAGAAAAAGCCCTGAATATCGGGACTGTCCCTATAAAATCAGGACATCTGGTCACCCTATCCCCTCTACCCCTGTGCCAGATATGGCAGGCACTGATCCCTGGCATCCCCGTGGGGCAGTGACCCCTGCTGGTCAGGTGGGGCAGTGCCCTGTGTGTGTGTGTCCCCCCTATTTAGGTAGTGACCCCTGGTGGCTAAGTGAGGCAGTGGCCTTTGATTTCCTCTTCTCTCCCCAGCCTCCTCTCTCTCTGGGGTAGGGCCCCCAGTTGGGGCACTACCCGATGTGTATCTCTACTAATTGGAGCAGTGACCTCCCCGTGGTGCCCTGGTGTGGCAGTGCCCTATTGGTATCTCCCTCCCCCTCTCCCCACACCATTGTGGTAGCGGCCACTTCAGGCAGAGGCCTGTTTATCACCCCCCCACCATTGCAGCAGTTTTCCCTGGTGGCCATGTGCGGCAGTGCCCTGCATGTATCCCCCCCAACCATTGCTGCAGTGACCCCAGGTGCCCAGTTTGAGTAGTAGCCTGTGTGTACCTCACCTCTTGGGGCAGTAATGTGTGGGGCCAGCTAAGACAGTGCACAGTCTGGTGACCACGTAGAGCAATGGCCTGTATGTACCATCTCCTCTGGAGCAGTGACCACTGGTGTCTTGGTGCTAAGATGCAGCCACCGCTGGGTTACATGTTGGGGCTGTTTACAGGACAATGGGGACAGGCCCCCCCCCCCCGTTCCAGGAAGTAGGGGAATGTCTGGTGTTCAGAGCAGAGCATTCCACCTTCTATTGAACTGTGATACTCTGAGCACCTTTCCCCTGCATGAAGAAAACCCTGTGTGGCTCCAAAGCTGGTCCAGTAACAGGTATCACCTCACCTGCCTTGTCTCCCTGGTATTCTGGGCGGTGTCCAACTTCCCTTTCGCTGTTGGTCCTCAAACCTCCTCCAAGCAACGCCCCCCCAGTCCCTTAAGATGCTAAACCTCCCCTGGAGCCCAACCCTGGTGGGGGGGGGAGGTGCCCAACCCTGGTGGGGGGGGCACCCCACCTGAAAACCCTACTGCACCATGGGAGTGGTAGTGTCCACTGCCTCCATCTCCCACCAGCCAGGGTGGCCCCTGCACCATGGGAGTAGTCATGTCTCCTGCTTCCATTTCCTGACAGCCGCTGCCAGGTCCAGCCCAGACTTCCCGTTTCTGGTGCGAGTCCGGAAGCAGATGCTGCCATGAGTTGGTGCTGGGAAGGGTGGTGCTGGTGTCAGGAGAAAGTAGGAGGAGTAGGTGGGGTCTGTGCTACTGCGGGGAGGTGCTGCCCTTGCTGTGAAAAGGCCCCGCCGTTAGGGGAGATGTCATCTCCCTGCCCTGCCACGCTCTGCACCAGCCCCTGCTTGTCACGGGAGCAGGTCTGGCTCCAGGCACCAGTGTAGCAAGCAGGTGCTTGGAGGGACCAGTTCAAAGGGGCGGCCCGTCCGGTATCGGGGCATAAAGCCAGGTGTTTTGACCATCTATACCCTGCGATGTTATGGGCATAATATAATATTTTATTCAGCCAATCACTCAGACAAACAAGTTGTTTATATTTGCAGGAGATAATGCTGCCCGCTTCTTGTTTACACTCCTCTGCATGAGATGTCACAATTGTTTCCTTGGCAATGGAGTGTGATGTCACAGACTGTGTCCATCATCATGTAATGACTGACTGCACCCATCACTTTTAAACCACTTGGCTCTGTCCTTACTCCTGTCCTAAAATTATCTTTTCTCCTGTCACTGAGCTCTCTTGTTGCTGCGGGGTACTGTACGTGTGAGGCAGGGCGGGTTGGGAGAAGAAATATTCTTTATCTGAAGAAGTGATCTGTGTGAGGAAAACATTTGGAAACTTGTTTACTGAGTGAGTTCTTCACTCTACCTGATGGCATTTGTCTGTTTGTAACATGAACTTGTGAACACCACATCCAATCAATTCCAAAATTCCAGGAATATTCTAGGCATCAGTGAGCAGAACCGTATTGGTTTTGGTGAAAATTGGAATGGGAAATAGACCAGTAGGGCTTAAGTTAGGTTTGGCACCTAACTCCTATTGAAATCGGTGGGTGTTATGCACCTAACCTGCTGGTGGGATTTTCAAAAGCACCTTTAAGAATCTCTTTGCATCTTAAGCACCTAAATACCTTTGAAAAGCTGCTCCTTCATCTCTGCCTCAGTTCTCCATCTATAAATGGAGGTTAATAGTTCTTTATCCTACTGTTTGCCTATCTTGTCTATTTGTTCAGATTTTATTTGAGGCCTGGGGTGGGGGGCAGCGAAGCCTCGGGGCGAGGGCAGGCCTCCCCATGCGCCGAGTCTCTGTCCCGCGCTCTCTCGGCCAATCAGGGAGCGGGGAGGGGCGCGGCGAAGTGACGAGTTACGGCCCCTCCTCCAATAGAGGCCGCGTGTGAGAGAGAAGAGAGAACTACGCTTCCCAGTGTGCACCGGGCGGGCGTTGTCTGAGCAACCGTCCGTCACTTCCGCTCTGAGGCAGGCCAGTAACTACAACTCCCAGCCTGCCCGGGGGGGCCTCCGTCCTCTCCAGCCCAGGTATGGGCGGGTCCCTGGGTCAACCTGACACCTCCCCCCCCAACGCAACTCCTCATCCCCGCTCCGCCCCCCAGAGAGCCCCGACGTGAACTCGCGTGTCCCGGGTCTCGGCCCGGCCCTGCCCCCGCCCTGCAGCGCCGCCCCGCCAGCGCCCCGCCTGCTTCTCCCTTGGCCTCGTCTCTCCCAACTCGGGAGCTGTTGGATGGAGCCATATGGAAATACGGAGGGCCAGGACTCCTGGGTTCTCCCCAGCTCTGGGAGGAAGTGGGGCTAGGGGTAGAGTGGGGAGGGGCAGGGCTGGGATACAGGACTCCTGGGTTCTCCCCCCAGCTCTGGAAGGGAAGTAGGGCTAGGGGGGTAGAGTGGGGGAGGGGCAGGGCTGAGAGCCAGGACTCCTGGGTTCTCCCCCCAGCTCTGGGAGGGGAGTGGGGCTAGGGGGGTAGAGTGGGGGAGGGGCAGGGCTGGGAACCAGGACTCCTGGGTTCTCCCCCCAGCTCTGGGAGGGGAGTGGGGCTGGGGGGGATAGAGTGGGGGAGGGGTTGGGGTGCCTGCTGCCCTCGCGGCAACCAGCAGAGCCCCCCCTGCAACTTGCTCCCCCCAACCATGCGCTTGGTGTGCTGGTGCCTGGAGCCGCCCCTGGTTCCAGCCCCTCTGCCCAGGCAGCTCCCCCAGCCTGACACACACACACACAGCCCCTGCACCCGCCCACCCCAGGTCTCCTCAGCCCAGAGGGGAGCCCCCCGGCTGAGTGGGGAATCAGAACCCCCCAAAATTACCCTGGGACCAGCATGATCTGCCTCCGCCCTGCCCTGCTCCGCATGTATTCGGAGTGAGTCAGTTTCCCTGTTCCACCATGTGTCCTGCCCTGTGTCTCTTCTCCTCCCCAGTTCCCTCCAAACCAGCCCATTTCCCTGCACCCTGGACTGGGTCTCTGCCAACCCCGCTTCTCCCCTCCTGCCCCCAATATCTCCCCGCCCCTGCAGGTCTATAGGGCTGGATCCCTCCCTCCCCCCTTCTCCCCTCATTTCCTTCCTCTCGGGGTCTATGGGGCTGGGTCTCTCCTCCCTCCATCCCCTCCCCTGCCCCCAATATCCCTTTGGGGCTCTGTGGGGCTGGGGCTCTCTCCCTGCCCCTGTGCTCCCCCCTGCACAGCATGTCCTGGGAGTGACTCAGATTCCCTGGACCAACGTTTCACCCCCACCCCCGCCCCACATGTCTCCCTCCACCCCACCCCATTTCCCCTGCACCCCAGGCTGGTCTCTGCCAACCCCCCTTCTCCCCTCTTGACCCCAATATCCCCTGCTCCTACAGGTCTATGGGGCTGGGTCTCTCCCCCCATCCCCTCATCCCTTCCCCCAATATCTCCCTGCCCCAGGCTGTCTATTGGGCTGGGTCTCTCCCTGAAGCCCCGCCCCCAGCCTGGGGCTCACAGACAATCCCCGCCCCGCGGCTGTGACGTGCGCTGGGGCTGTGACGTGAGGTGACGTGTTCACTCTCTGCAGGCGACTCATTCACTGGAGACCAAAACGACAGAAGGTGTCGCGTGTCCATGGGCGGGGCTATGCAGATGAGCAGCGTCTGGCCGCAGGACGGAGAGCAGCGAGAGGAACCGAAGGAGCCCGGCGGAGAGAATTCTCTGCGTGTGGACAGAATCCGGTGTGGGGAGTTCGTGCTGTGGGTGCCTGCACCGGAGTCACTTCGGGGCAGTGATTGCCACTGAGCTACGTATAGACCCCACCCTTCTCTGGTAAGGCGGGGCTTCTACTTTCAGCCTTGGGGAGGGGGGCGGCTCTGTAATGTCACAGCCCATGGAAGGGGCGGGGGGGGATTGAATCATGTTTGTGAAGTGGGAGAGCAACTTCCCCCGCTGCCACTCACTCTCCACTAGGAGGCTGGGCTGGGATCTCTAGGGAGGGGAGCCCAGGAAACAAACAGTCTCCCCTATGGAACCCAGGAGTCCTGGCTCCCAGTCCCCCTGCTCTAGACCCCCTTCCACCCCCCAGAGCCAGGGATAGAACCCAGGGGTCCTGGTGCCCAGCCCCCTCCCTGCTCTGACCACTAGATCCACTCCTCCCAGGAAGTGCAGGTGTCACTGGGTCTGTGTCCCAGCTCTGCTAAGGGCCTTGACTGATGTTCCCAAAGTGCTTCCTTCTGAATCCAGCACATCTGCCCCCGTCCCTGGTCACTGCCCACCCCCATGTGGGGGCACCAGCACTGTGGTGGGTCGTGATGGGAAATTGTCCAAGCTGGCCCAGGAGAGATGTGTGTGTCCCTGCTGCCCCCTGCTGGTGGGGCTGAGCCCCGCTCTGTGTGTGTGGTTGCTTTGCAGGATTTTGTATCCTGCAGCAAGTGACACACACACACACACAAACACACACACATTGATGCACAAAGGGACTCACACAATCCCAAGAACACACACACAACACACCCAGAGGGGCATGCTAGCCCAACCCCCAAAAAGAGAAACAATCACACCCCCAGCCACACTCACAATCACACACACACCCCAGAATATTCACAATTGTGCTCAGAGACACAACCGCACACAGTTCACTCCCACTGCTCCCAACACAAGGACCTCCTGCCCCACACAGCGTGTGCCGAGGCCTGTGGAACTCACTGCCGCTGGACAGCTACCAATGAGAATGGACCTTTCCAGGAGACCAATAGACATGGCCGTGGTGACAGATGGGGCTGGGCTCCCAGGGTCTGACCCGGGCTGAGACTGGTTCTGACCTAGAGGCAGGGGTGAGCTGGAGCCGGTTCGCACCGGTTCGCGCGAACCCGTTGTTAAATTTAGAAGCGGTTTTAGAACCGCTTGTTAACTAGCTTCCCTGCGAGGGAAGCTTTGATGGGCTCTGCCTGGGAAGCCTGTAATTCCTCCTCCCGGCCGCCGGGGGGCGCTGCGCCGCGGGAGCCACGTGAGCTGCCTCCTGGCCCTGCTGCTGCTCCTGCTCTTTGGACCTCTGGCCCTGGGGCTCCTGCTGCTGCCTGGTGAGTCCCCGGCTGCCTCCTGCTGCTCCCAGCCCCCCCCCCCGGGGGAGTGTCTGCGCCCCTCCCCCGCCTTCCCTCCCCCAGCCACCCCCTGCCCCACCCCCTGCCCACTGCCGCCTCTGCCCCAGCCGCCCCTGCCCCAGCCAGCCCCAGCCAGCCCCTCCCCACCTTCCTGCCTGCAGCTCCCCGTGTGAGTATCTGCGCCCCTCCCCCGCCTTCCCTGCCCCCAGCCAGCCCCTGCCCCACCCCCTGCCCCCAGCCAGCCCCTCCCCCGCCTTCCCTGCCCCCAGCCACCCCCAGCCACCCCTGCCCCTGCCCCAGCCAGCCCCTGCCAGCCCCAGCCAGCCCCTGCCCCACCCCTGCCCACAGCCACCTCTGCCCCCAGCCAGCCCCTGCCCCAGCCAACCCCTGCCAGCCCCTGCCCACAGCCACCCCTGCCCGCAGCTACCCGCAGCCAGCTCCTGCCCCCAGCCAGCCCCTGCCCCCAGCCAGCCCCTGCCCACTGCCACCCTCTGCCCCCAGCCAGCCCCTGCCCACTGCCGCCCTCTGCCCCCAGCCAGCCCCTGCCCACAGCCACCCCTGCCCCAGCCAGCCCCTGCCCGCAGCCACCCCAGCCACCCCTGCCCACAGCCACCCCCTGTCCACAGCCGCCCGCAGCCACCCCCTGCCCACAGCCGCCCGCAGCCACCCCCTGCCCACAGCCACCCGCAGCCCGCCCGTCTGCATCACCTGCCCACAGCCAGCCCGTGTCACTCCCTGCCTCCAGCTAGCCCTGCCCCACACCCCTATCTGCAGCCAGCCCCACATCCACTGGTGCCCTGCAGTTCCCAGGGCACTAACCCTGCACACCTGCTTTAATGAGGGGGCAGGGAGCAGCTGGGACCCACACATGTGCACACCTAGAGTGACCAGACAGCAAGTGTGAAAAATCGGGACGGGGGTGAGGGGTAATAGGAGCCTATATAAGAAAAAGACCCAAAAATTGAGACTGTCCCTGATCACCACCCACACATGTGAAACGGAGCTCATTTCTAGTTCAGCCCCATCTTTTTAAAAAAGAACTTTAGGTAGGGTTAAAATACATCTGTATTTTCCTGGACATGTCAGGCTTTTCGGTTCTTAATCACCTCCTGGGAAAATATGGACATATGGTAACCCTATTGGTACAAAAAATACATGCTGTCGCACATCCCTTAAATCAGAACTTTTATAGGAACCCGTTGTTAAATCAGAACTTTTATAGGGAACCCGTTGTTAAGATTTTGGCAGCTCATCACTGCCTAGAGGGTCTATCCAGCCAGGGCAGCGTGACCCACACACAGACCCACCAGAAGCGCCTTTCTTAGCGGGTGTCCCAGGCCATCCCCCGCCCTGCCCCGGGCTGGGTAACAAAGGGGCAGCACAGGACTCTGGGCTGTGTCACAACCCGGCCCCAGCCCCTCGCTCCCACATGCTGGCGAGTTGGGTAACTGCCGAGGGATTGCACGAGAGAGTCAGAGCCAGGGAGAGAACCCAGGAGTCCTGGCTCCCCCCCGACACACTCCCTAACCACTGGACCCCACTCCCCTCCCAGGGCTGGAGATAGAACCCAGGAATTCTAACCACCAGCTCCCCACACACACCCCCGCTCTGACCACTAGACCCCACACTCCCCTTTTAGATTTTAGTCTCGCTGGCCCTTCTATCCACCCATCCCACCTGTCCATCCCTTTGCTGCAGGTTTCTGGGGTGTCACCCCTGCTCTGCATTCCCCCAGTGCAGCCCAAGGCTTTTCCTCCCCCCAACCACACATCCTCTCCCCCTCGTGCTGGATCATCTGCTTGGCCCCCTGCCCCCTCTCGGGGTGCGCTGTGCGGCGTGGCTGGGGATTGTGCAATGGCCCAGTACCAGGCAACACAGAACGGACACCACAGGCCCTGCCCTGCCTCACCTGAGCTGCTCTCCAGGTGCATCGGAGCCCAGCGCCCCGCACCTGGGCCCTCCTGCCCCACAGGGGGAGAGCTGCAGCCCCCGCCACACTGTGCAGAGGGGAGAAGGGTCAGACCAGCCAGCCCTTGTAACATGGGGAAATCACCACCGGGATCAACGGTATGGGGGCTGTGACATACGGAGAAATGGTTGTTGCACCGGCAGAGAGCAGCAGAGCATGCACACACACACACTCACACACACACAATTGCAAACATACACAAACACATCCATGAATCCAGCCACACACACATACACACCTGCTAATATACACAAACACCCGCACAAATCCAGCCAACATCAACACAACTGCTAACAGAGGCAAACACATGCACAAATCCAGCCACATGAACACACACACTTGCACAGCCACAAACACAACCCCCACAGCTGTAATAATACCCCCACACACATACAAAACCCTTACAGAAAACCACACATACACAAACATGCAAAAATCCATCTATCCACCCACACACAATCCATCCCCACTCTGTGCACACACCTTGGGTCACTGCGACACTGAATACTTCAATTGGTTGGGGGGCCCAGCACCATGGCTATTCCCTGCCCCCCAGGGCTCTCAGGGAGCAGATTGGGGGCACAGGGGGTACGATCCAGTGCCAGCCAAGGGGGGATCAGAGGTGGGGATGGGGCCATGGTTTCTGCACCACCCGGTTCCTGGCACAGGCTCCTTGGAGGATTTGCATTTCTTGGTAGTTTTCACCCCATCACTGCTTCCTGCCCAGCCCCCTCCTGTTGTGCAAGGTGGTTCAGGGGGGGATGGGAAGAACCCAGGAGTCCTGGCTCCCAGCCCCACCAGTGCTAAGCTACGAGACTCTACTCTAACCCCAGCGCTTGGACTGGAACCTCGGAGTCCTGACACCCATCTTCCTTTCCTCTAACCACTAGAACCCACTCCTGCCCCTTTGGTGAGCCAGGACTCCTGGGTTCTGTCCCCAACTCTGGGAGCAGAGTGGGGTCTACTGGGTAGAGCAGGAGGAGTCAGGACTCCTGGGTTCTACTCTCAGTGCTGCTGTTTGACCCTGGGCCCCAGTTTCTCCTCCCACTTTTTGGATATGGAGCCTGTAAACTCTCTGGGGCATGGCCTGTATCTTGCTGTGTCTGGGCAGTGCCTGGCCCAATGGGGGCCTTGATTCTGCCCCGGTCTCTGTAGGTGCTGCTGTTGTACAGATAAATAGTCGTGATACTAGAAGCTGTGGCAGTGCGTGAGTGCACCACCATTGCCGTGCAAGGGCTAAATGTGATTCTTATCCTTGTGACACACACACACCCGTGCACCCTTTCTCCCCCTGGCTCCCTGATTATCCACCCTGAGCCCCTTGTGCCGCTGCCCTTGTCAACGGCAGCGCAGAAAGCCCTAGTGCCAAAAGAAGATGGCGGGGGGGGGAAAGCTTTGCAAAAATCGGTCACACCAATAGGAAACCAGCCCCAGCAGTTTGACTTCACTTCCCAAAATTAGACTCACACACACACACACACACACAGAGCCCCGCTCAAACCGCCCCCATTGCCAATGCACCACCTCACCTCATCCAGGGAGGTCTAGGCGGGAAGCTCCATGTGGGAGTGGTGATGGACAGCACCATCAAGGTAGGTTCTGGAGATGGTCCTCCAGGTACGGGCATCTCAGCTCCAACTGGCACTGGGCTCACACTTGGCTGTGTTCAGTTCCTCTCTCTGGTGTGCGCCCCGGCTCCACAAACGCCCCCCCCCCCTGCTCTTTCCTTCTGGTACAAAAATATCCTCTTCCTTCGCCCCAGAGAGACACCCACGGTGCTGCTCAGCACCCGCCTTCCCCACCTTCCCCCGATTCCCAGGAGCGTGCGGGAAGGGGTCGGGATGGGGAGAGCCCGTGTCCTGAGGGGAGGGTATGGGAGGGCTTGCCCCTCCTCGGGCATGGGGTGCCAATAGGCACCTATGGATGGTCCCTCCAAGCAGGGCCTGGATGGAAATGGGGGGCCTGTTCCCCCAACATGAAAAATATGGGGTTCAACCTTACTTAACAGGTCAGTCTGTCCGTTCTCTGACTGTCCCATTCCAGCTTCAACTAGCGCTTGTGGTTCATTTCTTCTTTTTCATTCCTTTCCTTCTCTAGCTTGTATGTTCTTGCTTTCTTTTTTCCCCTCTACCTTTCATGCTCTTGCTTTCTTTCCTTCTTTTTCTAATGCTTTTTTCTCTCCCTTTATTTCTTTCTCTGCCTTTCACATTCTTTTCGCTTGCTCTCGGTGGGTTTTTTTTTCACTCGCTCTTTTTCCTCGCTCCTTCCGAGCCAAGCGGGTTCTCCTCGCACACAGATTTTGACAGGTTTTCCTCCTGATCAGCAAGTGGATTAAGCACATCTTCAGTGGGGGTTTGGCATAGCAGGGAGCAGGCTGGCTGGGTGTCTCTATGGCTGTCTGCTGGCCACGCATAGGCATGGTCCTGCCCTCCTCTTGCCCTGCCCTCAGTTGCTCTGTAGCTTTTAAGCCTTCCCTTGGAGCTGTCAGCACCAGCCGCCTCTGCTGCAGGTGCCCAAAGGAGGAGAGGTGCTGGGCTCCAGCCTGGGACTCTTCCTCCCTCCTGCCTAGCCCTGACTATGAAGCCTGGCCCTGACACTCCTTTCTTCAAGTGCCAGGTGGGCAATAGGGAAAGCACAAACTTGTGGGCACCAGGTGAATCTGTGAGAATCCCCACCCTCAGGGACCAGTACCTGTTTAAATCTGTCCAAATTTTAGTATTAAATCCAAAGTTCTTAAAGATCCCATCAATAACCAAAGCCAAAATAAAAAATTGAAACCAAAAACAATGCTTAATTTAAAACCCAAACACTAAGAAAAACTTTGTTTTTAAAAATAAAAACTAACAAATACCATAAATTAATAATTTCAACATTTTATCAAAAAGGTGTGCTACAGCAGGATGAGAAAATAACATAAAATAAATAAGCCTGACCACGAAAACCTCCTATAAAGGAATCGAATCCTTGAATACTGGCCAAATCTGTATAAAATATGCAGAACAATGTCAAAACTGGTGTTGTAGGTCAGCCATTCGAATCCAGCAAATGTCAATTAAAAGCTCCATTCCAACTTAAAAAAACAAAACAACCTAATAAACCAAAACAGTCACAACCTGAAACAAGCCTACACAGAAGCAAAATTAAACCTGTGCCAACATTGGAACAAACAATGTAAATTTCTAATTCTAACTTCTTGTTTCTCCCAGGAGGAAAGTGTTTTGCACCCCAGTAACCAGGTTGTCACTGCAGCTTTCCTTTCACTAAATAAGATTTTTACTAAATATAAATTGCCCTCAGTTTTCTCTATGAGAAATTGAAATTGTATCTTTGCATTAATATCCCAAGTGTGCAAGTCCGTCCCCTCAGAACAGCCCCACACCCTGAGCCCAGGGGAGACTCCCAACTGGTTTGTGCATTTGTAACCCTGGGGCCTGAAGCTGATGAGAGAAAGGGAAGTGAGCGATCTTGGAGCTTTCCGATACCACCTGCTAGGAGCAGAGGGAATTGACTGAGCAACGTCCTGGCTAATTTTCACCTTGTTCTCCGCCAGCAGGCTCCACTGGAGAGCTCGGGAGTGACTTGACCATGGCAGCACCCTATGTACATTTTGGAGCCATTGGGGTGAAATGTGAGTACTTTTGGGGTTGGGACCCACATGAGAAGGGATGTGGACAAACTGGAGAGAGTCCAGCAGAGGGCAATAAAAATGATTAGAGGGCTGGGGCACATGACTTACGAGGACCTACAGGCCCTATCCTGTATGTTAAGCTAAGGCAAAGTGAGCATCTCTATAGTGTGACCTTTTACTCAGAAAGGAAACTTGACCTTTATCTTGTTACTTAAATAGAGAAGTACCCACGCCTGTCTAAGACCTTTACCTAGACCAGTCAACAATGGAGAATGACATAAGGGGTTTTTCAGTGTTGTACCCACAGAATTAACAGGTACACCACAAGGGAACTTAGGTACATGTCATCAACACGCACAAACATACTAGCCTATGAAGTAAGCGTACCCTAATGTTTTGTTGGTAAGGAATGAAATTTGGGCATAGGAGGAAGGATTTCCGGTGCTTGTGCCCCATAAAAAAAGGTAACCCACCTCGCTAGAGCACGTCGCTCTGTCATTCTGACTTACTTCCTCCACTCTCTCTCTATCTACTATCAGTAGGCTGTACTTGTTCTTAAACTTTAAGTTTCACAGTAACTCGGCTAAGCTCAGTTTCCCTACGTTTATATTCTTTGTTTATTAGGTTTTGATTTTAAGTTTGACTTAGTCAAGTAAACCCTAAGTAACATTAGCTTTTTTGAAGCACTGCATCTTTCACTCAAGAATTGAGAAACCTGAACTGCAAGGCTGGTCCTGTGTTTCTTACCACCAGGTTATCAAGGAAGGGTGTGAGTATATTAACCAAAACTTTGTTGCATATAATGCCATATGTATCTTTTGAATAGCAGTAATGCAACTGTAACTTTAAAACTCAATTAAATTAAATAAAATGTAAGCTAATAAATTAAATTTTCATCATATTTTCCAAATTAATATTATTAATACACCCTAAATCAGGCTGCATGGGACAGAGAGTTGGAGTGCAGGGGGATGAGAGCACTGGTTAGGGGGTGCAGGCTTTGGGGTGGGGTTGGAATGAGAGGTTCAGGGTGCAGTAAACATCTGATCTCAGGGACAGGTCACCCATGGAGCCACAGCAGCTCATCCTGCCCTGTGCAGCTCCCCCCGGATGAGATGGATCGCTGGCAGCTGCCAGCCCGGGGGAGAGGCGCTCCCCAGCTAGGGTGACTAGATCCAGATGTCCTGATTTTATAGGGCCAGTCCCGATATTTGGGGCTTTGTCTTATATAGGCACCAATTACCCCCACCTAGAGTGACCAGACAGCAAGTGTGAAAAATCAGGACAGTGAGTGGGGGTGGGGGGGGTAAAAGGAGCCTATATAAGAAAAAGACCCCAAAATTGGGCCTGGCCCTATAAAATAGGGATATCTGCTCACCCTACCCCAACCCCCTGTCCTGATTTTTCACACATCTGGCTAACCCCATCCCAGCCCTGTGTGACATTCCAATCCTGGCCGAGGAAGTGAGTTACTTTCTCTTTCATTCCTCAGCAGGTAGGGAGGGGAGGGAGGAGAGAGAGACGGATGCTCCTGGGGAGGAGGGAGAAAGGAAGGGGTGCTCCATGGGGCAGGGGGGGAGAAGAATGGATGTTATGGGGGACAAGGATACTGGTTCCAGAGCTGCAGAGCCTGCCTCACCTCACCTCAGCCGGGGGGAAAGAGTCACACTCACAGGTGAGCTCCTTCCCCAACCCCTACCCCCTTCCCTTCCCAGAGACCCCAGCAGCCAATCCCCTCCCTCAGACTGTGCTGCATTCAGCTCTCTCTAGGATCCAGCAGCCTGCTCTTACATGCTCCACTGCTTCCCATCTGTCCGGGCTCCCAGCAGAGCCGTGCTCCCAGACCTAGCGGTGCCCTACGTGGCTGCCTATGGCTAAGGACAGCCCGGGAGATGTGAGAGAGAGATCAGGCTAGAGCAGAAAATGGTTGGGGGCGGGGTGAAGGGTTTGAAATGCAAGGAGAAGAAAAATCTTCCTCCTGCTCCCTCCCATCAGAGCATCTAAAAACCAGGTGAGAGATACCTCTCCCCCACTGAAACATCAACTCTGGTGGGCTCGGGCTGAGGAAGGAACTTCTCTCCCCAGCAGCTCCAGCACGCCTAGGCTGGGACATGGACACCTCCCCCCAAAGATCTGGTGTGCCTGGCCTGGGACATGGGGATGAGAGATGTGACAGGGCTTTACGGGAAATCATTATTTGCCTGATTCATGTGCCAGTCCAAGTCCTTGCTGACCCAACAGACTGTTTATCCTGCATGCTGATGCCAGATTGGAGGGTCTGGGAGCAGTCTCCTACCAGGAAGTGGAATGTAAATGTAAATCTGTAACCTTTGCCAGATGAGGACTGTCTGATAGCGAAACTCGCTATCCCATCCACCAGCTGCAGTTCTTGGCCTTGAAATGGGCCATCACTGAGAAATTTCCAGACTACTTGTCAGGTGCTCAGTTTCAGGTATGGACAGAGAACAATCCACTGACTTCTGTGTTAACAAGGACTAAGCTGGATGCTACAGGGCAGAGATGGGTGGCTATTTTTGCTAGCCATAACTTCAGCATTCAATACCAATGAGCTGGTATAATAGGGAGTGTGATTTATCAGGACCACCAATTCTTGGCTGTGGGGAGGATGTAAGCAGGGTCAGAATGAACTCTACCCTGGTATCTGTTGGGGATGTGTTGGAAAGGCCTTTGGTTGCTGATGTGCATGGTCACACCCACCCCGCATTGCATGATGGGGGGTGCTTGTCCAAATGGTGATTTTGGCTGCTGTGGGATCCCCAAACACTTTCTTATTAGGGCAGGAAAAATAAAGTGTAGTAATCCTGGCTATATGAATCAAGGATGGTAGAACGGTACTTAGCAGTTCATGATTTCAGGACTCACCAGAACCTACATAAACATCGTTAGACAAGGGACATGGGTTCCAAAAAAAAGCAATTTAAGAGAGATTGAAAATAGCTATTTGTGTTTAGTACCATGGGATTCTTTTGAACTCTCTAAATGCACATTTTATGGTTTTTCTCTCTCTTGAGTTTAAAAATAGAATAAAATTATTATCCTATTACAAATAATGTGTTATAACATACACCTAAAATCTTTGACAGAGAGGTAAAAATTTTAGTTATACTGAAGCAGGTGGTCTCTGATGGTACTTAAAAGCTGAAATTGGTAGGAATATAGTGCTGAATGAGAACCTGGAAGAAATGTTTTTATGGAAGAGTTAGCCAAGCAACAGCAAGGAACTGGACTGCTATGGAGCGAAAGTTCTGTGGGAAGGAACCGAATAGAGCACGGGGCTGTGGTACAGCGCTCGCATACACTTTTTTTGGCCTGTTTTGCTGGAAGAGTTAGCAGAGAAAGATTGTTAGTCACAGGTCAGTGGGTAGGTTTCTGCAAATACTGGACTCTTGGACCAGAGCAGGGGGGGACACACGACTTCTGTGGCACACGCAGCACTTCTGCAACTAACCTCTGCTACCTCACTCCCTAACAACACACCTTTTACCTCTCAGGACCAAAATACACCGTGAAAGAGATCTAACGGCATAAGCTTAGGGCGAGCAACTGCAGCACTAACAACAATTTTAAGAGATTCAAAACAGCCTCTGTCTTTCTACACCAGGGACAGCAGAAAGGACACCAGCAAGAGACCAACAAACATCTATTTCTACCTCCTACCACATGCTGCCGTTAGGAACCCATACCCCTTAATGGTGAGTGCTTTTCAGGCGAGGGTGATGCTCTCAGGCCTCAAATGCCAGGTACAATTACTCTGTCCTTGATCCAAAATCAACAGGAAAATACACTGGTTTACTCCTGCCCCAATAACAAAGAGACTGGGGATCCCGCAGCAGCTGAAATGACCGTTTGGACAAGCACTCCCATCATGCAATCCGGGGTGGGTGTAACCATGCAAATGACATCAGCCCCAAAAGGCCTTGACGACAGATCACCAACAGATGGCAGGGTAGACTTCATTACTGACCCTGCTTCAACTAGATTGTGGCAAAGATTCCAAAACACCGAACGTTAAAACTCACCAAACGTGGGTCAATCCATCCTCATCGTCGTATCCGCTCGTTATACTCCACACCCGAACGTAGCCCTCATATGGACAACATACCCTCCTAACTCAGTGTCTGTACGTTAACCTTTTACCCCCAGTCAGGGCTATTGCAGATTATGTATTCCTTACGCCACCCGATCTTAAACCAAACTTCGCACCCCTTGGGTAAGCTGTACGTTGTTCCCTGAGCACCAGAAACTTCTATGCCGAAACTCTGTACCGTACACTTTTTTCTTTGAGCGTCATCTTAATAAAATGTTGATTTTTGTTCGAGATCCGGCTCCTGTTCCTTTGCAAGGCGTGTCGTTAGCTCCAGCGTTTTAGTCTGCTAATACGGCGGGGCGATTGACCCAGAGCAGCTTGCCTGCCGCAGCCACGGATCCAAGGCTGAACCTCGTCCCTCACAAGCTTGAAACCTTAACTGCAAACAGTTTAAGAAGTGCTCCCGTCTCAGTCACGCAGCTACCCAGCTCCCAATGGGGTCCAAACCCCAAATAGATCCCTTTTACTCTGTAGAAGCTAGCTGTAAAATCCTGTGACCAGGGCAGCTGCCTGGCAGCCTGCGCATCTGCCTGCCAGCGTGAGAGTGTGTAAGGCACTAATCCGGATAGTGGCGGCTGGGTGGCAGGGGCAGGTGTGAAGAACTAGCAGAGTGGCACAGCGGGGCGTGCTGGGCCCATAACCCAGAGGTCAATGGATCGAAACCATTCTCTGCTACGCGTGCGCTTGTTTCTTTCCTCTGGGCCTTCCAGCGAGCCAGTGACCAGCAGAGAGCCTAGGCCATGAGGCAGAGGTGGCTGAGGCAAGCGGCCGCCTGCCAGGGCTCCCGGCACCTCTGGCTGCCTGGGCTGAAGGCAAGAGGCAGGCCTGGGAGTGGCGAGGGCCTCCTGTCCCGGCCTGAGGCTGCAGTGCTTCCTGGTCCCCTTTTCCCACCCACACCGGCAGGCGGCTGCTGCGGGAGACCACGAGGGAGGCTCTCGGGGCGCTAGGCAGCGCTGTGTGTGTGGCTGTCAGGGGACAGAGCCGAGGCTCCCGACTCGACCTGCCATTGACTCGCGTGGCTCTGCGCGGCCGTCAGCCGGGCGGGCGGGCCAGGCTGCGGGCGTGACTCAGGCTTGGGCCGCATGGCCGTGCTTTCCTGACGAGGCATGAGGCAGGCCAGAGCTTTGTACAGCGTACAGGGAAGTGGGAGGAGGCATCTTTGAGCCGGCGTGTCTCCTCCGCTTCTCCCTTGCCGCTTGGGCGGAGGCGGGAAGGGAGCGAAACGTTCCCGGCTGAAGGTTTTGCGCTCGGCCTTCAGGATTAAACCTGAGGCTCTGGCATGGCTGCTTGGAGATGCGCTTTTGCAGTGCGGCCCCCCACACTCTTGTAGGCAGCAGGTGACCCCACTGTGTCCAAGGCCTGGTCTACACTAGGACTTTAATTCGAATTTAACTGCGTTAATTCGAATTAACCGTGCCCCCATCCACACCAGGAAGCCCTTTAATTCGACATAGAGGGCTCTTTGGTTCAATTCTGTACTCCTCCCGACGAGGAGTAGCGCTAAATTCAACATGGCTATGTCGAATTAGGCTAGCTGTGGATGCAAATCGAACTTAGTAGTTCCGGGAGCTATCCCACACTGCACCACTCTGTTGACACTCTGGACAGCAGTCCGAGCTTGGATGCTCTGACCAGCCACACAGGAAACGACCTGGGAAAATTTGAATTCCTTTTCCTGTCTGGGCACTTTGACTCTCATGTCGTGGTTGGACATCGGGGCGAGCTCAGCAGCACCGGCAACGAAGCAGAGCTCTCCAGCAGAGGAGTCCAGGCAATCCCAGAATAGAAAGAGGTCCCCAGCATGGACTGACTGGGAAGTCTTGGATCTGATCGGTGTGTGGGGCGATGAGTCTGTGCTTTCGGAGCTGCGCTCCAACAAACGGAATGCGAAGACCTACGAGAAGGTCTCCAAAGCCATGACAGACAGAGGATACAGCCGGGATGCAATGCAGTGCCGTGTGAAAGTCAAGGAGCTGAGACAAGGCTACCATAAAATCAAAGCGGCAAGCGGACGCTCGGGCCCAGCCCCAGACATGCCGCTTCTACGAGGCACTGCATGCCATTCTCGGTGGGTCTGCCACCACTGCCCCACCAGTGTGCGTGGACTCTGACGAAGGAATAGTGTCGACGGCCAGTTCCTCGTCGACGTTCGCAGATGGGGAAGATGAGGAAGGAGATGAGGAGGGGCAGTCGACAGCGCTTACAACGCTGATTTCCCCGACAGCCAGGATCTCTTCATCACCCTCACTGAGATCTCCTACCAACCCTCCGCAGCCGTTACCACGGACCCTGAATCAGGAGAAGGATCAGTCTGTAAGTGCTTTAAACATGTTAACATTTATTTCTTAAAAGAACAGGAAAATAGACTAGGCGAACAGAAGGTCTATATGCAGGGGAATGGAACAGGCATCTTCCGCGGAGATCTCCACGAAGCTCTCCTGGAGGTAGTCGAAAAGCTATGGAGGAGGTTCCTGGGGAGAGCTGGCTTATTGGGTGCTCCGAGGTAGCACACTTTTCCGCGCCACGCTCTCAGCTGGTACTCCGGGACCAGTGCCTTGATGAGCATCGCAGCATAGGGCCCTGGCTTGTGCTGGCTTTCATTCAGCATGCACTCTCTCTCTCTCTCCGTGACACCCTCCTCAGGGTGATCTCGCGCGCAGACTCCTGCATGTAAGTAGAGTGATTTGTGTACTATTACTATTGGTAGTGCTTCACTGTTCCTTAGAACAACAAGAAGCGTCACTTTAGAGCCACGTGCTGGAGGCTACAGAGTGGCAGCATACAGGGATCTTTTCCAAGGGAAAACCACGAGGGGGTGGAACAGGGGCAGAGTTTATGCTTTCAGGATTGCCTGCAGCAAGAGGACAGAGCTGGACATTGACTTTTAAGCAGCCAAAAGCCTTTGGCTTACCATGCCTGGCTGCTCCACGGATTCAGCTTTCCTGCCCCGCTTGTCTGTTCTGTAGTGCAATACCCCAGGCAATGAAAGCGAATGCAGAGAAATCGAACTTTCCCTGAGTGAGTGCTCAGGAGATAGGTGCCGTCCATGGTCTGGTTCACAGGCAATGAGTAGACTATGTTTCATTTTTAAGAAAATGCATCTTTGTAAGCAATTCACTCCCTTTTCCCCCTCACACAGCTGCAACAGTATCCCGACCTGCTCCACCATGCCCCTCACAGAGGCTGGCACAGATTAGGCGTCGTAAGAAAAGGACACGGGACGAGATGTTTGTTGAACTTATGGGCTGCTCCAGAGCAGAAGCGGACCAGCAGAGCCAGTGGAGGGAGAACCTCACACAGCAGCAGCGCTCACACAGCGGACGGGAGGACAGATGGCATCAGGAGGACCAGGAGGCGACTCAAGCGCTGCTTGGACTACTGAGGAGCAAACGGACACGCTCAGGCGCCTTGTCGATGTTCTGCAGGACCGCAGGCAGGAGGACAGAGCCCCCCTGCACTGTGTCTGCAACCGCCCTCCCCCGCCACACACTCCAATACCCACCTCACCCAGAATAACAAGAAGGAGGGGCACCAAGGGCCGTGAAAACTGTCACTGCACCACAGCGGACTGCTAAATTACCCAAAAGTTCTCAGTCCCTAGATTTTGAAAAGTTCTCACCTTTACTGTGTTGTCGAGTATTAAAAGTAGTTTGCTGTTAATTACTGTTTCTGTCATGTTTGTTTGCTGAAGACTTTCTGTGAAGGGGGGAGAGGGGTTTGGTAATTGCATAGGACAGTCACCATGAACAGGGTACAGACATGGGGACAGGATCAACAGCAGGTTACTCACTGAGTGCAGTCACTAGGCACCCTGGTCAGTCTGTGAGGTGTTTTTAATGTTCTGTTCATAGGCGGCAGGTGCCCTGCTCCAGGTATACTTGGAGGTGGGTCTCTCCCCCGGCCCAGCCTGGATCGGGCCCTGGCCCACGCGGGTCTCCCCCCGCCCCATCAATTCCCTGCCTGGAGCAGGTCCCAGCGCCACCTGCCACCCCTCCCCGGCGTGTCGTCTCCCCCAGCCCCTGCGCTGCGTCCCTACCTGACAGTAGGCGGCTACCGGCACAAATGCTGTCTTCTGCCCCAGGGTACTAGTGCCTGCCATCCACAAATGGCAAGGCAGGTTGCCATCACCCTGCCCTTCTACCGTTGCCCTAAGCCTCCACACTGCCCCAAACCCTCAGCCCCAGCCCGCAACCCCCTACGCCTCCTCCCCCTTCCCACACACCCCTCACCCTTCCTCCGCCCCCACCCCCAGCCCTGAGGCTGCACCCAAACTCCATCCCAAAGCCTACACCCCTCACCCCTTCCTGCACACCCACCTGTAACTGTCCTCCTCCCAGATACCGCTGTAGGAGGAGTAGGCTATCATTCCTAGAGTCTAGAAGCGGTCTCTACATCACTGCACACCCTACCCACCACAGTCCGTGTCCCTGTTTCAACCCTTTGTGAAATCATTATTAAAGAAAAGGTTTTAAATAACAATGCTCCATTACCTTTATTTTTACACGTGTGTTGGAAGGGGCAAATGGGGTGAACGGGGTATGAGACTGCAGAGGAGAGTCAACAGTAAATGGGTAAAGAAACAGGGGCAGGTTCAGCTTCTCTGTAAAGCAACTGGACAGTCATAGGTTACCCTGCTGTCTGAGGAACCTAGCTTTCAAAGCCTCCCGGATGCACAGCGCTTCCCGCTGGGATCTTCTAATGGCACAGGTGTCTGGCTGAGCGTAATCTGCAGCCAGGCGATTTGCCTCAACCTCCCATCCCGCCATAAAGGTCTCCCCCTTGCTCTCACAGAGATTGTGGAGCACACAGCAAGCTGCAATAACAATGGGGATATTGTTTTCGCTGAGATCCGAGCGAGTCAGTAAGCTCCGCCATCTCCCCTTGAGACGTCCGAAAGCACACTCCACCACCATTCTGCACTTGCTCAGCCGGTAGTTGAAGAGTTCCTTCTCACTGTCCAAGGCACCTGTATAGGGCTTCATGAGCTAGGGCATTAGCGGGTAGGCTGGGTCCCTGAGGATCACTGTAGGCATCTGCACATCCCCAAGAGTTATTTTGTGGTCCGGGAAGAAACTACCTGCCTGAAGGCATTTAAACAGACCAGAGTTCCTGAACACACGCACGTCATGAACCTTGCCCGGCCACCCGACTTTGATGTTGGTAAAGCGTCCCCTATGGTCCACCAGTGCTTGCAGCACCATTGAAAAGTAGCCCTTTCGGTTAATGTACTGGCTGGCCTGGTGGTCTGGTCCCAGGATAGGGATGTGAGTCCCATCTATAGCCCCACCGCAGTTTGGGAATCCCATCGCGGCGAAGCCATCTCTGACGACCTGGACGTTTCCCAGGGTCACTACCTTCGAGAGCAGGAGTTCAAGGATTGCGTTGGCTACTTGCATCACAGCAACCCCCACAGTAGATTTGCCCACGCCAAAGTGGTTCGCTACTGACCGGTAGCTGTCTGGCGTGGCAAGTTTCCAGAGGGCTATGGCCACTCGCTTCTGCACTGTCAGGGCTGCTCGCATCCTGGTGTCCTTGCGTTTCAGGGCAGGGGACAGCAAGTCACACAGTTCAAGGAAAGTGCCCTTATGCATCCTGAAGTTTAGCAGCCACTGTGATTCATCCCAGACCTGCAGCACTATGCAGTCCCACCAGTCCATGCTTGTTTCCCGGGCCCAGAATCGCCGTCCCATAGCATGAACATGACCCAGTGCCACCATGATCTCCACGGCGTGGCGTCCCGTGCTTTCTGACAGGTCTGTGCCAGTCTGAGACTTCATGTCCTCACCGCGCTGCCGTTGCCTCCTCGCCCGATTTCTCAGCATCTGACTGTTGAGGAGGTGTACGATAAGGTGCAAGGAGTTGACAACGGCCATAAGTGCAGCGATGATCGCAGCGGGCTCCATGATCGCAGTGGAGTGCTGTGGTGTCCGCGCTGTCACTTATAACAGGAAAAGTCGCGAACTGATTTCCTGCGGCGGAGTGACGGCTGAATGCTGACAGTTACCAAGGACCACCCTCGACACAGTTTTCCCCAGCATGCATTGGAAATCCCAGAAATTCCAATGGGCAGCGGGGAGTGCGGGAACTGTGGGATAGCTTCCCACAGTGCACCGCTTCCAAAGTCGACGTTTGCCCCGTTACTGTGGACTCACACAGTCGAATTAGTGTATTTAGTGTGGATACACAAATTCGACTTCATAAGGTCGATTCCACAAATTCGACTTAAGTTGATTCGAAATAGTCTTGTAGTGTAGACATACCCTAAGTAAGTGCAGAGTTATTTAAATGGCTCCTACACTGACATCTGCTGCCCCTTCTGGCTTGTTAATCGCACTATTTGGAACCTGCTCCTAAAATTACACCCCTCAACTGCTAGAACGGGGCCTCATCCTCCCTGATTGATCTAACCTCGTTATCTCTAGCTTGCTTCTTGTTTGCTTATATATACCTGCCCCTGGAAATTTCCACTCTTGCATCCGAAGTGGGTATTCACCCACAGCTCATGCTGCAAAACGTCTGTTAGTCTATAAGGTGCCACAGGATTCTTTGCTGCTTTTACAGAACCAGACTAACACGGCTACCCCTCTGATACCCTTCCTGGGAGTGTCAAAACTGCCCAAGGAAACTTCACTGAGTTTCAAGTGCAGCACAAGCAGGGAGGTGAGGGGCCAGCACAAGGGTCTCAGAGCTTCTCCTTTGTCACAGGGAGCAGGGTCGGGGGCTAGTAGTCATGACTGTGGGGTTCTAGTCCTGGCTGTGGGAGGAAAGGGGTGTCTAGTGGATTAGAGTTGGGGGCCTAGACATCAAAGAGGAAACATCTCCCTTTTCAGCTTCAATGCTCATTGAACAAGAACAGGGCTTCTCATCTCTTCGGTTTCAGAGGAGCAGCCATGTTAGTCTGTATCCTCAAAAAGAACAGGAGTATGTGTGGCACCTTAGAGACTAACACGTTTCTTAGGTTCTGTTGCCATCATGTGGCCATTTCATTTCACTTCTTATTGTTAAAGGTTTGGGTACTTTGCACAGAAACATCATTTCCTTGGGAGAGACGGAGAAGTGGAAGCTGCATTGATTTAATCCTCTGAAAATTAGATAAGGATTAAAATATTCCCCAGACAGCTCAGTCCCAACCGTCCTCCTCGCTGCTGCCAGTGAAGCTCAGTTCTGTCCACGGCCCCAAGAACTGCTGGGTGCAAGTCCTGGGTCTGATGTGAAGTAAGAAATAAAAGATAATGGAGTACCCTATCCCTAGAACGGACCATTGAGTCCAGCCCCCTGCCTTCACTAGCAGGACTGAGGACTGATTTTGCCCCAGATTCCTAAGTGCCCCCCTCAATAATTAAACTCACAACCCTGTATTTAGTAAGTTAATGAGCAAATCACTGAGCTATCCCTCCCCTAAATAGTGTAAGGGTGACTGCCTGCCTAGACTTTTCAGGAGATAAATTGAGACACACCATGCTTGGGGCAGGAGATATAGATGTGTCTTTTGATTGTTTTTCTCATGTTAAATGTACTTGATCATTTCCATGGCAAAAATATTTGTACGAGACCATGAAAAAAGGAAGAAACTGTGAAAATACCCATGGTAGAAAGGGGGTTTCTGAGAGCCAGGGCAGATATGGAGATTTTTATGAAAGGGGAGAGGCCAAAGTAGGGTCTTTAGCTGGAGAGAAGCGGGAGGGTTTTTTGTGCAGTTTCATTTTATCCAGCCTCATATCCTGTAGTCCCTACTTCCCCACCCCACCAACAAAGCCACCTGTGACTCCTGAGACAGCCCCACTGCAAAAACTGCAGAGCCCCCAGCACTCCCTCTCCTAGCTGGATCCCCTGGCAGCCAGAGCTCTCCGCAGAACTGCCGTGGTTGCTCTCCTGGGTGTCTGGTCAAGGACGGCTACTGGCTACTCCTGAGAATGCAGCTGAGAAATGACTCACCCTTCTCTAGATTCTCACCTGTGGGCTCTGAGAAGCAGGATGAGCCCTGTATGATAAAGTCCATGTAACATTCCCCTCTCATCCCAGCCCTGGTATGTCACCAGTAGCTGCTGTCCCTGGGTAGCAGCCAAGGATGTTTCCCACCATTCAGGAAACCCCAACCTGGGACTAAAGTCAGCTTCAGGCTTCTCCTCTCTCCCTTCTTGGAATCGAGTTCATGTTTTTGCCAAGAGTTAAAGCAGCCCGAACCCCCAGAGTCTGGATCAATGTCACAAGTTCCCAGTGTCTCCATGGAAGAGAATTTGTTAAATCCCAGATGAGTGGGGTTAAATCAGTTCTCAGCCTGAGTCCTTAGGTCTCAATCCTGAGGATATTGTCCCATCATGGGGCCATTTCCCACCCCTCTTTCCTAGGGAAGCACAATTTTTTTTGCACAGACACAGGAACAGCAAGATCTTTCTCTGTCCCTTGTGCAAAGCAGGGGGCCAAATTCCAGGAAACAATGGACAAGCAGGGGGCCCTGGGCACATCCAGCCCTGGCTGTGAGATGTTCCCTCCCCTCTTTCTTTATGCCCCTGTTGTTATTTCATGGATGGTCTGGGATGGGGGAAAAGCTGAGTTCAATCCAGGTGGAGGGGGAAGAACCGTGAAAGTCTCAGGCCCCAACCCTGCTACCAGGATCACTGAGGTGCTGGGAATCTGCATGGGAAAGGGACTGTGTGAATTGTCAAGGTGGGGAATGAATAACAATCTACAACTAGATCCACCTCATTAATCACTGACACAGGCTAATCCTGCTGCAGATAGAAGGGAAACTGGGAGCGATTCTTTGCTGTTCAGCCATGGAAACAGTGACCCAATTGCACCACAGTGAATGTGCTGGGGAAAGCTGGACTTCACAGGCAGGTGGAAAGAGCAGATCCTAGAAACACCTGGAGCTTCCCACATCACTGCTGCCACCAGGGTCAGGTGTTGAGCGACTCACAGTGCCGCCCCCCCCGAAACATGACCTTCCAGTGGGGTGGCAGCACCCCACCCAATGCAGGGAGAGGGCTGAGTGTATCTCTGCACCCGGAGTCCAGGGCACCCACTCGCTCTGCCCCACACATAGAATCTGGCCCTGCTGCTGCAAAGTGACCCTAAGAACCAGCAACCTCCAGGACAGCAGATTTGGCCTCAGAGCAGGGAATGTGTCCCCCATGCTGCTTTTAGGCCACTAGGTGCTCTGGAAACAGGAGGGCTCTGAGTGTAACCTATAGCACACATAGCCCATCTGGGGATGTAGCTCAGTGGTAGAGCACATGCTTTGCATGTATGAGGTCCTGGGTTCAATCTCCAGGTTCTTTTCACCCTTCTGCTTTGCTCATGCCCAGAGGATGTGGCCCACCAGACTCCTGCAGGAATTTCAATCCTGCTCAGTGAGAGCAAGTGCCAATTGCATGGAAGGTCTGGGGGTTTCTGCTCCTAAGTCTCCTCTGTACATTTAAGATTCCCACCCACTGTGGGATGGGAATGAGAAGGCGAATCCTCCAGCACTGGGGGGGAAAGGTCCCATCTGCACAGAGTGAGAGGCAAAGACTAGACTTATTTCTTGTCTGGGCCCAATCTTTTCACCTGGCATAGCCCTTGTTCCAGCTCAGGTGGTAGCTGGGGGATGTCTCATGACTGCAGCCATGTTTGTTCAGTTCCACCCCCTTATACAGCTTTGGTACAAGGCAGGAATCTTTTGTCTCTCTCCTGAGGAAGAGCCCCAGGTTTAAGATGTGTCAAAGGGGTAGCCGTGTTAGTCTGGTTCTGTAGAAGCAGCAAAGAATCCTGTGGCACCTTATAGACTAACAGACGTTTTGCAGCATGAGCTTTCGTGGGTGAATACCCACTTCTTCGGATGCAAGGTTTAAGATGGATTCCTGTACCAGGTGACATGGTCACATGTCCCGTGAGACCCCCAAGCCTTCATTCTTCCTGGCCTGACTCACAGATGGTGCAGGACAGAGCCATCTACAGTCAATTGTCCTGGTTAATGGGAGCCATCAAGAGTCCAAACCACTATTAATGGCCCACACTTTGCATCATTACAACAGGACCTCAGAGTTATAGTTCATATTTCTAGTTTCAGATCCAAGAATGATCGGTTCATACAAATAGGATGAACACTCACAGTAGATTATAAGCTTTGTAATGATACCTTACAAGAGACCTTTTGCATGAAGCATAGTCCAGTCACTTTATATTCACACTCATTAGCATATTTTCATAAAATCCTATGGAGCGCAACTTCACAGCAGGGAAAGGGTTTTACTGCAGCACCTGGGAGCAGTTGAGTTTCATGTTCAGGCTGTGGTATGAGTTCCTCCAGGTTTCTCGTAAGCACACAGGGACCTTCGCGGGTGCTCTCGATACAGGAATGGCCCCAACACGATAAAGTGATGGGGATTGCATTATTTCTTTTTAATTCTTGTATTTCCAATGACAGTTCTGTATAACTGTGTTTTCTCCTGGATTTGATATTTAACTAAAGAAAGAGTAAGGCCTCAGGATGGAGGAGCAGGCTGGGGCTAGGACTGCTAAGAGAGCAAGAGTAGCAGGTTTTCTGTATTGTTTCCTGCCCTCATTTTCATGACTAATTTCTCTTCTGCATTAAATTTACCTTTTTTTACATGTGAACCTGACTAGTTCAGTTGGTAAAGCATCAGGCTTTTAATCTGAGGGTGTAGGGTTCAAGTCACTAGTCAGCCGAGAAGACAGTTCTCTGTGTAATATGCCCCCAAGATCTTTAGAAGGTGTCTTTGGAGGACTCTTCTTGACTTCAGCTTCTTCTTTTCAGGACATGGCCTTTCCCAGGAAGGGCCCTTTACTGCCTGAGACTGAAGGTGCTACTGCCTCACCTGTCCACTGGCCTCACAGTCTGGAGGAAGAAAGGCCTCTGGGCCTGCAGCAAAGTGCTGTGTGCTGACTTTTTGAGCAAATGCAGGGCTGGCCAGAGAGGCATGTTCCCACTGAGTCCTCCCTGCCAGAAAAAATTGTCCCCACAGACAGGGGCGGCTCCAGGCCAGCACACCAAGCGCGTGCTTGGGACAGCAAGCCACTGGGGCGCTCTGCCAGTCGCCGCGAGGGGGGCAGGCAGGCTGCCTTCGGCGGCATGCCTGTGAAGGGTCCGCTGGTCCTGCGACTTCGGTGACCTCCCGCAGGCAAGCCACCAAAGGCAACCTGCCTGCCGTGCTTGGGGTGGCAAAATGCCTAGAGCCGCCCCTGCCCACAGAGTCCTCCCTGCTGGAAGTCTACAGTAATCAACAGGTGCTCTGCTGGTCCTATGGTGTAAGGGCCAGCACTCAGGATTTTGAATCCTGCAACCTGAGTTGAAATCTCGGTGGAATCTGAGAACAATTCCTGTGCCATAAACCCTGCTGGGTCTTCCAAGGCTCTGTCTTGCTTTCTCAAAGGCCATGAAAGCCACTAAAAAAGGGCTTTTTTTCCTGCTGATAATAGCTCACCTTAACTGATCACTCTCATTATAGTGTGTATGGCAACATCCAATTTTTCATGTTCTGTTTGTATACATATATATATATCTTCCTGCTGTATTTTCCACTGCATGCATCCAATGAAGTTGGTTTTAGCCCAGGAAAGCTTATGCTCAAATAAATTTGTTAGTTTCTAAGGTGCCAAAAGTACTCCTTGTTCTTTTTGCAGATAAATTAATGGAGGTTAAGTCCATGAATGGCTATTAGCCAGGATGGGTAAGGAATGGTGCCCCTAGCCTGTTTATCAGAGGGTGGAGATGGATGGCAGGAGAGAGATCACTTGCTCATTACCTGTTAGGTTCAGTTCCTCTGGGGCACCGGGCATTGGCCACTGTTGGCAGATAGGATGTGGGGTTGGATGGACCTTTGGTCTGACCCAATATGGTCATTCTTATGTTCTTAGGAAGGGAGGAGCAGAGCCTTGTGATAGAGTTTCTGTAGTGTAGTGGTTCTCACATTTACCTAACTCGTAAAAGGTCCCTGGTTCAAAGCCAGACAGAAACATGCTGCCTTAATTTTCCCAGCTCCTACTGGCCTGTCCCTGCTGTTGTAGGAGCAGCAGTGATTTCTATGCTCAAAAGGTCTGTTATACTTCCCCTGCTCCCACTTTTGTCTCCTCTCCCTCTCTGAATGCCTGTGAAGTGGTTTTCCCCCTCCCGCTCCCTCCTGGAATGCTCGTGGGATGAATGGGCTGGTTGAAGAGCAGAAGAGCTTCCAGGTAGACAAGGTGTCTGGGACACTAATTAGGCAGTGCTCACACAGCCAGAGCATGGACACTGCCCAAGGTGGAGTGTGACCCACCAGATGCAGCCAAGTCATCTCTAGTCGCAGGCCATGAGGTGCAGGCCCTTAAAAGGGGAAGGGGCCATGTGCTCAGGAGAGCACTCACAAGCTTGTACCTCCAGTGAATGCCCTTCGCCGGGACCGCCTGGCCAGTGGTTCTCTGCGTTGTATTTCATTGTGCCTCAGGGACACTTACCTTCATCGCACCGTCCATAGCTGCGCTGTGGGACACTTACCTTGCAGAATCCTGACATCTCCAGTGCTGTGCCTGTCCTGCGAGTGTGAGTGTGACACCCCCCACATCTTCTTTTGAGCTTAGCTTTCAGTATAATAAATGTGCTGCTTTCTGCCAAACTCTGGTGGGTCATTAGTCCTCCCTTTGCTTACTAGCTGGCCCAATTTTGGGTAACACCTGCAATAACCCCAACCCCTGCAGGGCAGAGGATGGTGAAATGAGCTGAGAAAAAGCCTTAGCATCAGCAGGGATAAGCTAGAGGATCTTGGCCAGTCACCTTTTGAAGCCTTGTGGCTTGGTCTCCTCTGCCCTGGGAGGTTGGCCTATGGCGGCCGGCTTTTCCTGCTGGCCTCCTTTGTGTGACCTGCCAAAGGAGGGAGTGAGGCAGGAATGGGGCAAAAGAGGGAAGTCGAGCTGAGGAAGGCAGGGCAGAAGCTAAGCGCCTCAGTGCGACTAAGTGGGGTTAGTAGAGCGTCACCAGTCGCTCTGCAAAGCCTGGGGAGGTGCAGTTAGCTGCTGGGAGGTAGAATCTTGTGCCTGCCTCTTGGCTTCCCAGGGATGGCTACTTGCAGTGCAGGAGAAGAAGGATGGTTCTGGGTGAAAGGAAGACAAGATAAGCTCTGGGAGGAATGTTGGGGGGGGTGTGCTGGCTCTGCGCTGGGGGTGGGGGTTGGGATGCTGGTGGGTTGGCGCTTAACCCGGGCGGTGCAGCTCCCAAAGTGACCGGTACACACAACCCTGCGGCAGCAGCTCCTAGGTGGGCAGGGCCAGGGGGTCTCCGTGTGCCGCTGCCTGCAGGCGCTGCCCCCAGAGCTCCCATTGGCTGAAGTACCTGGCCAATGGGTGCTGCGGAGTAGGTACTCGGGGCAGGGGCAGTGCAAGGAGACACCCCGCCCCAGGGATTCTGGGATATGCCAACCACTTCTGGGAGTGGCACGGAGGATGGAGGCAGAGTGGGCAGGGAGCCACCTCAGTGCAGCTGGCACATCTCTGCACACCCACGGAGGGAGGGGAGCAGAGGGCCTCCATGCACTGCCTGGGGTTGGGGCAGTGCACAGAGCTGCCTCCCCTCCCGGGTCTATTACAGGAGTGGGTGGGTGGAGTCTTTTGGCCTGCAAGGTGCAGCAGGTCGGACTAGATGATCACACTGGTCCCTTCTGACCTTAAAGGCTCTGAGTCTAAAAGGGAGAGGGAAGTAAAGAATTTTTAAAAAAAAAATAAACCAAACATTAACAATAAAAATACCAGGATAACTACAACAGCTCATTGTATAGTCCCGCCCCTTTCGTCCTTCCTTGTGTGTTGAATAACCTGCAGGACATTGATTCTCTCATTCCATTGATAAACTGATACAATGTGACTGAAATTAAACCAATTCCCAGGGGAGAAAACATCATAGCCCTGCATTGGCTGGGAATTGAACCCAGGTCAACTGCTTGGAAAGCAGCTATGCTCACCACTATACCACCAATGCATCTGGCAAAAGTGTTACTTATGCTTGCCCAATGAGGCTAGACCAGCATTGAGGAGATTTTCTTCGTGTTAAAATGTACTGGATTCTCATCACTAAAAAAAACCCACCTCCATCTTCACTTGGGTTTGAACCATCAGCCTTTCAATTAGCCACCAAAGTTGTTAATCACAGGGTGTCTCTACACTATGGGATTATTCCAATTTTACATAAACTGTTTTTTGGAAAGATTGTATAAAGTCGAGTGCATGCAGCCACACTAAGCACATTCATTTGGCAGTGTGCGTCTATGTACCGAGGCTAGCGTCGATTTCCGGAGCGCTGCACTGTGGGTAGCTATCCCATAGCTATACCATAGTTCCCACAGTCTCCCCCGCCCATTGGAATTCTGGGTTGAGATCCCAATGCCTGATGGGGCAAAAACAGTGTCGTGGGTGATTCTGGGTAAATGTTGCCACTCAATCCTCCCTCCATGAAAGAAACGGCAGACATTTCGTGCCCTTTTCCCTGGATTGCCCGGGCCGACACCATAGCATGGCAACCATGGAGCCCGTTCAGCCTTTTTTCACTGTCACCGTATCTCTACTGGATGGTGCTGACAGATGCGGTTCTGCAGCGCTACACAGCAGCATCCTTGCCTTTTGCAAGTTAGTAAAGATGGTTACCAGCCATACCATCCCGTCTGCTGCTTTGCAAGTTGACAATGACAGTTGCCGGTTATACTGTATCATTTGTTGCTGTCATGGGTGCTCCTGGCTGGCCTTGGTGAGGTTGGCTGGGGGCATATGGACAAAAATGGGAATGACTCCCCAGGTCATTCCCTTCTTTAAGATTTGTCTAAAGGGAGAGTCAGTCCTGTCTAAACTATCAGGCAAGCCTACAAAAGAACCAGAGAAGCAAAAGACTGCCCCAGGTCAGAGCCCCAGACATCCCAAAGAAATGATGAGCTGCATGCCATTCTAGGGTGGTGTTTATGTGACCATCGCTTACTAGCACTGAAGTGTCCATGAAGTGGATCTCTTGTGTGGACTGGTCCAGGCTGAAGTTGATGGTGGGATGGAAATTGTTGAAATCATGGTGGAATTCCTCAAGGGCTTCTTTTCCATGGGTCCAGATGATGAAGATGTAATCAGTGTAGTGCATGTAAAGTAGGGGCATTAGGGAATGAGAGCTGAGGAAGCATTGTTCTAAGTCAGCCATAAAAATGTTGGCATACTGTGGGGCCATGCGGGTACCCATAGCACTGCCACTGACTTGAAGGTTTGTCCCCAAATCTGAAATAGTTATGAGTGAGGACAAAGTCACAAAGTTCAGCCACCAGGTTTGCCATGACATTATCAGAGATACTGTTCCTGATGGCTTGTAATCCATCTTTGTGTGGAATGTTGGTGTAGAGGGCTTCTACCTCCATAGTGGCCAAGATGGTGTTTTCTGGAAGATCACCAATGTATTGTAGTTTCCTCAGGAAGTCAGTGGTGTCTCAAAGATAGCTAGGAGTGCTGGTAGAGTAGTGCCTGAGGAGGGAGTCTACATAGCCAAACAATCCTGCTGTCAGGGTGCCAATGCCTGAGATGATGGGGCATCCAGGATTTCCAGGTTTATGGATCTTGGGTAGACGATAGAATACCCCTGGTTGAAGTTCTAGGGGTGTGTCTGTGCAGATTTGTTCTTGTGCTTTTTCAGGGAGTTTCTTGAGCAGATGGTGTCATTTCTTTTGGTAACTCTCAGTGGGATCAGAGGGTAATGGCTTGTAGAATGTAGTGTCAGAGAGCCGCCTAGCAGCCTCTCGTTCATATTCCGACCTATTCATGATGACGACAGCACCTCCTTTGTCAGCCTTTTTTATTATGATGTGAGTTGTTTCTCAAATAAATTTGTTAGTCTGTAAGGTGCCACAAGTACTCCTCGTTCTTTTTGCTGATACAGACTAACATGGCTTCCATTCTGAAACTTATTAATTTATCTAGTTCTCTTTTAAACCCTGTTATAGTCCTAGCCTTCACAACCCCCTCAGGCAAGGAGTTCCACATGTTGACTGTGTCTCTGTGAAGAAGAATTTCCTTGTATTTGTTTTAAACTTGCTGCCTATTCATTTCATTTGGTGGCCCCTAGGTCTTATATTATGGGATCAAGTAAGTAACTTTTCCATATTCACTTTCTGCACACCACTCATGATTTTATAGACCTCTACCATATCCCCCCTTAGTCTTCTCTTTGCCAAGCTGAAAAGTTCTAGTCTCATTAATCTCTCCTCATATGGGACCCATTCCAAACCCCTAATAATTTTAGTTGCCCTTCTCTGAACCTTTTCTAATGCCAGTATATCTTTTTTGAAATGAGGAGAGCACATCTGTACCCAGTATTCAAGATGTGGGTGTACCATGGATTTATATAAAGGCAGTAAGATATACTCTGTCTTATTCTCCTTTTTTTAATTATTCCTAACATCCTGTTTGCTTTTTTGACTGGCACTGCACACTGCGTGGTCGTCTTCAGAGAACTATCCATGATGATTCCAAGATCTCTTTCCTGATTAGTTGTAGCTAAATTAGCTCCCATCATATTGTATGTATAGCTGGGGTTATTTTTTCCAATGTGCATTACTTTACATTTAGCCACATTAAATTTAATTTGCCATTTTGTTGCCCAATCACTTAGTTTTGTGAGATCTCTTTGAAGTTCTTCACAGTCTGCTTTGGTCTTAACTATCTTGAGCAATTTAGTATCATCTGCAAACTTTGCCACCTCACTGTTTACCCCTTTCTCCAGATCATTCATGAATAAGTTGAATAGGACTGGTCCTAGGACGGACCCTTGGGGAACACCACTAGTTACCCCTCTCCATTCTGAACACACCGATGGGCAAACCTGGAAAGAGAGGTGGCAGCCCTTCGATAGGTCAGCTGGTAGAGCAAAGGACTGGAGCCGGCACTCAGGAAGGCATCCTTACATCACACTTCTGACTCCAGCTTGAGGCAGAACTTCTTTTTTTCCCCCTTGCTGAGAAAGAGCAAGAGAAGAAAGAAAGGTCCGGTGGGCCAACTTGGTGCATAAGTCCATGCTGTCTTTTCTTGCTTGGGAGCCCAAAATGAGGACTCGTGGTGGGTAAAGGCACTGCTGTGCTTCCAGAAAACATCGCACCACAGCACACAAAGGGACCAAAGAGCATGCCAAAGCCTGGGATTGAACAGGGAACCTCGATCTCAGCACTGAGCTACTTCAGCACGTAAATGGCACTTTTTGGCCTGCTGTTTCTCTGTCCAGGATATTTTTGTCAGCCCTGGCACACAAAAAGGGTATCATTGCGAGTGCCCATGAAGTCAAGATGAATTTTTGCCTGCTTTGCTCAGCTTGACTTGCTTCCTCACCCCATTCCTGCCTTAGATCCTGGGTCACCTGGTGGCTGAACATGGTCCATTGGCTCAAGCGGTGCCAGAGCCTGACACAGTGCCCCAGGCCGCCTTTGCTCTGCACATGCCGGCCGTGCACATTTGCAAATACGTGAAAGCTCCTGTCAGTAAGTTCTGGGGACAGTTGCTCACCATCAGAGGAAGCTCCTAAAATTGGCCTGTCTCACCCAATTGTACATTGACCTCTGTTCAGACTGAGCCGAAGGAGTGGGGTGGGCTCGCTGCTGTGGCCGCCACTGCTGTGAGAGTGGCCAGTGTTGCGGATGAAGCCATCCTGCAAGCACCTTCCACCTAGCCACCCACTGAAAATCCTGTAGGCTGTAAGATGGGACTAGAAGAACACCGGGGGAGGGGCTTCCTAATCTCCTCCCCCTTCTGCCATCATTGGCCATTCCATACCAGTGCTGCACCCAGTGGGGTAAAAGAAAATATGGCCATATCCGAAGAGTCAGTTGTGTTCTTTGCAGTTGCCCCTCCAGTCCCCTCGGGCCTGACCTGCCCTCCAGCTCAGCCACACACTGAAAATTGAAACACAAAACAGTAGAGCCGTAAAAGGCTTCAAGGCCCACCAGGCCCAACCCCCCTTCTCATACGGCAGAAAAGCCACACTTCTCCTGACTAGGTAGGGACGTCCTATTGCCCCACAAGAAGTGGAAGGTCATCGTGTTCGGTTTCAGCAGCACTCATGGAGCAGGGGGAAACACATGGCTGAGAAAATTCCCCACAGATGGGTCTTGAGCATCACAACCTTGTAGGTAATGACAAGCTCCACTTACGCCCCCGGCCAAACCATTCCTCACAGGCCAGCAACCACTTCTCCCAGTTCGCGTTCCCCACCTCGTCCCTAACCGAACGCTAGAAGGCCCAACCATCAACCTACCCACTCTTGCAGCCCTCCTCTTCCACCCTGACTGATAGGGGGGAGTATTGAGCCTCCCTCCCTTAGGCCCTTCAGCATCCCTGGGGAACACCAACGCCGCCCAAGTGACTTTGGGCCAGTAGGTCAACCAATAGGACTGCCTCCTAGGCCAGGCTGCAGCCCAGCTTCAGGACTCAGAGGAAATGGAGCTCGCATCCCTACCTACAGGACTCCAGGCATGGCCAGGCTTCTGGATCAAACGTCCCCTCTTGTGCTCAAGTCACAACAGCTAGTGGGCAAAAGACAGGCTTTCTTGGCCTTGGAGAAAGCAAGATAGAGCCTTGGAAGACCCAGCAGGGTTTGTGGCACAGGAATTGACCTCAGATCCCACCGAGGCTTCAGCTCAGATTGCAGGATTCAAAGTCCCGCGTGCTGCCCTTACACCATGGGACCAGCAGGTGTGGATGACCCTGTGCGGGCAGCCCTGCATTTGCTCACCAAGTTGGCCTGCAGCAGTTTGCTGCAGCTCCCAGAGGCCTTTCTTAATCCAGACTGAGAGGCCAGTGGGCATGTGAGGAAGTTGCCCCTTCAGTCCCAGGCAGTACATGGCCCTTCCTAATGAAAAGCCAAGTACTGGGGGGGAAAGGTGATGTCAAATAACATCCTGGAGAGATGCCTTCTTCCTTTTTGTGGGGAATGGTTCCCTCTTCACCTGACCAGGGACTTGAACCCTGGATCCTCAGATTAAAAGTTTGACGCGCTACCAACTGAGCACATGTGAAAGAAACAAATTAAGTGCACAAGAGAAACTAGTCATGAAAATGAGGGCAGGAAACAATACAGAAAACCTGCTACTCTCACTCTCTTAGCAGTCCTAGCCCCAGCCTGCTCCTCCATCCGCCGCCCTGAGGCCTTATTCTTTTTTTAGTTAAATATCAAATCCAGGAGAAAACACAGTTATACAAAGCAAAACGAAATCACAAACAGAAATGTCATTGGAAATACAGAAATAAAAAAGGAAAATGCAATTCCCATCGCTTTATCGTGTCTGGACCATTCCTGTATCGAGAGCACCCGCGAAGGTCCCTGTGTGCTTACAAGAAACCTGGAGGAACTCATACCACAGCCTGAACATGAAACTCAACTGCTCCCAGGTGCCGCAGTAAAACCCTTTCCCTGCTGTGACGTTGCACTCCATAGGATTTTATGAAAATATGCTAATGAGTGTGAATATGATGTAACTGGAACATGCTTCATGCAAAAGGTCTCTTGTGCAGTATCATTACAAAGCTTATAATCTACTGTGTGTGTTCATCCTATTTGTATGACTCAATCATTCCTGTATCTGAAACTAGAAATATGAACTATAACTCTGAGGTCCTGTTGTAATGATGCAAAGTGTGGGCCATTAATAGTGGTTTGGACTCTTGATGGCTCCCGTTAACCAGGACAATTGACTGGAGATGGCTCTGTCCTGCACCATCTGTGAGTCAGGCCAGGAAGAATGAAGGCTTGGGGGGTCTCACAGGATATGTGACCATGTCACCTGGTACAGGAATCCATCTTAAACCTGGAGCTCTTCCCCAGGAGAGAGACAAAAGATTCCTGCCTTGTACCAAAGCTGTATAAGGTGGTGGAACAGAACAAAGGTGGCTGCAGTCATGAGACATCCCCAGCTACCACCTGAGCTGGAACAAGGACTGTACCAGACGAAAAAATTGGACCCAGACAAGAAATAAGTCTAGTCTGCAAAAGAAGCTTATTGGAAGATCTCTGAGGGTGAGATTTGATCTGTATTGAGTTTTGTACTGTATTAGGCTTAGACTTGCATGTTTTTGGTTTATTTTGCTCTATGAAGAATACAAACTGCACAGAGAAGGAAAAGTTAATGCCTTGGAAAAGTCTCTGTGTGTTAGATGGGTGGGAGGGTGTCTAAAAACCACTTTCCTCTACTTTCTTTTCTCTGAATTCCTTTAGAAAATCCAAAGCAGGAAACAGAACCATTGTCTTCTCTGAGGCTTGAGCTCCGAGACCTTTAAATTATGAAACTGACATGCTGCCAACTGTGCTAAGGTGGCCCAGTGAAATGTTTAGGCTCAGTACATATAGGATCCTCCTACAGCAGTGACTGGGGCAGGGAAGGAGCCAGGGGTGTGCTGGAAAAAGCAGGGAGATCTGGTGCCCACCGACCTGTCCTGGCAGCTTTCACAGGAGCAAATAAATCAATTCTCCCTGCCAGTGAATAATGTACTGGAGCTAATAGCAGCAGAGTGGGGATGTTTCCAAGCTGTGCACCCACTGCCACATGTTAGAACTCAATCTCCTTTCCCTAGCAGGGCACTTTCCCCTGTGCATTGGGCAAAGCAAGTCGGGGAAGCTAGTTGGGTAACAAAAACCAGTGCTTCAGACACGGCTTAAACTCTTAACCCCAGCACTGTCCCCCTTTATACCAACCAGTTGCACCACTGCAGGTGCTTTTCAGAGGAAGCTGGGAAGCAGGCAGTGATCAGTCTCTGGGGTTCACACCTTTGCCTGGTAATTGAAAGGCTGATGCATCAAACCTAACTCAAGATGCGGCTTTTCAGTGATGAGACTCCAGGACATTTTAACAGAAAGAAAATCTCCTCGATTCTGGTTTAGTCCCATTTGACTCCTTCTGCCCATCTTCTCCCCCCGCCTCCCCGCCCTGCCCCACCCCATCTCTTTCCTTCCCCATTGGGGCCGTGCAGAGAGGAGCCCCAGTCAGTCTCTTTCACAGAGAGTCTGTATCCCATAAAAGGAGGGAGGGGTTGCTCTAAAACACTGATAATGGGGTGGGGAGGGGTGGGCATGGTTAGGGGGAGAAAGGATGGAGAATTAACAGTGGGACCCAGAGAGATTCCCCCAGATTGGGGAGATCCCCTGCTGCCCCCCATCAGCCAGCTGTGGGAAGAACAACTTGGGATTGCTTGGGGAAGCCACCTTTAAAAACACAAGTGTAACATGCTAGTTACATTTTAATAAGACCAAAGCCTCCTCAAACCCAGGGTCACAATCACTGGAATGATTTTGCCTTGATATTTTACCAGCCGCAGACACAAAGCGAGTCAAATTACAGTTTCCGTTCGGAGTCAGTGCACACACAAGAATCCGGAGGCTTTTAATTCCTTAGGTTCTGCTGCCATTTCATTTCTGTCCTGTTCCAAGATTTATTGTTGTGCAAAGCAACGTTAGGCCCTTGGGAGTGTCCCCCCTGGTCCTGCCTGCTGCCCCGGTCAAGTTAAAAGGGCCCAAGGACCCCTGCCACCACCACCACCAGCACAAGGGGGCTAAGGCGGTTTCCTGCCCACCCTCGCTCCATGTGGCACGCCACTCCCGGAAGTGGCTGGCACGTCCCTGCAGCCCCTGGGGTGGGGGGTGGGGTCTCCACGTGCTGCCCCCGCCCCGAGAGCCAACTCTGAGAACTGTGGCAATGGGAGCTTCAGGGGTGGAGTCTGCAGGCAGCCGTGCTCAAAGACGCCCCCTGCCCTCCCACTTAGGGGCTGCTGCCAGAGGAGGGTGCGGGTTGCTTTTGGGAGATGCCCGAGGTAAATGCTGCACCCCTCACCCTCTCCTGCACCCCCAACCCAGACCCCACACCTGCACCCAAACTCTCTCCAAGACCCTGCCCCCCACACACCCTCCTGCAGCACAACCCCCTGACTGAGCTCAGACCCTGCACCCAAACTCTCTCCTAGAGCCCTCTCCCTCCCACACCCAAACTCCCCCCCAGAGCCTTACACAGCTGTGGGGTGGGGCAGGACTTGGTTCCATTCTGGGAACGACCAAAAATTATACAAACCTGCCGCCTTGTCCAGACCAACCTTCTACTGATGCACCTCAGCCCACGCCCGTGCAGGGTTTGAAGCTTCCATTGCTTAAATTCCAGGACACTGAGGGATTTCAGCTCCCCTTTGCCAGAGGAACTTCACCCCACTCCCAGCCAGGTTCTTGTCCATGGGATCACTGTAGGGGGGCTGGGTCCCTCTGTGTCTTTTCTCTCTCTGTGACAGGCCAGGGTGCAATAACTGGGGCATCTGAGCACCCAGGACCTTCTGTGGGGCTGCCATTCCCCTTCCCCTTCTGTGGTCTCGTCTGTCATTGACTCCAGCCTTTTTTCTATCCATCATCAGCACCATCCCAAGCAAGCTGCACTCGCCTCAGAAAGACAAAGAATCCTGTGGCACCTTACAGAGAAACAGACATATTGGAGCATAAGCTTTCGTGGGTGAATCCCCACTTTGTCAGATGAATGTCATGGAAATTTCCAGGGGCAGGTATAAATATGCAGGCAAGAATCAGTCTAGAGATAAGGAGGTTAGTTCAATCAGGGAGCATGAGGCCCTCTTCTAGCAGCTGAGGTGTGAACACCAAGGGAGGAGAAATTGCTTTTGTAGTTGGCTAGCCAGGCACAGAATTCCCACTCCATTCATCTGAGGAAGTGGGGATTCACCCACGAAAGCTTATGCTCCTGTACGTCTGTTAGTCTATAAGGTGCCACAGGACTCTGTCGCTTTTTACAGATCCAGACTAACACAGCTACCCCTGTGATACTCAAAAAGACAGTGTCCCTGGTGGGTGTAAATCACTGACCTCTCTCAGCACTGACTACCCCTCTGTTTCCTTGCCTCTCAGTCTGAGCAGATGGGACCTTTCCCTCCAGTGCTGGAGGATTCACCCTTCTCATCCACCCTTGTCCCAAGCAGCACAGCGGGTGGGAATCTTACATGTACTGAGGTGACTTAGGAGCAGAAACCCCCCCAGACCTTCCATGCAATTGGCACTTGCCCCTCACTGAGCAGGATTAAAACTCCTGCAGGGAGACTGCTGGGCTACATCCCCTCTGGGCATGAGCAAAGCAGCAGGGTGAAAAAAAAGAACCTGGAGATGCTGGGGATTGAACCCAGGGCCTCATACATGTAAAACATGTGTTTTACCACTGAGCTATATCCACAGATGAGCTGTAGGTTACACTCAGAGCTTTCCTGTTTCCAGAGCATCCAGTGGCCTAAGAGCAGCCTGGGGGACACATTCCCTGCTCTGAGGGCCAAACCTGCTGTCCTGGAGGTTGCTGGTTCTTAGGGTCACTTTGCAGCAGGGCCAGATTCAATGTGTGGGGCAGAGAGAGTGGGTGCCCTGGGCTCAGGGTGCAGAGATACACTCAGCCCTCTCCCCGGCATTGGGTGGGGGGTGCTGCCACCCCCTGCTGGAAGATAATGGGAGGGGAGGGGCGCTGTGAGTCACTCAACACCTGACCCTGGTGGCAGCAGTGGTGGGGGGAGCTCCAGATATTTCTAGGATCTGCTAGTGCCACCTGCCTGTGAAGTCCAGCTTTCCCCAGCACATTCACTGCAGTGCAATTGGGTCACTGTTTCCATGGCTGAGCAGCAAAGAATCACTCCCAGTTTCCCTTCTAGCTGCAGCAGGATTAGCCTGTGTCAGTGGTTAATGAGGTGGATCTAGTTGTAGATTGTTATTCATTCCCCACCTTGACAATTCACACAGTCCCTTTCCTACTCAAATCCCCAGCACCTCGGTGATCCTGGTAGCAGGGGTTGGGGCCTGAGATTTTCACGGTCCTTTTTCCCCTCCACCTGGAGTGAACTCAGCTTTTCCCCCATCCCAGCCAATCCATGAAATAACAACAGGGGCATAAAGAAAGAGGGGAGGGAACATTTCACAGCCAGGGCTGGATGTGCCCAGGGCCCCCTGCTTGTCCATTGTTTCCATGGAATTTGGCCCCTGCTTTGCACAAGGGACAGAGAAAGATCTTGCTCTTCCTGTGTCTGTGCAAGGAAAATTGTGTTTCTGTATGAAAGAGAGGAGGGAAATGGTCCCATGATGGGACAATATCCTCAGGATTAAGACCTAAGGGCTCAGGCTGAGAACTGATAGAACTGCACTCATCTGGGATTTAACAAATTGTCTTCCATGGAGCAGGGCCAGATCCAGCGTTTTTGCCGCCCCAAGTGGAAAAAAAAATTAAAAAGCTGCAGTCAACTGGAGCTCTACCTGAGTTCTGTCCATAGGCAGGTCCCTGCGTACCTTGCTGAGTAACAAGGTGTATCTGCTTTCTCTCAATGGGTCGATTGTATAGCTGATGGTCCTTAATGGGCCATCAAGCAGGCTAAACAGAACTGACACCAAATTGTCTGGCTGGGGTGTTCCCGGAAGCAGAGCACAAGTTTGAAGTACGGGCAGCATAGAGTCAATATTCATAACATCAATTACAAAAATGATACACATCTAGAGATAGCATCATTATAATCAGCCAATCAGAACCTCTCCATAGACCCCTTACACGACAACCTTTCTACAATATTGTCTGCAAATATAGAACAGTGGTCGCAATGATGATCTGTACAGTTACAGATTATGTCAATAAAGTCACAAGAGGTGACATGGCATCAGTGAGACTGATACTGGAATACTGCTTCCAGTTTTGGTGTCCTCATTTGAAAAAGATGTTGTGAAATTGGAGCTGGGGCAGCAAAGAGCCACCAAATGTTCTGAGGGCTGGAGAAAAATGCCTTCTAGTGAGCTATTGAAAGAGCTCAACCTGTTTAGCTTATCAAAAGAAGATTGAAAGGTGACTTCATTGAAGTGTTGAAGGACCTTAATGGAGAGAAAAGATTGGGTATTAAAGGGCTCTTTAATCTCGCAGAGAAAGGCATAAGAAGACCTAATGGCTGGAAGGTGAAAAGACACAAAATCATATTACAACTAAGGCACAAATATTCAGCAGCAAGGATGATTCACCGCAGGAACAAGCTACCAAGGAAAGTGGTGGATTCTCCATCTCCTGATGTCATTTAATGAAGACTAGATGCCTTTCTGGAATGTGTTTGCCCCAAAAGTAGCTCTTGCGTCATACAGGAGGCCTGTGATATGCAGGGGGTCAGATTAGATGCTCTAATGGTCTCTTCTGGCCATAAAGTCGACTAATTTCTGAAAACCTGAGTGTAGCATTGGGAGCAGCATCTGATGTTTTACTGTCTAGCCAGCTTGCTGCCTAGAACGAACGCTCCTTGAGTGGGGTGATCAAGCCTCCAAAGTGCCTGACCAGAGGCAGGACATTAGCACAGCAAGGGAGGGGTGTGGCAGTGACATCACAAGGGCTTTTTGCAGGACCTCAGACTATTGGTCAAAGGTGGTGGGGAGGTGGTGACCTCACAGAAAGATGCTGACATCAGTCAGGCAGGACAAAGGCGAGGGCCAGGAAACCTCAGAGACCCCTGTGGCTTTGCTTCAGCAAATCTCCTTCTCGAGGTCTCTCTCTGAGGACTGAGAGAGTATTTGGGTTCATGTATGTGAGTGCCAGGAGGAACCTCCTTCGAGTTTTCTCCTTCCCTTTTAGTGATTTTACTAGAGACCAGCCGTCCCTGTTTAGAAGGTAGAGCCTCCACGAAGGAAGGGGTGTTCCAGGGTGTTACAGTTCGGATGGCGGTGGCGCCACGCCCACTGTAAGGAAGTTCCCGCCACCCTGCTCTATGTTCGCAGGGCGGGAGAGAGCAGCATCCACGGCAGTGATTTGCTCCTGGCTGCTGGAGCAGAGCAGCAGGCTCAGCTGTCAGAACTTCCCAGAGCGATGAAAGGAGGGCCCATGGCTCTGTAGCAGGAATGCAGGGCAGGCGAGTTCACGGCGGGCATTGTGGGATACTGGCAGAGGTCAGTTATGGTGATATAATGAACAGCAGCATCTACACTGACACTCTGCCACTGTAAGTTTGCTGCACAAAGCTCTAGGCTTCTCATCGAGGTGGTTTTATTTTGCCACCAAAACAGGGCAGTTTTTTCGCCAGACATTGAATTGCAGTGTGTACAACAGTCACAAGCTGCTGACCGAGGAGCATAGTGTGTTTTTCACACACCTGAGCAATATAATTCTGCTGAAATAACTTTGTAGTGCAGATCTGGCCAAAGATTCACACACAGAGACAGCTTGCAAGGAAAATGTCACCTGCTCCTCTGCTTTGCAGAATCCAGACACAAGCAAAGCTTGTCAGGCCTAGGTGGAGATGCAGATGCAGGGAGTCAGGTGCGAACAGACACTGTACTTTAGTTACAGGCAGGCACCATGGTTTAGCTGGTTAAAGTACCTGTTTTGTAAACAGGAGATCCTGGGTTCAACTCCCAGGGGTGCCTTGTTGAGATGCTTTTAGAGCACCTGGTATTGGCTACTGTCAGAAAACAAGATTCAGAGCTAGATGGACCTTTGATCTAGCCCAGTGTGGTTTTTCTTATGGTTTAAATTACACTCACTGGCACTGATAATAGAGTTACTGAAAGTTTGGGAGTGAAGAGCTGATAGGTCTGTGGTCCAAGCCCCTCACGGATGACCCCCTTCCTCTGGGACAGGGGCAGGTCTGAGCTCTCGCACCAAATGCTCATTGTGGCTGCCAGAATCTGTAGGCAGCTCATTTAGTTTACACCCAGGGTTGAGTCCTTGATTCACACATCAAGGATAACAACCTTTTGTTTCTCCTGCCCCAATAACAAGGAGACTGGGAATCCAACACCAGCCAAAAGTGATCATTTTGGCAAGCAACCCAACCTATTTCCAACATACCGTAAAATCCACATGCAGACTCATACACAAGAAAATCTTCCTGAGGGTCTGAAGCACCTGCTGCTGGAGGAAGGAGGAGCTGTGGGTTGGGATTGAGGAGCAGCGTGAGGAGAAGGGGCCTGTGGGTTGGGATTGAGGGCACTGGGAATAGGAGGGCTGTGAGTTGGGACAGAGGAGAAGGGTGAAGAGGAGCAGGCTCTGGTTGGGAGTGAGGAGCAGTGAGCATAGGAGGGACTGAGGGTTGGGATTAAAGGGCACTGGGAGTAGAGGGGACATGGGTTTGGGCTGAAGAGCATCCTCATTTGGGGATCCAGCAGGAAAGGGGAAGGAAGCAGGTGATTCTAATTCCTTAGGGATATTCTGTGTGTTTGTGTGTGCAGGGGAGGAACATGCTCTATGCCCAGAGGCCTTGATTCCTCCAGCCTGCAAGGACAGAGAGGATGTCAAGGAGTTGCTCCTTCAATCCCCCCACCACCAAGGCCCTTCTTAGGAAAGGCAAAATCCTGAAGACAAAGAGTAACACCAAAGAAGACCCCAAAAAGTCAGATTTTTACAACCACAGAGAGAAATTCATCATCTGACCAGGGATTTGAACCCTGGACCCTCAGAGTAGAAGTCTGATGCTTTGCCAACTGAGCTAGCCAGACTTATATAGCAAAAGTGCAAGTTGGTGCAGAGGTGAAGCTAGTCAAGAAAAAGCGAGTGGGAAACAATAGGAGAAACCTGCTGCTCTCTCTCTCTTCCCAGCTCTGGCCTGGCCTGGTATTAGCGCTGGTTAAAAAGACGGGAAAATATCAGCATCTACCAGCCTCTCGTAGCTGTACAAGACTCAGGCACAATACAGAGGTGCCCATCTGCAAGTGCCGAATGGTTGGATTGGCTAATGCAACCTGTAGACGTCCAGGGCACACTGGGATACAGAGCCCAGGGTCCATCACCATCATCATTTCAAAGGGATAGTGATAATGATGGGAAGGTTCACAATTGACTCAGCAGTTGCATACAAAGGTGCATGTTTGGCAGTTACATTGGGAAATTCTGGCTCCTTCTCAGGCTCAGGTTGGCCACCCTGGTCTAGATGTAGAAGTTACAACATTTAAACTTGAAAGAGGGGCCAATTTCCCCATCATTTCACACCTTTACATCCAAACACGATGACTTTCTGAATGAACCCTCCTCGTTCAGCCAGAAGATCTTGGGGTGGATGTAGGAGTCACTGGGTAAAATTCTCTGGACTCTGTTCTGAATCAGGTCAGAGCAGAGGTACCTAGTGATCTAATCTGGCTGTAAAATCTATATATCAACACCAAATATGGTGTGAAATTAATCCTCAGAAACGGCTGTTCCTCACCCAGACCCCAGCAAGGGGCTCTCCAAGGAAGGGGGCTGTTGAGGAAGGAAAGATGAAAGATGTCCTCTCCCTGGAGGGACTGGGCTCTGCGCTTTGGACAGAAAGGAAGGGAAGGAAATGGCTACATGATGGCAGCAGAACCTAAGAAATGAAACACAACAGGCTTCTGAGCATGTTGCTTCTGAACAGTGAACGAACCTGACTCCCGTATCATGAAAAGCCAAAAAGCTGTTTCTTTCTATGCCCGGGAGAAAAGAGTTCCAATCATTCCTGCCCATTTACTTTTGAATTATTTTACATTATAAAGAAAATTGTAACAAAATTAGTCTGAACTTGAGCTGCCTGTTATTAAAAGCTGGTTCCCCAATTCAGTTCCAACTGCCCTGCTAGAAACACCCCAGGTCCCTGCTCACCCCAGGAAGAGGAAAAAGAGAAACCCCCACTGGGCACTGCCCTTGGCTCCAGGCTGCTGTCCCGGGGTGCGGGTGGGGACTGATTGTTTCCTGCTGAGGAGGGAGCCAGTAGAGGCCTCTGGTGCTCTGCTCCTAGCACCTGCCCAGCCCAGGCTGTCCTCTGCCTCAGCTGCTGCTCCCGGCCTGCTCTAGAGTCAAACACCCAGGGCCCCAGGGGAACAGAGGCTGGGACAAGGCAGCTTTGAGCTGGGAAGATATTGGGAGTTCTCATTCCCTGAGAACTGGCCTGGCTCCCATCTCAACAGCAAACAAATCAATTCCACGTCCCCTCCCCAGAAAAACCAGCCTGGAGCCAAGGGCAGCAGGGGACAATTCCCTCCAGTTCCCACCGAGGCAGGAGAGAACCCAGGGTGTTTCTAGCAGAGCTTATGGAACTGACGTGGGGAAACCAGCCTTTAATAACAGGCAGTTCCAGTTGAAGCTAAGTGTTTTTAACAATTTTTACAACATTAAATAACCCTTCAATCGTAGTGTCATCATCCATAAAATTGCTTCAGCCTTACAGGTTCCCAAGTGCAAAACTAAACATCTCTTCAAATCCAAGGGAGTGGAGATCAGTCAGTGTTCAGAGCCATCCCACATAAAAGAACCATCTTGTGGTACACACTGGCCCCATCATGTGGCCATCGCCTTTCCCTCCTCTCTGTTAAAACTTTTAGTATTTTGCACAGAAACCTTCTTCCCTCAGGAGAGACTTGGGAACCAGGGCTGCTAGCCAGACAAAAACTTTTAAGAGGAGGCGTAACCTGTCAAAAAATGATCTCCCCTCTTCAGTTCAGTGACAGCCTGAAATGTTACTTGTCCCGGCAGAGCTGGAGGATTGAAAGCAGATACATCAAAGCCCTGTGTAGCTAGCAGGAATGAACATAAACACTCCCTGGTATCTGAAGAGATATTTAGTTTTACCCTTGGTAAACTACAAGACTAAAGGGAAAGGCAGTGGTGCCAAATATATAGAGTGAAACACAAAACAATCGTCATAGTTATGCCCATAGTGACTGCAAAATCTTTCTATATACTTATTATTATTTTCTCTGGTGTCTAGACATTGACTAGACCTTGACCAAGAAATTTGGCTCTTGATAAAATAATCAACTACCCCCAGTTAATGCAATGGACTAGAAATTGACTGGGGTCTCTCCACACAGGTTCAAATCCTGCCAGCTAGAGATGCATTAGTATATTGTCATTACTGTTGTCTTAGTGCCTGAGCATCCACAGAGCCAAATCTGGTCTTGCTCTGAGACTGTCTACATTTAAAATGCTGCTATAGCACTGTGGAGAAGACAGGTGCTACAGTGAGGAGGGTTTTCAATCCCTGTAATAGCTACATTCACAGAACAATCTTTCCTTTCATTTAGCACTATCTAACCATGGCTTAGGTCAGCTTAATTATATTGGTTCTGGGGTTTTTCACACCCTGAAAGACGTACTTGTTAGAGGGTTTATCCCATCACCCTCCCATTCCCTGGTCCTTCTCGCGTGACCAGAGAGCAGCAATGCACGGAGCTCAAAGGTGCAAACAATTCAGTGTTTATTGGGGTAAACTTCCAGCGAGTAATATTCCAATTTCCTTCCTCAGTATCCCCCTTCCAAGCTCTGACACCACAGAGCCTTGCCTGTGTCCCTGTTCCCCTTCCCTGTTCCTATTCCCCCCCTTAGCAAAACATAATTCTAATTCCTCTACCCCCATTCCCCCCCTTACTTCCTGACTGACTGCAGACTATATAGTAAAACTGGAGTTCTGCTTAGCTATGCCTTAACCAATCATTTTACTGAAATGTAACTTACCAACCTAACATATTATAAAATGATTATCTAACCAATTATACCCCACCACCTTAATTGGTTTACACTCAACAAATTAATTATACAGCAGACAGAAAGAATCACAGCACCAGACAGAGATTATACAGACAAGCAATAGGAAAGTGGGGACTACAGTGATAGAACAACAAAGAAATGAGGATTTCACACCCCAGCTATTGATCAGTGAGTTGTTCCTAGACAGGATGCTATCATGGTAGAGGTTGTGGGTGCTGGTTGCTTAACTGTCTGGCCCACAGGGCAGGATTTTGAGGTTCACCATTACTGTCTCAGAATGCCAGCACCCATCTTTTGTTCACTTAAAATGCGAGCAGGGAGATTCCAACACCACAGAACTCATGGAGCTCAGGAAACGTGTAACTTTAGGTCCGGGTGACTGTGTCTAAAAATCAGCTGTGCTGTAGAAGGTCTCTAGGAGTTGAAAGAGATGTGCCGTCTCGACCGCCCTAAAGAGTTCATCAACTATTAATGAAAACTAGGGTTGATAAGTCATGTTTTTTGTAGCAGGAGGATGGTGGACTGGTCTAAAGAGCCAGTTTTAAGACTCTTTTTTCCCTATCTCTTGGGTGTTCTGGTCTCTGCATAGAGACGTAGTTTCAAATCCCACTCCTGACATGACCATCTGGAGAAAATGGCCTCACTTGAATCTCCTGTGCAACAATAGAACCCCATTTGCTTAGCTTTTCTATTCCAGTAGTTGTGAGAGAAGCTCCAAACCAGAGGAAACAGGGCCTGTTCTCTCGACCCATCAATTTTTGTCTTCCTTCATTCCAAGCCATTTTCTCAGATACATCCGTATTTCCCACACTATTTTGTTTAATGTTCTTTGCTTTTATGAAACTTTAGGGTCATCATTTAATTGCCACACAACTGTACTTATGAAGTGAAGTGATATTTTTTTGGATATTCTTGCAGAAGCGTTTTGCTTTCTGACCTGGAATTGAACAGGGGCTACCCGAGGGGGACAATGCTACTCCCTTTTCTTGGCTTATCCAAAAAACATAAGTTCTTGGTGCCCTTTGTTTCCCTGTTCTTCAAAGGCAAATCAGCTGGTGTAGCAGCTACTGAGAAAGCCTTAGAAAAGGGCCCCAAAATTGACAGCAGCTGGTTTCTATAGTGTAGTGGTTATATTTGCCTAACTTGCAAAAGATCCCTGGTTAAAACCAGGCAGAAACATTGATACTTTTATTCCTTTGGTCTTTTATCACCCCAAGTCCTTTCTTAACTACATCCATAGCTTCTATGCTTTCTTCCTCATTTTTTTTTCCTTTTATGGAGCTTTAAATTGAAAAGGAGAGGGTTAGCCGGCATTTTGAGGGAAGGAACAGACCATCGTTTGGGAGACTGCCAGCTCCATAACAAATCTGAGCGGAGAAGAATCCCAACCCATTGTCCTGCATATTTAGCTCCCAGCCAGCAGTTTTTCCCTTGCCTTTTTTTTTTTTCTTTTGAGCTAACCTTGAGTCCAGGGCACACACATTCTCTGCCCCACACATCAAATCTGGCCCTGCTGCAAAGTGACCCCTAAGAACCAGCAACCTGCACGAGAGCATGACTGGGGGGAAAGGGTTTCCCATGAAGCTTATAACCCACTGGATGCCTTGGAAAGAGGCAGGCTCTGAGTGTAGCAGTCAGCAAAGAAGGCCTGTTTGGGGATGTGGCTCAGTGGTACAGTACCTGCTTTGCATGTATAAGGCCCTGGGTTCGCTCCCCATGTTTGCCTTTCACCCCTGCTGCTTTGCTCATGCCCAGCTGGCACGTGGCCCAGCCAGTCTCCCTGCACAGGTTACAGTCCTGAGCAGTGAGGGCAAAGTGCCAATTGCGTGGAAGCTCTGGGGGGGGGGTTTCTGCTCCTAAAGCCCCAGGGTGACGCTAAGATTCCCATCCACTGAGCTGCTTGATGAGGAAGGACTGGAGAGAAGGGTCCCATCAGCACAGAGGGAGGGGCAAGGCCATGGAGGGGCAGTCAGTGCTGAGAGAGGTCAGTGATTTACACAAGACGGGACACTGGTTCTGGAGGGGACAGGAGGTGAGGGCAGCTTGTTTACAATGATGCTGAATAGAAGAAAAGGCTGGAGTCAACGAAACATGAGAGATAGAAGGAAAAGGGCAGCTCCACAGAGGGCCCTGGTGCTCATACACCCCCGTTCATAAGTACACAACATAAGAATGGCCACACTGGGTCAGATCAACGGTCCATCTAGCCTAGTATCCTGTCTTCTTACAGTGGCCGATCCTAGGTGCCCCAGGGTTCCACAGGTTGACTGCGTGTTATGTGAAGAAATATTTCCTTTTGTTTGGTTTAAACCTGCTGCCTCTTCATTTCATTTGGTGACCCCTAGTTCTTGTGTCTAGAGGAGTAAATAACACTTCCTAATTTACTTTCTCCAACCCAATCATTGCTTTATAGACCTCTATCATCTCTTTTCCAAGCTGAAAAGTCTCAGTCTTATTAATCACTCGTCATATGAAAGCTCCTCCATACCCCTAATCATTTTTGTTGCCCTTTTCTGAACCTTTTCCAATTACAATATATCTTTTATCAGGTGGGGTGACCACATCTGCAGGCAGTATTCAAGATGTGGGTGTGCCATGGATTCCTGTAGAGGCGCCCTGGCTTGTCCTAGATAGAGAGACTAGACAAACAGGGACCCAGCCCCCCCTACAGTGATCCATGGACAAGAACCTGGTTGTTAGTGGGGTGAAGGTTTCCTCTGGACAGAGGGAAGCTGAAATCCCTCAGGGTCCTGGAACTTAAGCAATGAAAGCTTCAAACCCTTCATAGCCATGCGTTGAGGTGCATCAGCAGCAGGTTGGGCTGGAGCAGGGGTCGGCAACCTATGGCACGCGAGCCAACTTTTAATGGCACGCTGGGGCCTGCCGGGACTCCAGTGTGACATTAAAAATCCTGCCAGCACAGCAACTTGCCAGCCCCTCCCCTGCCTTCCCCCGGAGCCCTGCCGCCGCACGCACAGCGCTCTGGGGGCCGGGGCTCCGCACTCCCGCGGGGCAGCGTTTGGCTCTGCAGGAAGTGAGAGACGCTCCCCGCTCATCCAGCGCCCTGCTGCCTTGCACGCAGCACTTTGAGGGGCGGGGCTGCGCGCAGCAGCCGGGCTCCGAATGAGCGGGAAGCCTCATGGTAAGGGGTCCAGGGCTGGGGGTTGGGGAAAGCGGGGGGCAATCAGGAGACAGGGAGCAGGGTGGGTTGGATGGAGGTGGGATCCCGGGTGGGGGTTGGGGCAGGGGTCTCTGGAGGAAGTCAGGGACCGGGGTGGATGGGGCATGGGAGTCCCGGGATCTGTTAGGGGGTGGGGGGTGTATAGGAGACAGGGCAGTCAGGGAACAGGGTACTGGGGGCACAGTTAGGGTGGGGGGGTGTTGGGGGGGCAGAGAACAAGGAGCTGGGTGGGTTGTATGGGTCCAGAGTTCAGGGGGTCCTGTCAGGGGACGGGGAGCGGTTAGATAGGCATGGGAGTCCGGGGGGTTCTGTCTGGGTGCGGGGGTGTGGATAAGGGTTGGGGCAGTCAGGGGACAGGTAGGGTCCTAGGTGGGCAGTCAGGGGACACGGGGCAGGGAGGCTTAGATAGGGAGTAGGGTCCCAGGAGGGGTAGTCGGGACAAGGAGTGGGAGGATGAGGTTCTGGGGAGGCACTCAGCCCTCTGCCCGGAGCCCTGACCCCCCTCACACCCCCCACAGGCCCCTGCCCTGAGCCCTGTACCACCCAGCCCTCTGTTGACTCCTTCACCCCTCCACCCCCCCATGCCCCCAGCCCTGACTCTGGCACCCCCACACATACCCAGCCCCTACCTGACACCTGCACCCCCTCACATGCCCCCAGCCCAGACTCTTGCATCCCCACATCCCCACCCCCACCCTGAGCACCAAGCAGGAGCTCCTGCACCCCTCCGCACATTCCCACCTGCACCCCTCACGCCAAATGGGAGCTGCCCAGGTCAGTGCCCTCACACCCAAACCTCCTGCCCCAACCCTGAGCCCCCTCCCTCATTCTAGCTCCTGGCCAGACCCTTCATCCCCAGCCCTGTGCTCGGTCCACTCCCACCCTCAGCTCAGTGCAGAGAGAGGAAGAGAACGGGCCAGAACCAGGGAGAAGGTAGGTACCCACTGTATGTGGGCAGGGCCGGGACCCCACACCGGCAGCGGGCTGAGCGGGTCCGGCAGCTGGGATCCCGGCTGGCAGGAGCCGGAGGATGGAACCCCTGAGCGGCAGTGGGCTGAGCCGCTGCCGGTCTGGGGTTCTGGCTGCCAGACCCTTCCCAGCTGGGGTCCTGGCCGCAGGCCCCGCTCAGCCCACTGCCGGCCTAGGTGAACAGAACCCCAGACCAGCAGCAGGCTGAGCGGGCCAGCGGTGTAAGAGCAACATTTTAATTTAATTTTAAATGAAACTCCTTAAACATTTTGAAAACCTTGTTTATTTTACAATACACTAATTTAGTTATATAATATATAGACTTGTAGAGAGAGAGACCTTCTAAAAAACATTAAAATGTATTACCGGCACCCGAAACCTTAAATTAGAGTGAATAAATGAAGACTTGGCACACCACTTCTGAAAGGCTGCCAACCCCTGGGCTGGAGGAACCTGGAGAGTACATTTCTATTCTAATCTAATCTACATTTCTATTTGTTTGGTTTTTGTAGGTTAAATTAATACAGCCTCTGGTCCACTCTCTCCCAAGGGTGTAATGTTGCTGTGCACAATGAGAAATCTTGGGGAAAGATTGAAATGAAATGGAAGCAGCATATGGTGGCAGAACCTAAGGAATTAAAAGCCCATTGATTCTTATGTGTGTGCACTGCCTCTGAACCAGAAGTGTAATTTTTCTCGCTTTGTGGCTGAAGCCAGTAAAATATTTAAATATCTATCAGGGATGGTCTAGACAGTATTTGGTCCTGCCATGAGGGCAGGGGACTGGACTCTATGACCTCTCGAGGTCCCTTCCCGTCCTAGAGTCTATGAATCTATGAAACTCTGGTTTTTCCTGAATGCTGTAGACTGAGTTCCTGGGAAAGGGCAGGGGGAGAGGGAGCAAGAGGAGAAAGGCAGAGACACTGGAGAAGAATAATGGGGGGAGAAGAAAGAGACAGAGAACACAGAGAGACAATCAATGATTGAAGATGTCCCAACTCCATCTTGCTACTCACAGGTGTTCAGAAAGCTGGGTAGATGTAGGTTTCAAATATCAAGGGGATCTCCACATACCTGATCTCTCTCCCCCGGCTCCCATTTTAGTATTAATTTTTATTTTGAAATGTTTCACTTACCCCTGATCTTCTCTTTCCCTAACTGTATTGCAAGTTGGGTGGGTTTTTTTGTTGTTTTTTTGCTTCCCTTTTGTTCATATCAATATAATTGTAACAGCAAAGGAATCTGTAGGAGCAAAAACTGACTCAAAATTTTATTTCCCCATCATGCAGGAACATGGTACAAACAGCTCATGCAGCTGGAATCATCACATGGAAGCCAGGGGATGGGAGATGCAGGTTTCCAAGTGTTCTGTCTTCTCAGATGACACATTCCAGCCCCTTGTAGTCCTCCCTCCTGTGTGACCTGCTGGGCTTTGACACATTTATTGTCTCATTCTATTGATAATGTGATTGTAACACAACGTGACTGAAATTAAACCACTTCCAGACAAGGAACCAACAAAAGAGAAAAGCCATTATTGCCTTGGCTGGGAATTGAAGCCAGGTCAACTGTTTGGAAGGCAGCTATGCTCCCCACTATACCACCAACACAGCTGGCAAGAGCAGCTTTCCTGCAGGCTACGTGTGCTGGCAAAGGGGGTTACACGTGACCATGGAGCTAGTAAGCAGGGTGGATGGGCTGGAAGCCGCCTGACAGCTGGGAGCAGAGTTAGGGGGCAAAGGTGAAAACCGATCTCATTGGGAGCTGGCCCCACACCCAACCTGCCCCTAGGAGAGGGGAACTGAAGCTCAACTTCAATCATAGAAAAATCTTCCCTAAGAAGGAAGGGGACGGCTTGTTTTAAAGACAAGGTTTGTGGGTTTTGCCCACTACATACAGAGGGGCTGGATAGTGCTGAGTCCAGACAAGACTCTGGTAGGATAAGGAAGAAATTCAGGCTGCCAGTGAGCTGAAGGAGGGAGATGATATTTTGACAGCGATGGACACCTCATCTTAAAGGCCTTTGTCTGCCTCCTTCTAGTGACTGTTTGGCACAGGAATGCAGCCCCCACTCCTGGGTGTCTCCTGTGGAAATAATGTTTCTGTGCAAAACACAAAAGCTTTTAACAGAAAGGAGGGAAAGGAAATGGGACAGGAATGTAAGAAATGAAACAGCAGATACTTCTCCCAGGTGCATTGACTTTGAACCTTGTTGTTTGCCGTGTTGTTATATCCCTGTTGTTCCCTGGACATGAGAGGTGGGGCAGGGAGGTGGGGGCTCACATATCGTCTTTCAAAGGACCAAGGAAGGGAGTGTTATTTACTCCTTCTCATAACACAAGAACTAGGAGGAGTCACCAAATGAAATGAATAGGCTACAGATTTGAAACGAAGTATTTCTTCGCACAACGCACAGTTAACCTGCGGAACTCTTTAGCAGAAGATGTTGTGAAAGCCAAGACTAGAACAGAGTTCAAAAAAGAACTAGAGAAGTGCACAGAGGATAGGTTCCTCGATGGCTATCAGCCAGGATGGGCAGGGATGGTGTCCCCAGCCATTGCTTTCCAGAAGCTGGGAATGAGCAACAGGAGAACCACAGAGCAATGACAAAGCCAGGCTGTCATGGGCGAGCAGCTAGGGGGATGCACTAAAAATCCAGTGGAGTCATCCCCCTCCTCTCCACCCCCAAGCGGCTTTGAATCTTGATGACTCTGATGCTGAAATTCCACTGCCTCAGCATCCTCAACCCCCAGTGGAGGCCAGTGTAGAGTCTTTAGATCCCTGTTCATATTTCATACTCCAGCTGATGCACCATTCCTGCCCACCCACTCACCGTCTGCCCCAGGAGAATCAGCTGGTGGGCTGCACGCACAGGCAGACAACTCATACCGCTCCCCTCAGAGCAGCAGCCGCAGCTGTTGGCAGCTAATCCCCACCTAAGGCTTTGGGGAAGGAGATGGGGATCACGTGTTATTTCTTCCATACATCGAGTCTCACTGTGTTTGAACATATTTTTCTCTAATGCTGATTTAAATTTAGAGCCCCTCCCCCAATGTCTGCTTTGTAAGAGCCTCATTTCTGTGCATAAAACATAAGAACAACCGTACTGAGTCAGACCAATGGTCCATCCTGTCAAGTGTCCTAGCTCCCAAGAGTGGTCAAAGCCAGATGCTTTAGAGGGAATTAACAGAACACGTAATCATGAAGTGATCCATCCCGTCGCCCATTCCTAGCGTCTTTACAGATGTGAACACAAAGAGACACTTGCAGCTACTTAGAATTATAGAATATCAGGGTTGAAAGAAACCTGAGGAGGTATCTAGTCCAACCCCCTACTCAAAGCAGGACCAATCCCCAACTAAATCATCCCAGTCAGGGCTCTGTCAACCCAGGTCTTACAAACCTCTAAGGATGGAGATTCCACCACTTCCCTAGGGAACCCATTCCAGTACTTCACCACCCTCCTAGTGAAAAAGTTTTTCCTAATATCCAACCTAGACCTCCCCCACTGCAACTTGAGACCATTGCTCCTTGTTCTGTCATCTGCCACCACTGAGAACAGCCGAGCTCCATCCTCTTTGGAACCCCCTTTCAGGTAGTTGAAGGCTGCCATCAAATCCCCCCCTCACTCTTCTCTTCTGCAGACTAAATAACTCCAGTTCCCTCAGCCTCTCTTCATAAATCATATGCACAGGTCTCCTAATAATTTTTGTTGTCCTCCGCTGAACACTCTCCAATTTGTCCACATCCTTTCTGTAGTGGGGATGCGGGGAACTGGATGCAGTACTCCAGATGTGGCCACATCAGTGCCAAATAGAAGGGACTAATCACTTCCTTTGATATGCTAGCAACATTCCCACTAATGCTGCCCAATATGCTGTTAACCTTCCTGGCAACAAGGGCACATTATTGACTCATATCCAGCTTCTTGTCCACTGTAATCCCCAGCTCCTTTTCTGCAGAACTGCCACTTAGCCAGTCTGTCCCCAGCCTGTAGCGGTGCATAGGACTCTTCCATCCTAGGCTTTGGCTACACTTACACATCAAAGCGCTGCCACGGCAGCGCTTTGAAGCGCTAAGTGTAGTCAAAGCGCCAGCACTGGGAGAAAGCTCTCCCAGCGCTGTCCGTACTCCACCTCCCTGTGGGCAATAACGGACTTTGCAGCGCCGCAATTTGCAGCGCTGGAGAGGGTGTGTTTTCACACCCTGCTGCAGCGCTGCAAATTTGTAAGTGTAGCCAAGCCCTTAGAGAGTAGGAATCTGCACTTGTCTTTGTTGAACCTCATCAGATTTCTTTTGGCCCAAACCTCCAATGTGTCTAGGTCACTCTGGACCCAAACCCTGTCCTCCAGCGCTTGGATTCTTTATGTGCTTTCACAGAGCGAAGAGCACATGTTCCATGATTTCATAGGGCAGAGTTTTATGCTATAGGAGCTTTCCCTGTGTGGATTAACATAGATGCACATTGTGACCCTTCTCAGGGTGCTGAGGGCCATGAGTGTCCTTGTGGCCACCTGCCACGAGGAAGAGGACTTTGCATTTGGCAGCTGGATGTTAGTGACCAAAGTCACCAGCCCAACCCTAACCAGTCAAGCACCCTCCTCTGAGCTACAGCAACCTTGACAGTTGACAATAAAGGCACCTTAACCCCTGAGTTCCTTCAATGTGTCCCCCTCTGGGGTCCAGCTCCAATCATCAGATACTCAGGGTATGTCTATACTATCTGCTGAATTGGCGGGCAGCGATCGATACAGCGGGAGGATCGATCTATCGGGTCCAGTGTAGATGCAATAAATCAATCCTCGAGTACTCTTCTGTCGACCACTGTACTCCAGCTTGGTGAGAGGCGCAGGCAGAGTCTACTGGGGAGCTGCAGCAGTCGACTAACCGCGATGAAGACACCATGGTAAGCCGACCTAAGTTGTCATAGGTCTCACCCCCACTTAGAGCTGTTGGGTTCCAAAATGGGGACCTGCACTGTTTTCCCTCTAAACTAAAAATCCTAGTTTAGATCTGGTAAAAGCTGCCACCACCCAATCAGGTACGTGGATTGGGACACAGTCCTTCCCCAAATCCTTGGGGATCCCAAGAGCCCCAAATCCATGGAGTTCTTACACCCGGGAGAAATAAACCATTCCCCCCTGCTTCCTCCCCCTTCCCTTTTCCTAGGAGAGATACCGGGATCTAACTACAGAGGGATGCCTCCCCCTCCCCTTTCTCTGAGAATCCACCCAAAGAAAGATTAACCAAGTCCTTTACAGAAAAGATTTATTAAAAAATAAAAGAAAGTCACTGTCTCTGTAACCAAGATGGAACAATATACAGGGTCTAAACTTATCAATCTCTGGAGAGAATTCCCCCTCCTTTCTTTCCTCAGTAAAAGCAATCAGTACAGAATTAAAGAAATTATATAGCAAAACACAGAATTGCAAATACAGAAATAAAAGTATAAGAATAGTAGTTCCTTGCTAATACTCACTAGCTTGAATAGAAGAATTTATTGCAGAAACCTGGGAGGACTTGATTAAGATGTCTGGACTCTCTTAATTCCCAAGAGAGACTCTCTAAAACAAAGAACAGGAAAAAAAACTTCCCTCCACAGGGATTTGAAATTATCTTGTCCCTCATTGGTCCTCTGGTCAGGTGTCCACAGGTACTGCTTGTTAACCCTTTACAGGTAGACAAAAACCTTAACCCTTAACTAACTGTTTATGACATAAGTACATCGACTTCAGCTACGATATTCATGTAGCTGAAGTTGCGTAACAGATTGATTCCCTCCCCTAGAGTAGACCAGGGCTCAGAAAAATCCCAGATCCTCTCTGCCCGAAGCAATGGTACATCCCAGGTTACCAGTTTTACTGTAGCCCACTGCTACTGGATCACACACAGCACTTAAGCACAGTTATTGAACAAAGGAAATTTCTTTAACAAGGGACAGAGATTTAAACAAACAAATGTGAATGATGGAAACCAACTGTTACCAACAAAACAAAATCACAAAATGCAACCTACACTTTTTAATAGTTACCTTTCCTACCTAAGTAGACTGAAGTCTGAGGTGACAGTCTATTGCAGTGACTGCTAGTCCCTAGGAGCCAGGGCCCTGCCTTTCTTGAAGCACCATTGGTCATTAGTGATCTCCTTGGTGAATGGAACCAGAGTGTTTCTCTCCACCGTGTTATAAAATGAATCAGTTTTTTGTGTATATTCACAGAAAGGACCATTTCCTCATTGTCATATTGTCGTTTACACTTCCACAGGGTTTCGATGTCTATAATTTGTCTTTGATAGTTTTCCATTGGCTTTTCTGGGCTGGTGCAAAGGTTGACAATGCAACAACACACCACATAACTGGCTAGCAAGGGACGGGTGACAATTCCCTCCCACTTGAATGGGCCATTCCCAACAAGACCTTTGATTGGGGTGACTCACTTTCATGACAATACCATATGGGCATAATTTTCCATATACTAACATGACTCCTTCAATAGGACTCATACACACCTCTTGCAGTGATCAGGAGTAACAATAATTTACAAGCTTTCAGTAGAGAGCTCACTGCTATGCTTCCTGGATAAATATCATAAAAATCAGTGCATTAGGTGTGATGAGTCTGTCAGGTCTGAGGCAGGAGTTTCTTGTGAATTACTTTGACCTCTCTGCCAATTGGCACCAAAGAGCATTTATCACACATGCACTGAGCTACACAGTCACACTCTGATAGAACAGAAAGGCCAACACAAAAAATAGAGAAAGGAACAATCAGATACTAAAATGACAATGGTTGGAACTCAACATTTCTCTCAGTCTTTGGACTGATGGGTACTAAGAGCTTTTCCCTCAGCTGAACCAGGTGATCGGACAGCTGGCTCAGCACTCCATACTAGCAGATTTCTCACATAGAGAGAGATGGGTCAAAATTGGAATTGATGTCATGACTCGCTTCCCAGAGGGGATCAATCTGTCTAAGGCTGTGTCTACCCTTCAAACACTGGAAATATTCTTCTGACAACATAACACTGTCTACACTGGGGCTTTGCTCACATTAACTACTTCTCTCAGTGGAGTGGATCTTTCACACCCCTGAGAGATGTGGCCATGTCAACATAGCTTTTCAGTGTAGACCAGCCTCTGGATGGCTTTTAGATATGAAAGGCAGTGGACTTCAGCCTTTTCCTTGGTATTGATGGTTGACAACTGCAGCTTTCCTACTTGCTGGACACATCCTATGACAGATGTCAGGCCTTTCTTTTGCAAATTAGAGAAGTGGGGAAGTCAGTGACGCTTACAGTGTAAGTGGGTAAAAACTTACACAGCTTGTCTCCTTGAGTAGTTTTCCTTTTAATAGAAATTGACTTTGAAGCTAAGCAAAGTATGCTCTATCTGAAATACAAAAAAATAAAACCTATACAGACCCAATATTCTCTTATACACTCTTTCTAACACCTATTCTCCCATCCCAACCTTTGGAGTGAGGTTTTCTACCAGAACTCCTTACACTACAGGGGGTAAATTAAATCAAATTAACTTTTGAAGATTAACCATCATTTCCTGAACTAAAAAAAGAAAAAAAAAACAAGACAATTTTCAGTTTTCCAAAATTATTCAGATTATGAAACAATTAATCTCTTACTCTAACCAATAACATCACCTATGATTTCATTTTCACTAGTAACACTGATATAGTCAAAGATCACAAATTCTGGTCACAGATGTTAGTTTTCTTTTAATCCCCATTGCCAACAACTGAGCCTTGGCTCAAGCTGTGGTTTGTCCCAACACTTCTGTGAGTTCAGATCTCTCTGGTTCCTCTGCCAGGCGTGTTGGTGGAAGGGGTCTCCTATGCGGGAATCTTTGCATCATGAGGAAAAATACCTCTCGTGTCACACTTTAAATCTTTCAAAGTAGTAGGAAGTAGGGGAGAAGTGATACAAATGCAGAAAACACAGGAGAAAACTGTCTGGGCTACACTAAAGACATTTATCGGTATAATTATTGCTCAGGGGTGTGAAAAACCGACACAGCTGAGCAACGTAGTTACACATCTCTAATCCCCTGCGTAGACAGCGCTACATCAGCAGAAGGCCTTCTTCTGCCAACATAGCCATCTGAGACAATATTGATTTAAACAATTGAACTACACTGTGATCATATGCACTTCCTTCAGTTAGTCGGGGGTCTGCTGCTGTTCACCATTTCCAAGTGGAGATTTTAAATCACTGCGGTGTCTTTGTTAGCATGGCCAGTAAATTGGAGAGTTCTCTTCTATTGACAGAACTGAACTTGAACTTTCTCCATATCATCATGGAAGGATGGGGAAAAAGCAAAGCTGAAGTGAGAAATGATGACTTTAGCAAATGGTCATTAGTCTTAAATTCACCAATAAATCTGAGCTGAACTAATATCTAATTGTGTGACCACACAGCCATCAAGAAAAATAGAAACCCAGATCACAGAGAGATAAAATACATGACAATGAACGTGTAAACTGAAATTCCAGAGCAGGTTACATCTAATTATTTAGAATCAGGACAAGAGATTCTCCCATCACATTCTCCTCTGATCCAGTCAAACATATTTCAGTGAGTAACTGTCTCAATAGTCAGTTATGTTATTTACAACGTTTAGTATCCTAGCATCCCCATAATGGGGGAAAAAACAGCCACCTTGCCAGAATTGGCTTTACCAATAGATGGAACCTGGGATTTAAACTGGAAATGATCACACTGCGATTAGGATCCATTTGAATTCCCCTTCCCAGTCTTTGATACTTTCATCTCCAGTCATAGCAACTCTGGCATAGGATTAAATAAGTCAAAGCATCATCTCCAAGCACAGACAACTGAGAACTCTTCATCACATGACACTTTGAGAAGTGGAGGGGTAGAATGTGATGACGATAAACTCTGCCTGGCTCAGACAAAAGGTAACAGTTCTGCCATGATGGGGAAGGAGGGAATCTCTGAGTCACCCCATCTCCTTCCAAGTATCAGAGGGGTAGCCGTGTTAGTCTGGATCTGTAAAAGGTGACAAAGAGTCCTGTGGCACCTTGTAGACTAACAGACATATGGGTGCATGAGCTTTTGTGGGTGAATCCCCACTTCGTCAGATGCATGTAGTGCAAATTTCCAGGGGCGGGTATAAATATGCAGGCAACAATCAGGCTAGAGATAACAAGGTTAGTTAAATCAGGGAGGATGGGCCCCTCTTCTAGCAGTTGAGGTATGAACACCAAGGGAGGAGAAACTGGTTCTGTAGCTGGCCAGCCAGGCACAGTCTTTGTTTAGTCCTGAGCTGATGGTGTCAAATTTGCAGATGAACTGAAGCTCAGCAGTTTCTCTTTGGAGTCTGGCCCTGAAGTATTTTTGCTGCAGGATGGCACTTTTAAGTCTGCTATTGTGTGTCCAGGGAGGTTGAAGTGTTCTCCTACAGGTTTTTGTATATTGCTTATGCTCCAGTACGTATTTTAGTCTATAAGGTGCCACAGGACTCTGTCGCTTTTTACATCTCCTTCCAGTATCACAGAGGCTGAAATGACAATTTTTTCCTGCCCCTGCTCTTCATTTAAATGTCATATGAAAAGTTCCCATGATAACTGCTCTTCAGCACAACATGAGAACAACTGGCAATGATACAATCTGTAACACTGGTGACTCTAACAATAACTTTGCAATAGGAGGAATGGTATAAATGTGACGCTCCCTGGTTCCTGATAGGAAGGGCACACTCGAATTACTTATGGGAGAATGGAGTTGATAGAAAGGATAAATGAGTCCACCTCAAAGAGGTCAAACTGCAAAATGCAAAAATAGGCCACTCACTCATCTGGACAAGCTGAGGGATATCGGTGCTTCAAACAGCTTTTAAAAGTGGGAATCAGGAAAGTATTAAAGTATTGATAGCCCTAGAGGTTTTTATGGTGTTGATCCCCCTTGCAGATTCTCTGATGGCTCACATGGTCTCAGTGGCAAGACAAGGTTTTCCCACACTCACTGCTTCCATTGGGTTGCATACCTGTGTGGATTCTGAGATGGGTAAGAAGGTGTGAGCTGTGATTGAAGGTTTTCCCACACTCACTGCATTTATAAGGTCTCTCACCGGTGTGGATTTTGTGATGTTTAGAAAGGCCTGAGCTGCTAGAGAAGCTTTTCCCACACTCATGACATTCATAGGGCCTCTTCCCTGTGTGGATTATCTGATGTTTAGAAAGGTCTGAGCTGGTAATAAAGCTTTTCCCACACTCATGACATTCATAGGGCCTCTCCCCTGTGTGGATTCTCTGATGAACAGAAAAGGCTGAGCTGCTAGTGAAGCTTTTCCCACACTCACGGCATTCATAGGGCCTCTCCTGTGTGGATTCTCTGATGAACAGAAAAGGCTGAGCTGCAAGTGAAGGTTTTTCCACACTCACTGCAATAAAAGGGCCTCTCCCCTGTGTGGATTCTCTGATGTTTAGAAAGTCCTGAACTGCTAATGAAGCTTTTCCCACACTCACGGCATTCATAGGGCCTCTCCTGTGTGGATTCTCTGATGTTGAGAAAGGACTGATCTGTAAGTGAAGGTTTTCCCACACTCACTGCAATCAAAGAGCCTCTCCCCTGTGTGGATTCTCTGATGAACAGAAATGGCTGAGCTGCAAGTGAAGGTTTTCCCACACTCACTGCAATCAAAGAGCCTCTCCCCTGTGTGGATTCTCTGATGTTTAGAAAGGCCTGAACTCCGACTGAAGGTTTTCCCACACTCACGGCATTCATAGGGCCTCTCCCCTGTGTGGATTCTCTGATGCTGACAAAGGGCTGAGCTCCTAGTGAAGCTTTTCCCACACTCATGGCATTCATAGGGCCTCTCCCCTGTGTGGATTCTCTGATGAATAGAAAGGGCTGAGCTGCAAGTGAAGGTTTTTCCACACTCACTGCAATAAAAGGGCCTCTCCCCTGTGTGGATTCTCTGATGTTTAGAAAGGCCTGAGCTGCTATTGAAGCTTTTCCGACACTCACGGCATTCATAGGGCCTCTCCTGTGTGGATTCTCTGATGTTGAGAAAGGGCTGAGCTGCTAGAGAAGCTTTTCCCACACTCATGACATTCATAGGGCCTCTTCCCTGTGTGGATTCTCTGATGTTTAGAAAGGTCTGAGCTGGTAATAAAGCTTTTCCCACACTCACTGCAATCAAAGGGCCTCTCCCCTGTGTGGATTCTCTGATGAACAGAAAAGGATGAGCTGCAAGGGAAGGTTTTTCCACACTCACTGCAATAAAAGGGCCTCTCCCTGTGTGGATTCTCCGATGTTGAGAAAGGGCTGATCTGTAATTGAAGGTTTTCCCACACTCACAGCATTCATAGGGCCTCTCCCCTGTGTGGATTCTCTGATGTTGAGAAAGGGCTGATCTGTAAGTGAAGGTTTTCCCACACTCACTGCATTCATAGGGCCTCTCCCCTGTGTGGATTCTCTGATGAACAGAAAGGGCTGAGCTGCAAGTGAAGGTTTTTCCACACTCAGTGCATGTATTTTTCCTCTTTCCCATGAGGACTTCCTGCTGTGTTGTGGTTTCCTTGACGCTTTTCTGAGTTCCCCGACAGGAAATAAATTTACCCATTTTCTCCTCTGGCTGGTTTCCTTGCTCTCTTTCTGGTCTGTGCTGAATCTCACAGGATTTTCCCTGCTCATGACTCCAGGACACATTCCTTTTCGATCTTTGCGATAATTCTCTGTGTTTAGCCACTTTCTCAACATTTTCCTGCTGAGAATTCTCCTCCTCTTTCTCACATACCATTGCGTCACCTGCTGTGATAGAGACAGAAACCTCAGACAGGGATGGAAAGGGGAAGGCCAAACCAAAACAAGTGCTGGAGAGACGTCAAATAAAAATCAGGAACTGAACTCCCCCAAACTCTTCCCCAAACAGGAGAAAGGAGGGGATCAATTCCGCCCTCACATCCCATCCAAACTCACAGGGGAAAGGGAGGAAGCTACTGCCTGGTGTCTGCTAGGGTCTACAGGAAGCCATGAGCTATATTTACCCTGAGGATACGACCCCTGCTAGGGACAATAATGAACTGAGAAACCTTCCAAGGGCTTTGTAGGGCATCCCAGATGTTTCCTTCAGGCACTTCCAGATTCTGAGTTGGTTTAATCTTTCCTCACCTGTGCAGGAAACTCTCAGGATCTCTCTTTCCTCTGAACCCTGGAGGTCTGGGACCCATGGCTCTTCCCCTTGTTCCAGCTGGGAGATTATATGAGGTTTGGAAACTGGAAACGCTGCTCAGATAAAAGAAAACAAAGGAGTTCAGCTGATTTCATATGACTCTGTCATAAAAAACACTATTAATTTAACTTCAGTGCTTACTGTGACCCAGTGTGCCTGGGGCAGTCCACACTGAAAATGCCAAGATCAGGGCAGAATGAAAAGGGAGAGCAGATGCTCCCAAAGTGGTGGTTAACATGGAAGTTAAATTCACCGATCAGTCACCAACTGTGCTTCTGATCCCCCACACTGGTTATTGAGAAACTGAAAAAAGACATCACACGCGGCCCCCTTTACTGCATTCCAGTTCTCTGACTCCCAATCAGCACCTAGGTCCGGCACAGTGAGAAGTTATTTAAAAACTCTGATCACATAAACGAAGTGTTCTTCTGACCCCAGAGTCAGCCACATTACCAGGTCTGTATAGGTTTGGATCTTACCCAGAATACTATGATGCCAGCCAATCCTTAGCATCTAAACTAAAGGTTTATAAGCAAGAAAGCATCTCAACTAAAGGTTTATTATAAAAGAAGGAAAGAAAAAGGAAGTTGTTAAAATGGGAAAACAGTCAGATACATTCAGAAATCTATATATCTGGTTCTTAGCAGTATTGGTGAGTTTCTGGCTTGAAAGGCTCTCTGGTAATGATTTTTTGCCCCAGATCCCTAAGTGGCCCCCTCAAGGATTGAACTCACAATACTGGGTTTAGCAGGTCAATGCTCAAACCACTGAGCTATCCCTCCCCCCACATCATTCAGTCCTTTGTTCCAAGGTTCAGTTTGTAGAGAAGTTGCTCCAGAGGTAGGAAGAGGGACTGAAGACAAAATGGAGATGATGCAGCTGCCCTTTATATTCCTTTTGCCAAGTGGCTTCTACTTCCTGTGTCCCAAACACAAGCTTCACAGCACATGGCATGGAAAAGCCTTGGAGGTCTCAGTACACAGGCATATCCCTGCATGTCTTGCTGACTCAAGAGGTGTCTCCCCTTGATCCTTTCAATGGGTTCATTGTACAGCTGATGACCCCGGATGGGCCATCAAACAGGCTGGGCAGCGCTGATGCCAATATGTCTGGGGTGTCACTCAGAAACACTACACAAGTCTGGAATACAGATATACCCTACATATCTATAACTCACAATATAAAGATAGAAACAAGATTATCAAACTTGGAAAATCATAACATTTTCATTGATACCTTACAAGGCATATCTAGCACGATTCATTGCAATTTCATCATACTGGTATTTATAATAAAATAATAATAATATAAAGTGTCTCTCAATTCCATAGAGTGTCACTTAATAAAGCAGTGAATTCCCAGGACCGGTTCCCCAGGTGTTTGAAGATGCCGAACACCTTGCTTGTGAGGGACTGAAATACCCACATATATGTTGGGAACACACAGACAGACACTGTGCAAGTCTGTGCCCCTATGTTCACTCTTCTAGAAAATTATGATCAATTTTGTTCATAGTATGTGTCAGGGCTGAATCTCCACTCTGTCACTCCGAGTGCAGAAAGTGGGGCCCGCCAGGATTCTAAAAATTAATTTGTGCAACTCTAGGCTTGTATTAAACCCCAAAGTTACAGCTTTTCTCTGACCTTGGCTTGGTAAATGCTGCCACCACCCAAATGCAAAAAAACCCCAAACCCTTGGACCCAGGAAGGAGCACTTGAGAATTCTTCCTGTGGGGCACCCTCAAGCCCTTTCACCTCTCCGGGAAAGAGCTGAGAAAGAAAACAAAGGACACCAAAAATCTAACCCTGTTCTTAAGAGAGAGAAATTTTATTAAAATTGAAAAGAAAAACAATAAATCTGGAACTTAGGCTTTTGCTAGATCTTAAAAGAAACAATTGTTGTAAGCACCTAAAATAGCTTTCTTGGGGGTTCAACTTAAAGCTTAGAAGCAAACAAAAGCATCTGGGATAGCACAGAGGAGCTCCAAAAGCCAAAATAAAAAATATAAACCTGATTGTGTCTGTCTAAACATTCCCTGTCCAAATCATTTCTTCTAGGGATGGAAGATGAATTTTCAAACCTGCTTCAAGCCACACACAGCATTGCTACTCCGTGTCACCTTCTCCAGAGAACAACAGACAAAGGGAAAGTTACTGTCCCATTTTAAAAAGTTCTAGTCTTTCCATTGGCTCTTTTGGTCAGGTGCCCACTCCTTTTCTTTTACCTATGGCCTTGTTAACCCTTTACAGGTAAAGCAAGCAGAGAAGTCACACCAACAAGGATTTTACAGCAATCTGGCTGGCTGGGTGTTTATAAAGGGAGATCCTCCCTCCCCTTGATTTATCACTGTATGGCTTGTTCGGTACCATTTGAAAAGACAATCTACTGAAAATCCTCCTTAAAATGTGTAGCAACACTGTATGTAAAGTTATGAGATTTTACGGCATGATGTTACTGAAAAAGTTGCAACCCAAACCCTAAGTTCCTCAGAGACAGCAAGGCAAACAGCTGGTCAAATAGCCATTCTCCAGGAGGGGAAGGTGTGAAGAAGACATTTACATTCCATCACAGGGACCACTTGAAACTCATATCTACGACAGCCTGTCACCATGACTCAGCTGAGAACTGGATTTGTTTCTAGTACAAAGGACTGAATTATAAAGAGAGGTGAGGAAAATGCCTGAGACTCTCTCTCTCTCCCCCTTTCCCTCTGCTCATGACAACTCCTGAAGAACTGAATGTGGGCAGCAGGGGTAGGTTAGAGGATTCGGCTGAAAGGAAAACCAGCCTGTCTCAGCAGATGGTGAGAGAATCATTAGTTTTAAATCTGTTTTAGCTTGTTAAGTTAAACATTAGTTTGTGCTTTATCTTGCATTTCTTTTGTAAACAATTCTGACTTTTATGCCTCATTACCAGGGGCGGCTCTAGCCATTTCGCCCCAAGCACGGTGGCACACCGCGGGGCGCTCTGCCGGTCGCCTGTCCCACGGCTCTGGTGGACCTCCCGCAGACGTGCCTGCGGATGCTCCACCCCAGCCGCAGGACCAGCGGACCCTCCGCAGGCAGGTCTGCGGGAGGTCCACCGAGCCGCCTGCTGCCCTCCCGGGACCAGCAGCGCGCCCCCCGCGGCATGCCACCCCAAGCACGTGATTGGTGTGCTGGGGTCTGGTGCTGTCCCTGCTAATTACTTGTAGTCACTGAAAATCTTTTTTTTTTTTTTACCCCAGTAGTTAATCTTGGTTTATTGTTTTCTCTAACCAGTGTGGTTGGATTAAAGTGTGTTGGAAACTCCATTTGGAATAACAAGGCTGGTGCATGTCATTTTCCATTGATGAAATAACAGATTTCATATGAGCTCCCACTGTTCAGTAGTGTGCTGGACAGGACAAGATGCACATTTCTGGGAGATGTCTGGGAGCAGAGAATTTTCTGGGGTTCCCCTGTATGGTATGTAATTCGGGAGTTGCTGACTAGCAGCACTCAAAACTGTGTAGCTGGGAGCGAGTTACATGCTGGAGACTGCGTGTTACCTGCCCAGGAGTGGCTGCTCTCACAGTAGAGCAGTGTAAAAGGCACCCCAGCCTGGGGAACTGAGGGAACAGCTGTTCAACACTCCAGATTGTACTGTGCTTAATGTCACAGACACTCAATTTCAAAGTCTCTTAAAACACATAGAAAGTAAATCCATGTCCCAGAAATCGAAGTCTCCAGAGAGAGGGCAAGTCTCCCTGGCTCTGCTTCTTGCTGACAGACAGGTCCAGAGACAAAGAGAGAGTCCCGGGGAAGCTGGAAACATAAGCGTGGGGCTCAGTGGAGAAACGGGACAGGAAGGGCAGGGATATTACTGAATGCAGCATCTCAGCACTACTAGATGTCAGGATAACATATAGTGCAGCCCACTGGAAAACATAATCCCAAATATACATATAAAATGATGGGGTCTAAATTAGTTATTTCCATTGATTTATATAAGGGCAATAAGATATTCTCTGTATTATTGTCTATCCCTTTTTAAATAATTTCTAACCTCCTGTTTGCTTTTTTGACTTCTGCTGCACACTGCTGGATGTCTTCAGAGAACTATCCACAATGACAAAAAGATCTTTTTCCTGACTCGTTGTAGCTAAATTTGCCCCCATCATATTGTATGTATAGTTGGGGTCGTTTTTCCAATGTGCATTACTTTACATTTATCCACATTAAATTTCATTTGCCATTTTGTTGCCCAATCACTTAGTTTTGTGAGATCTTTTTGAAGTTCTTCACAGTCTGCTTTGGTCTTAATTATCTTGAGCAGTTTAGTAACATCTGCAAACTTGGCCAACCCACTGTTTACCCCTTTCTCCAGATCATTTATGAATAAGTTGAATAGGATTGGTCCTTGGACTGACCCTTGGGGAACACCACTAGTTACTCCTCTTCATTCTGAAAATTTACCATTTATTCCTACCCTTTGTTCCCTGTCTTTTAACTAGTTCTCAATCCATGAAAAGATCTTCCCTCTTATCCCATGATAACTTCATTTATGTAAGAGCCTTTGGTGAGAGACCTTGTCAAAGGCTTTCTGAAATCTAAGTACACTATGTCCACTGGATCCCCCTTGTCCACATGTTTGTTGACACCTTCAAAGAACTCTAATAGACTAGAAAGACATGATTTCCCTTTACAGAAACTATGTTGACTTTTGCCCAACAATTTTTGTTCTTCTATGTGCCTGACAATTTTATTCTTTACTATTGTTTCAACTAATTTGCCTGGCACAGACATTAGACTTACCGGTCTGTAATTGCCAGGATCGCCTCTAGAGCCCTTTTTAAATATTGGCGTTACATTAGCAATCTTCCAGTCATTGGGTACAGAAGCTGATTTAAAGGACAGGTTACAAACCATAGCTCATAGTTCCCCAATTTCACATTTGAGTTCCTTCAGAACTCTTGGGTAAATACCATCTGGTTCCGGTGACTTGTTACATTTAAGGTTATCAATTAGTTCCAAAACCTCCTCTAGTGACACTTCAATCTGTGGCAATTCCTCAGATTTGTCACCCACAAAAGGTTTGGGAATCTCCCTAACATCCTCAGCCATGAAGACTGAAGCAAAGAATGCATTTAGTTTCTCCGCAATGACTTTACCGTCTTTAAGGGCTCCTTTTGTATCTCAATCGTCCAGGGGCCCCACTGGTTGTTTGACAGCTTCCTGCTTTTGATGTACTTAGAAAACATTTTGTTATTACCTTCTGAGTTTTTGGCTAGCTGTTCCTCAAACTCCTTTTTGGCTTTTCTTATTACATTTTTACACTTAATTTGGCAGTACTTATGCTCCCTTCTATATACACCTCACTAGGATCTGACTTCCACTTTTTAAAAGATGCCTTTTTATCTCTCACTGCTTCTTTTACACGGTTAAGCCAAGCCACAGTGGCTCTTTTTAATTCTTTTGCTGTGTTTTTTTAATTTGGGGTATACATTTAAGTTGGGCTTCTAATATTGTGTCTTTGAAAAGTGTCCATGCAGCTTGCAGGGATTTCACTCTAGTCACTGTACCTTTTAATTTCTGTTTAACTAGCCCCTCATTTTTGCATAGTTCCCCTTTCTGAAATTAAATACCACAGTGTTGAGTTGTTCTTCCCACCACAGGAATGTTAAATTTTGTTATATTATGATCACTAATTCAAAGCGGTCCTGTTATAATTACATCTTGGACAATATACTGATCTCCACTCAGGACTAAATGGAGATTTGCTTCTCCCATAGTGGGTTCTTGTACCAGCTGCTCCAAGAAACAGTCATTTGAAGTATCGAGTAATTTTGTCTCTGCATTTTGTCCTGAGGTTACGTACCCAGTCAATATGGGGATAATTGAAATCTCCCACTATTATGGAGTTCTTTATTTTGATAGCCTCTCTAATCTCCCTTCGCATTTCATCCTCACTATCACTGTCTTTGACAGGGGGTCGATAATAGATCCCTATTGTTATATTCTTATTAGAGCATGGAATTACTATCCATAGAGATTCTATGGAACATGCAGTTTCATTTAAGATTTTTACTTCATTTGAGTCTACATTTTCTTTAACATACAGTGCCACTCCCCTCCCCACCCCCCCGAGTATGACCTCCTCTGTCCTTCCGATATATTTTGTACCCTGGAATGATTGTGTCCCATTGATTGTCCTCATTCCACCAGGTTTCTGTGATGCCTATTATGTCAATATCCTCTTTTAACACGAGGCACTCTAATTCACCCATCTTATTATTTACACTTCTAGCATTTGTGTACACGCACTTTAAAACTTGTCACTGTTTATTTGTCTGCCCTTTTCTGATGTGTTAGATTCTTTTGTGCGTGAATGCTTCTCGGCTGATCTGGCCCCTACTTTATCCTCTTCCAGCCTCTCTTCCTGACTAAAACTAGAAAAATCTCTATCACTACACTCTCCTCTAAGAGAAGTCTCTGTCCAATCCACGTGCTCCTCTGCAGCCATTGGCTTTCCCCGCATCTCCTAGTTTAAAAACTGCTCTGCAACCTTTTAATGTTAAGTGCCAGCAGTCTGTATCCACTTTGGTTTAGGTGGAGCCCATCCTTCCTGTATAGGCTCCCCCATCCCCAAAGTTTCCCCAGTTCCTAATAAATCTAAACCCCATCTCTCTACACCATCATCTCATCCACGCATTGAGACTCCGAAGCTCTGCCTGCCTACTTGGCCCTGCGTGTGGAACTGGGAGCATTTCTGAGAATGCCACCATAGAGGTCCTGGATTTCAGTCTCTTTCCTAGCAGATTAAATTTGGCCTCCAGGACGTTTCACCTACCCTTCCCTATGTCATTGGTATCTACATGTACCATGACCACTGGCTCCTCCCCAGCACTACATATAAATCTATTTAGATGCCTTGAGAAATCCGCAACCTCACGCACCAGGCAGGCAACTCACCATACGGTTCTCCTGGTCATCACAAACCCAGATATCCTTGTTTCTAATGATCACATCTCCCATTACTAACAGCTGCCTTTTCTTAATGAGTGGAGTTCCCTCCCCCGGTGAGGTAACCTCAGTGCAAGAGGTTCTTCCAGATACTGTTGGGGTGAGGGTCCCAACTATGAGAAGCTTTCCTCTGCTCCCGTTGACTGCTCTCATTCCCTGGGCCTTTCATCCTCCTCAACAATGTGGGGGGCCGTCTGACCAGAGTTGGGACAATTCTATAGCGTCCCGGAAAGCCTCATCAACATACTTCTCTGCCCCCCTTAGCTCCTCCAGTTCCAACACCCTGGCCTCCAAAGCCTTCACACGGTCTCTGAGGGCCAGGAGCTCCTTGCACCAAATGCCCACATACATACATAACATAAGAACGGCCGTACCGGGTCAGATCCAAAGGTCCATCTAGCCCAGTATTCTGTCTACCGACAGTGGCCAATGCCAGGTGCCCCAGAGGGAGTGAACCTAACAGGCAATGATCAAGTGATCTCTCTCCTGCCATCCATCTCCATCGTCTGACAAACAGAGGCTAGGGACACCATTCCTTACCCATCCTGGCTAATAGCCATTGATGGACTTAACCACCATGAATTTATCCAGTTCTCTTTTAAACGCTGTTATAGTCCTAGCCTTCACAACCTCCTCAGGTAAGGAGTTCCACACGTTGACTGTGCGCTGCGTGAAGAACTACTTCCTTTCATTTTCTTTAAACCTGCTGCCTATTAATTTCATCTGGTGACCCCTAGGAAGCTTCTGTTGATTATGCTGCACTTAACCCTCAGTTTTACTTGAGCAAACAGGAGATATTTGACATTGTGCGATACGGCTCCTGTGCTCTGTTCCCAAAGTGTTCTGCAGCAGGGGAGGGTCTCTGGTAGTGTGTGTGTCACTGGCATATTGGGCTGATGCTGAAACAGGGCAGAGTAGAGGCGGCATTGTGGGGCTGGCGTAAACCTTCTCTCTCCATTTCCCCTTCCAAGAACCGAGGGGACAGTAACCCTTACCCAGTGAGGTCACATTCTCATAGTTCTCCTGCATGACATCCCAGTAGAGGGCTCTCTGAGCGGGGTCCAGCAGAGCCCACTCTTCACTGGTGAAATACACAGCCACCTCCTCGAAGGTTACCGGCCCCTGAAAGAGCAAGAGTCCAACACTCAATACCTGCTGCCCCATTCACAGCCCCACTATTTGTGAGGAGAGGAGCCCATCAAAGGGAAGCCCTGGTGGATTGCAGTCAACAAAGTCCCACCCCCACCCAGCTCAGAGCCTCCCGGAAACAACAGAGTGAGGGGACAAAGAGAGCCCCAGATAACTCCCACCAGATCCAACACACACCTACTAGCCACAGACTGATAGAGGAGAGGAGCCCTAGCAGGGACCAGGAGAGATCCCTGGTAGGAAGCCCAACACCCTCCTCATTGTGAGGAGCTGGATATGAAGGAGGGGAATCTCCCTAACCTCACTGGTGGGTGCCCCCTTCATATCTCACAGCAGCCACTGGTTAGTCGGGTCAGGCTCCAGCACTATGAGTCTGGTCAGTTTTCCCAGCCCCATTCAAGTGGGTTATTTTCTGCTCCACAGACTAGAGCATTTACACCTCTGAACCTCATGGGTCTGTTCCTAGAATCTAGGCCACTTATTAAACAACTCCCAGCAGGTTTGTCACACCCTGCCCTCCTCCCTTTCTCCACCCTGTGCATTTCCTGCCCCGCTCCAAACCAGACTGTGCAAACCTTCCCATCTCCGCTGTATTTGCTGTCCATCTCCCTCCTATAGGAACCCACCAACCCCCCCTCAAAAAAATAATCCCTACCTGAGCTGGCTCCACTGCAGCCATTTCTATTCCCTGTCCCATGGGAGGATGAGATGAGATGGAGCAAAACATGGACGTCATTCTGCAGCCTGGCAGGACGAGAAGGGCAGTTGTGGAGGTTTCAGAACAGGCTTTAGTTAATTTGTCATCACGATTCCAGCAGGCCCTTTCCTCCAGACAGGCATCCTAGACTCTGCCATGCTGGGAACATGCTTGATCTCTTTATTACAGTGTAGACCTGGCCCTTCCTGCCAGGCTAAGCCCACAGAGATATTTTTAACCTCCCTTCTGCCTCCCCTCACCCCGTAACAAAGTCTCTGAACACAAGGCTAGAAAAGAGCAGAACCCAAGGAGTCACTGTGGGGGATTCCCTCAGACACTGACCCCAGGGCAGTCACACCCCAACAGGGGGAATATGGAGTCAGGAACTGGCTTTTCCTCTGTCTGAGCCTTTTCTTGATCACTGGAAAGTGGTTCTGCCCAGGGATGCTGCAATACATGTGTCTGGGTGGACTAGAGAGCTGGAAATCTCTGCCCCCCACTCATTTCTCCCACTGCCCCTTTCAGTCTCTCCTTCCCCTGTCCTCTCTCCCTGCCCCTCTGGCTGGGACAGTCCCATTCCTGGGGGCTTTGCTCTCCCATGGCTGGATTTGCTCCTGGCAATTGCTAATGGGAGGAGAGGCTGTTTGTGCAGAGTCACTTTCTTGCCAGTCCCCAGCACTTTCCGAGAGGTCTTTCAGTTACCTGGAGTCTGTGGTAGAATTTGTATTAACAGGGCCCAGGGCTGCCCCAAGGGGCTAGTACCAGCTGGAGAAAGTCATCACCTGGACGAGGCAGAGAAGAAGTTTTAATTAAGGTCACTTCCCAGCACACAACCCCGCTGGGGGAGCAGCAGCTGCTAAGCCTGGTCTCCCAGATCACAATGGAGGCTGCAGCGTCTGACCCAGGAAGCTGAACCCCAATGTCCTGAGCAGAGAGGGACAGAGCCTTTGAGCAGCTTCCCTCCTTTAGCTCTCTGGGGAGAGCAGCTAATGAGAGCCCCTCCTCACAGGGAGAATTGCTGATCTCAGTCGCCCCACTGTCCATCCAGAGTCACTCCTTGTCTTTCCATACAGTGACTCTGGATTAACAATGGTCTTAATGAAACCAGATTTCAGAAAGAAGGAGTCCAGAATGCTGTGGAAGAGACCATTGTGTGGCATTTCTAGCCCCCTTCCCACCTGCCTCACCCCCCAGATCTAGGACAATTCCTACGGGATTGGAAGTTCTTGCCGTTTTCAAGAGCAGAAAAAAACAAAATCTGTGATTTCATCTGACAGTGTTTGGTAAGTGGATAGAAAGTTATCAGGGTGACTGGGCCTGGCTGGGGCTGCCTGGCCGAGTTTGGAGCCAGGATTGTGGCAAAAACTGATCTGGGAGCAGGATCAGGGTTAGTAGCAGCCCCCAGACACCCCCCAGTACCCAGAGTCCAGACCCCACAACCGGGTCCCCAGACACCCCCACAGCCCCAGTCAGGGTCCTGCCAGATCTTCCCTGGCCCCCCGACCCCAGAGCCCTGGCCAGGCCCCAGACACCCCCAGAGCCCCCACCAGCCACAGTGAGAGCTGGACACTGGCGAAGGGGAGAGAAAATGGGGCACACTCGGGGGAGGGGACCAGGGACCTTCGCAGGGGTTTGGGGAGGGGGTCACCCTGGGTGTTGCTCGTTGCTCTCTAGGAGAAAGGGGCAGGACGGGAGAGGAGGGGGTCGCCCCGGGCGGGTCGCCACGGGGGGGCCGCGGTAAATCCAAGGGGATCTCTGCCCCCCCCCCCATTCTCTCCCCGTTCCTCGGGGGTCACCGGCTCTTCTCCTCCCCCGGCCATGTCCGGGCTGCACCGACACTTTCCATCCACCCCTTTCCCAGGTCTCCCCCCGGGACCGCCCCCAGCCCCCGCCCAGCCCCACAGAGCCCCTCAGCCAACCCCTCCCCAGCCACCGCCTCTCAGACCCCACTCATCCCCTCCTCCCGCAGAGACCCCCCAGCCAGCCCCTTCCCCCAGCCACCACCTCTCAGACCCCCCCACCGCTCATCCCCTCTCCCGAGACCCCCCAGCCAGCGCCCCTCCCCCAGCCAGTGCCTCTCAAACCCCCGCTCATTCCCCCTCCCTCTGGAAGGGACTTACAAGGGGGGCTGGGGTGTCTCTGTCCCTGGAAGTTTTTACGAACAGGTAGGACAAACCTCTGGCAGAGACAATCTACACAGACTTGGTCCTGCCTCGGCAGAGAGAGCTGGACTTGATGACGTCTTGAGGTCCTGCCCAGCTCTACATTTCTATGATGCTATGAAATAGATACGTATAAAACACAACGTACAGAGTAAAACCCACCACAACATAGTGTCAGGCAATTCAGAAAAACAACAACAAAAAATGACACTCCACAGCCTAAAATGACACAATACAAAGGAGAAGAAAGCAACACAATGCAAACTAACACACCCTAGGAGAAAAGTACACAAGGGAAAAGAGCTCAACTCAAACCAACACAACAGACACCAAACAAGCTGAGGCAAAACAATGCACCATAAAACTCTGCAGCACAGCACAGGGCGATTCCAGTTCCAAACGGCACCATGCAAAACAGCTCAGCGTAGAACACAACAGCAGGAAAGAGAATGATTTCAGTGTAGGCCTGGAAGGGATCTTGAGAGGGCGTCTACTCCAGCCCCCTGTGCTGAGGCAGAACCAAGTATCCCTAGACATTCCCAGACTGGTGTATCTCTAACCTGGTCTTAAAAACCTCCAGTGAAGGAAATGCCACAGCCTCCCTTGGAAGCCAATGCAAGGCAGACACAGCCCAAAACAAGCTGTACACACACACGCTGGGGCTTGGGGTTAAGGGGAGAGGCAAGAATTCAAACAATCTGGGGTCAGTTCCCAGTTTTGCCCCAAATTCTCCATGGAAACTTGAGCAAATTACTTCAGCTCTTTGAGCTTCAGTTTCCCCATCTGTAAAATGGAGAGTCGCCTCCCACCATTGGCCCATTTAGCCTTTGAGCTTTTTGTGGCAAGGCCTCTCTGTCCCTGTGGGCACGTCCACACTGCAGTCAGACACCGGCGGCTGGCCCGTGCCCGCTGACTTGGGCTCACACGGCTCAGGCCGCGGGGCTGTTTAACTGTGGTGTCCATGTTCCGGCTGGGAAGAGATACCCTTGGTGTCTGTTCAGAACCTGTCACAATGGGGACCCTGACCTTGGTCAGTGTCTGTGCAGAGCCCTGACCAAGGCTCTGGTGGGAGGTGGCACCCTCCCACCTCGCAGGGTCCTACAGCCTGGCTCCAGCCCGAGTCCAGACATCTACACTGCAATTAACCAGCCCCTTCGCCTGAGCCCTGTGAGCCTGAGGCAGCTGCCATGGGCCAGCTGGGGGGTTTTAATCATGGGCGGCAAGTTATATACCACATTGTGCCCAGGCACCAGCAATATTCAGAGCCCAGGGGCCCAGCTCCACCAATGTTTGGGGCCAGGTCTCCCACCCAGCCCCACCTACTGCCCCCCCCCCCCGCACCTCCTGAGTGTCTTCCGCCCCCTCAATCCCCTTGCTGACCCAGGAGCAGGGCGTCCCTGCTTCTTCTGTGCAGCTCCATGCTGCCCTGCTGCAGGGTCCTAGTGCCCTCCAAATCGACTGCCAGGGCACACTCTGAGCCTGCCCTTCTACCTCAGACCCTTCCCTTTTCCGGTGGGACCTCTATCAGCACAGGCTCCCTCCGCCCACAGTCACCACTCCTGCCCCATGCTGGGCAAGGAGGCAGCCCCATCCCCCACCGCCAGTGAGGCTACAGTCAGGGAAAACAGCAGGGGAGGGGGAGCACAGAGCACCCCCTGGCACCCACCATGGGGGAGGCGAGGGAGATTCCTGGACCTGAGAGGGCTCTAGGAGCACTTGCAGTGACAGTGCTGGGGTGAGTGTACTGCTGGGGGTGGGAACGGGGGGCTCCTTCCCCTGAACTCACTGCTGCCGGCAGGGAAAGGGCTGGGGGGAGTCCTCCTCTCTGGCCCCTGTCCTGGAGCAGCCTGCCTGCACCCCAAACTCATCCCCAGCCCTGCCCCACCCCAGAGCCCACCACCCCAGCCCGAGCGTTCGTCCCCCCCCCACATCCTCAACCCTAGCCCTGAGCCCTCCAGCACCCCAAACCCCTCATCCCCAGCCAGAGCCCTCAACCCCCCACCCCAACCTCTACCTTAGCCCTGAGCCTCCAGCACCCCAAACCCCTCATCCCCAGCCCCAGCCAGAGCCCTCATCCCCACACCGAACCTTCTGCCCCAGCCCTGAGCCCCCTCCTGCATCATGAACCCATCCCCAGCCCCACCCCACAGCCCTCACCCTAGACCCTCCTCTCTGCCATAGTCCTGAGCCCCTCCCACAACCCAAACCCAGCCCCACCCCGGCATCCCCTACCTTCTCCAAACTCACTCCAAGAGCCTGCACCCCTTTCCTCCACACCCCCTCCCATCCCCAAACTCCCTCCCAGCGCCTGCACCCTGCACCCCTCCTGCACCCCAGACCTCCTCCCCCACTCAAAATCCCTCCCAGAGCCTTGGGTAGGTGGGGGGGGCAGAGTTTTGGGGGAGGGGGACGGACAGAGTTTGGGCCGGGGTGGGTTCTGGGCACCACCAAAATTTCTACAAACCTGCCGCCCATGGTTTTAATGGCAGGGTAGAGATACCCTGAGTGTCTGTTCAGCACCTGTCACAATGGGGACCCTGATCTTGGTCAGTGTCTGCGCAGAGTCCTGCACAACAGGGGGCCTGATCTCAGTCGGGGGCTCTGCAACTCCCGGCATTACAGGATCCCAGATTTTGTTTAGAGCCCCTGCAGCGCCTGGCAAAATGTGGGGCCAGGAGCTCTGTCAGGGTCTGTGCAGTGCCCGCTACAGTGGTGGGACGTGATCTGGGTTGGGGTCAGTGCAGGGCCAGACCCAACGGGAACATAAATCTCAGTCGAGGTCTCTGAAGTGCCCAGCACAATGGAGGCAGCAGTTTGGGTTGCAGTCGTGTGCTGCCCGGCACAAGGGGGGCCGTGATCTCGGTCCAGGTCTCAGTTTTACCTGGCACAACAGTGGGGTCTGATCTCACCTGGGGTCTCTGCAGCGCCTGGCAGAACAAGACCCAGATCTCAGTTGGGGTCTCTGCAGCGCCTGGCAGAACAGGGCCCAGATCTCAGTTGGGGTCTCTGCAGCGCCTGGCAGAACAGGGCCCAGATCTCAGTTGGGGTCTCTGTAGCGCCTGGCAGAACAGGGCCCAGATCTCAGCTGGGGTCTCTGCAGCGCCTGGCAGAACAGGGCCCAGATCTCAGTTGGGGTCTCTGCAGCGCCTGGCAGAACAGGGCCCAGATCTCAGTTGGGGTCTCTGCAGCGCCTGGCAGAACAGGGTCATGCTCAGGAGGATAAGAGCCCTGATCTCAGTCACACACCTGGAGAGAAAAGCAGGAAGATTTTCGAGAATTCGATATCAGTATTTCAGAACGGAGGAGAAAATGGGGCACAAACTAAATATTTGCCAATATAAGGGACAAGCATCAACAGGTGGGGAGATTCAACCATTTAAGAGAAATGAGGGGAAATTTGAGGGGATTATACAGTGATATTGAATCAACAACAGAATGGGATGGATTCTTGCTTCATATTCCCATGGCCGGCAGGGAGCCCTGGGTGATGTGGCTTTCACAGGGGAAAGGAGGGGACTGGAGCCAGGTCACTGGCTGTGGGGAGGGGCTGGCACTGGGGTCTGGGAATGTGACTAGCAGGTGATGGCGGGGGGAGGGGAGGGGGCTGCTGGGTTGGGCAGGGTGGGGGAGGGGGCAGTAGCTGGATTGGGAAACCTGGGGCTGGGCCGTCTCCATGGGGGACGCTTGTTCCCCCCCCCACCTTCCTGGCCCTTCCCAGGCCCCGTTGCCAGCAGAGAGAGCCCCCCCCCCAAGCCCAGCCCAGAGGTGTCCCTGTCTCAGGCCCCCCCAGCCTCTGCCCTTTCACCCTCTGCCCAGCTCAGGAATCCCTCGGGGGAACCATTTCCCACCCGCACAAGGACAAATCCCTGCAGGGGAAATGGGGGAAACCCCCAAACCCGAGCTCTGAACTGGCCACTGGCGAAGGGGAGAGAAAATGGGGCACAATCGGGGGGGGGGGCAGGGAACTTCTCAGGGGTTGGGGGAGGGGGGGTCACCCTGGGGGCTGCTCGTGGCTCTAGGGAGAAAGGGGGCGGGGGGTCCCCACGGGGGGGCAGCGGTAAATCCGAGGGGGTCTCAGCCCCCCCCTTTCTCTCCCCGCTCCTCGGGGGTCACCTCGCGCCGGGACCTGGAGGCTGCAGCTCCGCAGCGGGGGCAGGGGCAGGGGCCGGGCCGGGCACGGGGGGGTTAATGAAGGTCTCTCCCGCCACGATCTGCGCATGCCCAGAGCCCCAGCGGCACAAACCCTTCTCCGGCCCGGGAGAGGCTCCAACGGCCCCGCGCGAGCCAGGCAGAACCGCAGCCCTCCGCGCGATTCGCGCTCCGGCTCCGCCTCCCTCGCCGACGTCACTTCCGCTCCAGGGAGAGTCCGGAACTACATCTCCCAGCCTGCCCCGGGGGCGCGTCCGCCCTCCCCAGCCCGGGTAAGGGAGGGGTCAGCAGCTGGAACTGCGCATGCTCCGTGCGAGCCCCGCTGGGGGCGGGAGAACAAAGCTGCTGCTGCCGCTTCTGTGTGAGCCGGTGAGTGAGAGACCCCGGGGTTGAGCCGCTGCTGCTTCCGGGTCTGTGCAGGGGCCCCGGCATTAACCCTCTGCTCGCCCCAGCCCCAGCCGGGGGGGGCATTAAATCGCTCCCCATAGCACTGCGCTGCTCCCGGGCACTGCGCATGCTCAGTAACAGCCGCTGAAGCCGCTGCCCTTCCCCCCGCCCGTATCAGCCGGAACGTTCCGCCGGGCGCTGGTTCCAGGGGCGGGGGCTGAGCAGGGAATTGAGGGGGGGTCAGGCAGCTGGAGGCGGGGTGGGGGCTAAAGGGCACATTCCGGGCTGGGGTTGAGCTGTGGGGCGGTGGGGAGTCATTGGGGCGGGAAATTTGAACTGTTTTGTGCAGCCAGGAAATTCCCCTGGGGGGGGGGAGCGAAATGCACTGAATCCTTCCGGGTTTGTGCCACGTTCTCCCACGTACAAAGTCTGTCAAGTTTTCCCCCTTTTCTCTCGTTATCACACGTGGCTCTAAAATCCAGGGAGATTCCTCCCCCCGATGATCAGCTCTGTAATCTCCCCCCATATTGCCCTGGTCTCCCCACACTTCTCAAGTGTCCATTTAAAATCTCTCCGAGGTGGCAGTTTTTCCCACCAATTTTACCTCCAGCGATTTGTCCTTGTTCCGGTGGGAAATTGTTGCCCTGGGTCAGTCCCCAGCACGTGCCCCTGGCGGGGTGAGATGCCGGTTCTCTGCCAGGGCGGGGACGGGAGGGGCACGTGTCCCCCGTGGAGACTGCCCAGACCCCGGTTTCCCAATCCCACTTCCTGGCCCCAAACTACCAACACCGTTTCCTCCAGCCCTCAGTTGCCAGTCACCTGCTCATCCCCCACTGCTGCCCCCTTCCTTTGTCCAGGGCGCCTTCCCGCTCCCCTTAAATCCGCTCCTCAAAGGGCTCCCTGCTGCCCATGTGAATGGTGGCAGTGGGGGAACCATCACTTTGTGTTTATGTATTGGATAGTCTTATAAAATCCAGTCAAACAATCCCCCTTTCCCTTTTAGTTATTTAATAGCAACATAAAATCCCCCTCAGATCTTGGTATTTTGCTCTCATGCTATCAATTGCTTAGCTTGTGACTCGTTTTCTCTGCAAATCTCAAAGACTGATATAAAATACCCTAAACGTTTGCCCCACTTCTCTTTAGTTGTCTAATTCTAAGTGACTATGCCCTGAGATTTTTTTCCTTGTCTCTCTAATGATAAAATACAAAGAAAATAGGAGATTTATAGCTTTCCTCAGATTCATGGATATAACATGTTTGCAAATGGTGCCCATTTCCGCTCTATTCATTTATCAGATACTGATGTGAAACACACTCAGATTTTACCTCATCCCAACAATTGATATAAAATCCCTCCGATTTTCCACTTTCCTTTCTATAATTGGCAAAAATGGATCCAAAATCGCTCAGATTTCCACCCTTTCGCTTTCATTTCTGAACATTGATCTCAAAGCTCAGGATTTCCCTCTTTCTACGTCATTATCAAATATCCATTAAAAATCCTGTCGGGTTCGGGGCTGTTCCCCATGTCTCTAAATCCCAGCAACTTCTCCTTCCTTGGAGGGAACCTGTTGCCCTGAGTCGTTCTCCATCCTGGTTGTTGCAGGGGGTTAAATTGCCCAGTGATCATCTGTCCCCTCTCCTTTGAGAATCATTTGTTCCTCCTTTATCTCTGTTAAAATGTTTACCAATGAAAGAGACCAGACACACGTTTAATACCCATCAAAGCCAGAGGCCTCCCCCTGTTTGGGGGATCGGTGGTTCCCAGCTGGTAACGGGAGAGTTGGCTGGACCCTTTTCTTTTCTCCAGCTGGCACGGGATGAGGAGGTCACTCTGAGTGCAGCGTGGGTCCAGCAGTATCCCAAATCCCATGACAAATGGTCTCTGGGAGGGGCTGCTTCCCACATTGCTAAGATGTAGCCACCTTGGGGTGGATCCATGGTGACTCCAGATGGACAGTCTTACCTTTCTGCTGAAGGGCAGGCGGGGGTCCTAGGCAGGCAGTGAGTTCCCAGTTGGGGTCCCTGGGGGGTGGTGGTAACCCTTTGGGATTCCTAGCCTGGTTGTGAAGATCTGGGGGGGGGGGTTCGCGGGCGGGTGGGGCTCTGCGGGGTATCTGGGGTCTCTGGCCAGGGATTCTGGGGGTTGGGTCCCAGGGAATATATGGTGGGACCCTGGCTGGGGGGTCTGGACTCTGGGTACTGGGGGTGTTTGGAGGCCCCTGGATGGAGGCTCTGGGGGCTGCTCCTTCTATCTCATCAGCTTGTGCCAGAATCCTGACTCCAAGCACTTCCTGGCATTCCCCAGCCAGGCCCAGTCACCATGATAACTTTCTATCCACTTATCAAACACTGTGAGGTGAAATGACAGATTTTGCTTTTCTCCCCTCTTGAAAACTGTGGCAACTTCTGGTTTCATAGGGAAAATTCCTGCCCTGATTCTTTGTCCTAGATCTGGGGCTGAGGAGGTGGGAAGGGTTGAGCATTGCCACACTATGGCACTAGCTTCCACAGCAGTCTGGACTCCTTCTTTCTGAAATCTGGTTTCATTGAGACCAATGTTAATCCAGAGTCACTGCATGGAAAGACAAGGAGTGACTCCGGATGCACAGTGGGGCAAATGAGATTCTCCCTGTGAGGAGGGGCTCATTAGCTGCTCTCCCAGAGAGCTAAAGGAGGAGCTGCTCAAACGCTCTGTCCCTCTCTGTGCTGGATATTGGGGTTCAGCTTCCTGGGTCAGACGCTGCAGCCTCCATTGTGATCTGGGAGACCAGGCTTAGCAGCTGCTGCTCCCCCAGCGGGGCTCTGTGCTGGGATGTGCCCTTAATTAAAGCTTCTTTTCTGCACTGCCAAAGTGATTACCTTCTCCAGCTGGTACTAGCAGACCTGGGCTTTGTTAATACAAATTCTGAGCCACAGACTCCAGGTAACAGACAGACCTCAGAGAAAGTGCTGGAGTCTGGCAAGAAAGTGACTCTGCACAAACAGCTCCTCGTCATTTCTCCTCCCATTAGCAATTGCCAGGAGCAAATCCAGCCGTGGGAGAGCAAAGCCCCCAGGAATGGGACTGTCCCTGCCAGAGGGGCAGGGAGAGAGAACAGGGGAAGGAGAGACTGAAAGGGGCAGTGGGAGAAATGAGTGGGCGGGGGGAGAGATTTCCAGCTCTCTAGTCCACCCAGACACATGTATTGCAGCATCCCTGGGCAGAACCACTTTCCAGTGAACAAGAAAAGGATCTGACAGAGGAAAAGCCAGTTCCTGACTCAATATTCCCCCTGCTGGGGTGTGGCTGCCCTGGGGTCAGTGTCCGAGGGAATCCCCCACAGTGACTCCTTGGGTTCTGCTCTTTTCTAGCCTTGTGTTCAGAGACAAAGGGCAGGTCTACACTACCACCAGATCGGCAGGTAGCGCTCTCCCATCAACTCCCGTACTCCACTGCCTCAAGGGGCGAATGCGGAGTCGATGGGTTAGCAGCAGCAGTCTGATGCTGCAGTAAGTCGATCTAAGTAAGCCGAATTCAGCTACGCTATTCTCATAGCTGAAGTTGCGTATCTTAGATCAACCTCCACATCCAGTGTAGACCAGGGTTTTGTTATGGGATGGGGGGAGGGAGAAGGGAGGTTAAAAATCTCTCTCTGGGCTTAGCCTGGCAGGAGGGGCCAGGTCTACACTATAATAAAGAGATTGAGCATTTTCTCAGCATGGCAGAATCTAGGATGTCTGTCTGCAGGGAAAGGGCCTGGGGAAATCCTGATGTGAAACTAACTAAAACCTGTTCTGAAACCTCCACAACTGCCCTTCTCGCCCTGCCAGGCTGCAGAATGACGTCCATGTTTTGCTCTAGCTCATACCATCCTCCCATGGGACAGGGGAGAGAAATGGCTGCAGTGGAGCCAGCTAAGGTAGGGATTATTGCATGGTTGCTGATAGGTTCCTGCAGGAGGGAGAGGAACAGCAAATACAGCGGAGATGGGCAGGTTTGCACAGTCTGGTTTGGAGGTTGGAGCGGGGCAGGAAATGCACAGGGTGGGAAAGGGAGGAGGACAGATTGTGGCAAACCTGCTGGGAGTTGTTTAATAAATGGCCTAGACTCTAGGAGCAGACCCATGAGATGAGGAGGTTGAAATGCCCTCAATTCTGGAACAAAAATAACCTGCCTACATGGGGCTAGGAAAACTGACCAGACTCCCAGTGCTGGAGCCTGACCTGACTAACCAGTGGCTGCTGTGAGATATGAAGGGGGCACCCACCAGTGAGGGTTAGGGGAGATTCCCCTCCCTTCATATCCAGCTCCTCACAATGAGGAGGGTTGTTGGGCTTCCTACCACGGAACTCTACCTGGACCCTGCTAGGGGCTCCCTCTCCTGTATCAGTCTGTGGCAGTAGGTGTGTGATGGATCTGCTGGGAGAGACAAGGGGCTCTTTCTTCATCCCCTCACCCTGGTGTTTCCAGGATTCTCTGAGCGGGCTGGGGTGGGACTCTGTTGACTATCATCCACAGAGCTTCCATTTGATTGAAAGGGTGAGTGGTGCAGCAGGTACTGAGTGTTGGACTCTTGCTCTTTCAGGGGCCAGTGACCTTTGAGGAGGTGGCTGTGTATGTCACCAGGGAAGAGGGGGCTCTGCTGGACCCCACTCAGAGAGCCCTCTACAGAGACGTCATGCAGGAGAACTATGAGAATGTGACCTCGCTGGGTAAGGATTCCTGTCCCCTCGGTTCTTGGAAGGGGAAATGAAGAGAGATGGTTCATGCCACCCCCAATGCCATCCCTGCTCTGTCCTGTCTCTCCATCACCCCAATATGCCAGTGACACACACACTGCCACAGACCCTCCTGCTGCAGAACACTTTGGGAACAGCGCACAGGAGCCGTATCGCACAGTGTCAAATATCTCCTGTTTGCTCAAGTAAAACTGGGGCTTAGGTCCAGCATAACGTAAGAACATAAGAATGTCCGTACTGGGTCAGAGCAAAGGTCCATCTAGCCCAGTATCCTGTCCCCTGACACTGGCCAACTCGAGGTGCCTTGGAGTGAGTGAACCCAACAGGCAATTACCAAGTGATCTCTCTCCTGCCATCCATCACCCTCCTCTGACAGACGGAGGCTAGGGACACCATTCCTTACCCGTCCTGGCTAATAGCTATTAATGGAGTTAACCTCCATGAATTTATCCAGTTCTCTTTTAAGCCCTGTTATAGTCCTAGCCTTCACAACCTCCTCAGGCAAGGAGTTCTACAGGTTGACTGTGTGTTGTGTGAAGAAATGCTTCCTTTTGTTTGTTCTAAACCTGCTGCCTATTAATTTCATTTGGTGATTCCTAGTTCTTGTGTTATGAGGCGTAAATAACACTTATTCACTTTCTCCACGACAGTCATGACATATAGACCTCTCTCATATCACCCCTTTGTCTCTTTTCCAAGCTGAAAAGTCCCAGTCTTTTAATCTCACCTCATACAGAAGTTGTTCCATATTTTTGTCCTTTTCTGAACATTTTCTAATTCCAATATATCTTCTTTGAGATGGGGAGACCACAGCTGCATGCAGTATTCAAGATGTGGGCGTACCATGGGTTCATAGAGAAGTGATATGATATTTTCTGTCTTCTTATCTATCCCTGTCTTAATGATTCCCAACTTTTTGTTTGCTTTTTGACAGCCACTGCACGTTGAGTGGATGTGTTCAGAGAACTATCCACAGTGACTCCGAAATCTCTCTTGAGTGGAAACAGATAATTTAGACCACATCATTTGATATGTCTAGTTGGGATTATGTTTTCCAATGGGCTGCACTATGTGCTATCCTGACATCCAGTAGTGCTGAGATCCTGCATTCAGTACTATCCCTGCCCTTCCTGTTCCCTTTCTCCACTGAACCCCACCAGCCCATGGTTACTGTCCCCAGCTTCCCCAGGACTCTCTCATTGTCTCTGGACCTCTCTGTCAGCAAGAAGCAGAGCCAGGGAGACTTGCCCTCTCTCTGGAGTCTTGGATTTCTGGGACATGGATTTACTTTCTCTGTGTTTTGGGAGCCTCTTTGAAATTGAGTGTCTGTGACATTAACCACAGTGCAATCTGGAGTGTTGAACAGCTGTTTCCCCTCAGTTCCCCAGGCTGGGGTGACTTTTACACTGTTTTACTGTGAGAGCAGCCACTCCTGGGCAGGTAACACACAGTCTCCAGTATGTAACTCGCTCCCAGCTACACAGTATTGAGTGCTGCTAGTCAGTGACTCACGAATTACAGTACCCACAGGGGAACCCCAGAAAATTCTCCGGTCCCAGACATCCCCCAGAAATGTGCATCTTTCCCTGTCCAGCACACTGCTGAACAATGCAAGCTCATCTGAAATCTGTCATTTCATCAGTGGAAAATGACATGCACCAGCCTTGTTATCCCAAATGGAGTTTCCAACACACTTGAATCCAACCACACTAGTTAGGTAAAACAATAAAACAAAATTGTTAACTGCCGGAAAAAAATCTTTTCAGTGACTACGGGTAATGAGGCATAAAAGTCAGAATTTTTTACAAAAGAAATGCAAGATAAAACACAAACTAATGTCTAAGTTAACCAGCTAAAATGGATTCAAAGCAAATGTTTCTCTCACCACGTGCTGAGACAGGCTGGTTTTCCTTTCAGCCAGGACTCCCCCTAACCTGCCCCTGCTGCCCAAGTTCAGTTCTTCAGGAGTTGTCATGGGCAGAGGGAAAGGGGAGAGAGAGACTTTCCTCACCTCTTTTTATAATTCAGTCCTTTCTATTAGAAACAACTTCAGTTCTCAGCTGAGTGATGGTGCCAGGCTGTCTGTTGTAGAGATGAGTTTCATGTGATGGAATGTAACTGTCTTTTCACACCTTCCTGCCGCAGAATGGCTGTTTGACCAGCTGTTTGCCTTGCTGTCTCTGAGGAACTGGTCTGTGGGTGTTCCCAGAATTGTAACTTTGTAATATCATACAGTAAAATCTCACAACTTTACATACAGTGTTGTTACACATTTTAACAGGAGGATACTATTCAGTAGATTATGCAATTTCCAGTGATACATCACAAACCATTCTGTGTACAGAATTGATCATAATTTTCAGAAGAGTGAACATAGGATTACAGACTGACCCAGGCCCTGTGTCAATGTGTGTTCCCAGCAGATATGTGGGTATTTCAATCCCTCCTAAGCAGAGTGTTCTGCATCTTCAAGGACCTGGGCAGCTGGTTCTGGGAATTCACTGCTTTACCAAGTGTGACACTGTCTGGAATTGTGAGACACTTTATATAGTTATTACTTTATTATTAATACCAATATGATAAAATTGCAATGAATTGTGCTAGATATGCCGTGTTAGGGGTCAGGGAAATGTTATAATTTTCCAAGTATGATCATTTTGTTTGTATCACCTTTGTAGTGTGAGATATAGATACGTAGGGTATATCTGTATTCCAGACTGTGGACTGTGTTTCTGGGTGATACCCTGTTTGATGGCCCATCCAGGGTCATCAGCTGTACAATGAATCCATGGAAAGGATCAAGGGGAGACACCTATTGAGTCAGCAAGACATGCAGGGGTATGCCTGTGTACTGAGACCTCCAAGGCTTTTCCATGCCCTGTGCTGTGAAGCTTGTGTTCGGGACACAGGAAGTAGAAGCCACATGGCAAAAGGAATATAAAGGGCAGCTGCATCATCTGCATTTTGTCTTCAATCCCCCTTCCTACCTCTGGAGCAACTTCTCTACAAACCGCCATAGGCCCCGACTCTGGGGGGGGCTCTGCACCCACCGGGGAGCTCAGCTGTTGGCAACTGCCAATCCGCTATTTAGCATGCTCAGCAGCCCTCAGCAGCTCTTTGGCTGGCTGTGGCCAATCAGCTGTTTTCCCTGCAGCTGCCGTAGCTCCCAGCTCCACTGCAGGTGTGTGTGAGCCCTTTTAATTTTCAGGGCTTGGCAGCTTCTGGGCTAGGGGTGGGGGGGATGGGGTGGGCAGCTTCTCGGCAGGGGGCTGGTGGGAGACAGCTGGGCAGCTTGGCTTGCCCCAGGGGGCAGTATGGGCTGGGGGGGAGTTTCTCAAGGACTGAGCCAGCCATTCTCAGCCCACCCTGGTGTCTCCCCCAGGACCTGTACTCCCCCTCCAGCCAGGAGAAACCAGCGGTGGGCCCCCTTAGTGCTGGGCAGGGGGACAAACCGAAAGACATTGCTCCTTTAAGAAAAGTTTGCCCTGGTGTCTGATGAGTGAACTTGGCCTGAGGCCAGCTGCTCGCCCCCTCCCCGTGCTCCAGCCAGCCGGGTGCACCCAGCCATGGCCAAAGGGGAGAGGGGCTTCACTGCAGCCCTAGCCCCAGGTGCAGATGAGCAGCCCCCCTTCCCCGCCCGGACCCTGCCTGTGCCCAGACTCCTCCCATGGGGGCTCTGGGAGCTCCCAACCCTACGGCTCTGACCCAGGTCCCGGGGCTCTGCATCCATTCCCCCATGTGTGGGGGGACAAGAGGGGCCAACACACCACCAGTGCCTCTAGCCGCATCCTCCCCGTGGGCTCTTCTCCATGGCCGGCTCTCATGCCTGGGAAAGTAACGCTTGCCCCCCTCAAAGCTGTCTCCCCCTCCCCTGCCCAGAGCAAGCTTGGCTGAGGGGCTTTTCCTCCCCGAGAGGAAGTTTATCCCGTCCCGCGCCAACCAGCATCTGCGTCACGACAGATTGAGGTCCCCCCCCTGGATCCCTCCCCCCCCCCTCACCTCCTCCCGGGGAGCTGCATTCCTATGGCTGCGTTCACCCCCGTGTATGAGCTTCAAGTCAGGAGACACTGCCCTGCTTCACCTTGGGATGCCTGAGCTCGTCTTCCTTCGGGGTGCTGGGCTGCTGCAGCCCGGGGGAGGATCAACCTCTCCCCCCTGCCTTTGGCCATGATCCCAGCAGGGCTCCCCGCCCACAACGTTGCAGAGGGGGTGAGGAGTCAGCGAGTGAGCTTCAAAGTGGGGGTGGGCTGCAGCCTGGGGGACTGGGAGGAGCTGGAGTAACACAGGAGCCATACAGCAGGATGAATAAATGGGCCATTTCTGTGCTGGGCTGTTGAATTAAATTTCTCTCTCTGGCTCAGGGTGGGCAGTTTCTGGGCTGGCCACAGTGGGTGGGGTTCAGGGGAGACAGAGCTGCTTTGAGTACATGGGTGGGAGCAGGCACTAAACAGAGGCACCAGGAGATGGGGAGCAGAAAGAGAGAGATGGGAAAAGGGACCCGGGTAGAGAGCAAGAACTGAGAAACATCAGGAAGGGGAGATATCAGTTATAGACACACTTTCAATGAGGACACTGGAAGTGTATAAATATGCTGAAAATAGCCTCCCCTCAAAACTGGCAGAGCCCCCCTCCAGCACAAGAACCCTTGCCCCTATGGCAGGAAGGGGTGCAAAGGAGTGAGCAGTAGGTAGGAGGCATTTAGGGCAAGGGGTCAGTAAGGAGGCGGCATTCAGGAGAGTCTAGGGAGATGGGGCAAGAAGAAGTACAGTGGGGGCGGGGCTTTGGAGAAGGCGGTGGAGCCAGGATGGGGCACCCACCAGCAAAACCAAAAGTCAGCATCTACGCAAACTGAAGCCTTGAACAAAAGACTGGATGACCCATCCAAGCTGTGGCTGTGTTCCAGACAGACTTTCAAGCCAGCAACTTACCAATACTGCTAAGAAGCTGATATATAGATTTCTGAATGTATCTGACTCCTTTCCCATTTAACAACTTTCTGTTTCTGGTTTCCTTTCTCTTTCTTATCTAAACTTTTAGTTTAGATGCTAAAGTATTGCCTGGCATCATGGTATTTTCAGTAAGATCCAAACCCATACTGACTTGGTAATGTGGCTGACCCTTTGGGGTCAAAAGAACATTTTGTTTATGTGCCCAGAGTTTTTAAATAACCTCTCACTGTACTGGACCTAGGTGCTGACTGGGAGTCAGAGAAGTGCAATGCAATGAAGGGGGCTGTGTGATTTCTTTTTTTCAGATTCTCAATAACCTCTGTGGGTGATCAGAAGCACAGTTTGTGACTGGTCAGTGAGTTTAACTTCAGTGTTAACCACCAGTTTTGGGAGCATCTGTCCTCCCTTTTTCAGCCTGCCCTGACCCTGGCATTTTCAGTGAGGACTGCCCCAGGTACACCAAGTCACACTCAGCACTGAAGATAAATTAATAGAATGTTTTTTATGACCAAGTCTTAAGAAATCCACTGAACTCCTTTGTTTTCTTTCATCTGAGCAGGGTTTCCAGTTTCCAAACCTCATATAATCTCCCAGCTGGAACAAGGGGAAGAGCCATGGGTCCCAGACCTCCAGGGTTCAGAGGAAAGACAGATCCTGAGAGCTCCCTGCACAGGTGAGGAAACATTAAACCACCTCAGAATCTGTAAGTGCCTGAAGGAAACATCTGGGATGCCCTACAATGCCCTTGGGAGGTCTCTCAGTTCATTATTGTCCCTAGCAGGGGTCGTATCCTTAGGGTAAATATAGCTCGTGGCTTCCTGTAGACACTAGCAGACACCAGGCAGTAGCTTCCTCCTTTCCCCCTGTGAATTTGGATGGGATGTGGAGGCTCAATTGATCCCCTCCTCTCTCCTGTTTGGAGGAGTTCAGTTTGTGATTTTTATTTGACCTCTCTCCAGTACTTGTATTGGTTTGGCCTTCCCCTTTCCATCCCTGTTTGAGGTTTCTGTCTCTATCACAGCAGGTGACGCAATGGTATGTGAGAAAGAGGAGCAGAATTCTCAGCAGGAAACTGTTGAGCAAGTGGATAAACACAGAGAATTATCGCAAAGATCAAAAAGAAATGTGTCGAAGAGTCATGAGCAGGGAAAATCATGCGAGACTCAGCACACACCAGAAAGAGAGCAGGGAAACCAGCCAGGAGAGAAAATGGGTAAATTTATTTCCTGTCGGGGAACTCAGAAGAGCATCAAGGAAACCACAACACAGCAGGAAATCCTCATGGGAAAGAGGGAAAATACATGCACTGAGTGTGGGAAAAACTTCACTCGAAGATCAACCCTTTCTGATCATCAGAGAATCCACACAGGGGAGCGGCCCTATAAATGCCATGAGTGTGGAAAATGCTTCACTGTAAGATCAGCACTTTCTGATCATCAGAGAATTCACACAGGAGAGAGGCCCTATGAATGCAGTGAGTGTGGGAAGAACTTCACTCGCAGCTCAAACCTTATTGCCCATCAAAGAATCCACACAGGGGAGCGGCCCTATAAATGCTGTGAGTGTGGGAAAACCTTCTATTGCCACTCAAAGCTTATTGCCCATCAAAGAATCCACACGGAGGAGTGGCCCTATAAATGCAGTGAGTGTGGGAAATACTTCACTGAGAGCTCAGCCCTTTCTGCACATCAGAGAATCCACATGGGAAGACGCCCTTTGAATGCCATGAGTGTGGTAAAATCTTCAGTCGCAGATCGCACCTTATTCGACATCAGAGAGTCCACACAGGGGAGAGGCCCTATGAATGCAGTGAGTGTGGGAAAACCTTCAGTCGCAGTTCACACCTTATTAGACATCAGACAGTCCACACAGGGGAGAGGCCCTATGAATGCAGTGAATGTGGGAAAACTTTCAGTTTCAGCTCACATCTTATTAGGCATCAGATAGTCCACACAGCGGAGAGCCCCTATGAATGCAGTGAGTGTGGGAAAACCTTCAATCGCAGCTTGCACCTTATTAGGCATCAGAGATTCCACACAGGGAGAGCCCCTTTGAATGCAGTGAGTGTGGGAAAACCTTCAGTTGCAGCTGGAACCTTATTAGGCATCAGAAAATCCACACAAGTGAGAGAACCTATGAAAGCAGTGAGTGTGGGAAAACCTTAGGGCCCAAAGAAATTTTGTCCAACTCCACTTCCTAGTTCAGTGTGTCTCATTACCGTTCCAGAGGATACCAGGGTTAGATTGAGAACAATCATCCTTCACCGTTTGGATGCAAAGAGAGAGTGCTTCATAGGACAGTCCTTCCCTGTGGATCCCAAACTGGCTGCCTGAGTGGGTAACAAGGACTTTCAGGCTGTAGAAATGATGGTAACCAATGAGGCAACAAATGTGTCAAGCTCCAATTTCAGACTTCTGGATATTCACATGCTGAGTCCTGATTCTAAGGTTTTGTGTCTGACGCTCTGGCTACACAATAAAGCTGATGTTGGTGCAGCTGTAGCACTGCTATTACAGATGCTCTCCACCAATGGGAGAAATCTCTTCCCTAGGACTTTATTAGTCCAGCTCCTACAAGTGGTGGTGGCTATGTTAGCAGGCAAAGCTCTCCTGCTGATGTAGTGTTATTTCACAGGGGAGGAGGGTTTTGTAACTACATTTCTCACCAGTGTGTATTTTTCACACCCCTGAGAAATATAGTTACACCAATAAATGTCTTTAGTGTAGACTAGACCTTAGTTTTCTCTTGTTTTATGTATTTACATCACTTCTCTTTGAAAGATTAAAAAATGTGACAAGAGAGTTATTTTCCCCCATGATGCAAACATTCCCATATAGAAAACCCCTTCCACCAACACACATGGCAAAAGAGCCAGAGATATATGAACTCACATGTAGTGTAAGGAGTTCTGGTAGAAAACCTCCCTCCAAAGGCTGGGATGGGAGAATGTGTGTGAGAAAGAGTGTATGAGAATATTGGCCCAGTATAGATTTATTTTTTTTGTATTTCAGATAGAACGTATTTTGCTTAGCTTCAAAGCTAATTTCTATTAAAAGGAAAACTACTCGAGGAGACAAGTTGTATAACTTTTTACCCACTTAGCCTGTAAGGGTCACTGAGTTCCCCACATCTCTAATTTGCAAAGGAAAGGCCTGACATCTGTCATAGGATGTGTCTAACAGGTAGGAAAGCTGCAATCGTCAACCATCAATATCAAGGAAAAGGCTGGACTCCACTGCCTTTCATGTCTAAAAGCTGGCTAGAGGCTGATCTACAATGAAAAGCTATGTTGACATAGCCACATCTCTCAGGGGTGTGAAAAATCTACTCCACAGAGAAGTAGTTAATGTGAGCCCCAGTGTAGACAGGCTTGGGTTGGGTTGTCAGAAGAATACTTCCAGTGTTTGAAGTGTAGACATAGCCTTAGGGCTGGTCTACAGTATGTGGTTATTTTGGAATTAGCCGAGTTAATTCAAAATAAAACTGATTCCGTCTACATGCCCAAATCGTTTTTTTTTTTTTTTTAATTTAAAGGGCTCTTTAATCCGGTTTCTGTACTCCACCTCAGCAAGTGGAGTAGTGCTAAAATCGAGATTGCAGTTCCGAATTAGAGGTACTGTGGACACAATTTGACATTATTGGCATCCGGGAGCTATCCCAGAATGCTTCCTTGTGACCACTCTGGACAACACTCTCAACTCCGATGTACTTGCCAGGTAGGCAGTAAAAGCCCCGGGAACTTTTGAATTTCATTTCTTGTTTGGCCACTGTGGTGAGCTCATCAGCAGAGGTGACCATCAGGACAATCCACCATCACAGGCGACCATGCAGAGTCCATCATCATGAGAGCCCACGCAGTCCTGGATTCACAGATGAGCTCCAGCATGGTCTGAACGGGAGGTACTGGATCTCATCGCATGTTGGAGACTAATCTCTTATGGGAGAACTATGTTCCAAAAAGAAACACAAATACACCTCTACCCTGATATAACGCTGACCTCGGGAGCCAAAAATCTTACTGTGTTATTGGTGAAACGCGTTATATTGAACTTGCTTTGATCCACGGAGTCAGCCCCCGCACCACCCACCCACCCCGTTATATCCGAATTCATGTTATATTGGGTTGCATTATATTGGGTAGAGGTATATACGCTAAATTCTCCAGGGTCATGATGGAAAGAGGCTATTCCAGGGACACAGAGCAGTGTCATGTAAAAATCAAGGAGCTCAAGCAAGTGTATCAAAAAGCCAGGGAGGCGAATGGGCTCTCTGGGTCACAGCCCCATACATGCTGCTTCTACCCTGAACTGCATGCAATTATGGGGGGTGATGCCACCACTACCCCACTACTGTCCATGGACACGTGCAAGTTGGGAGTCGCACGGAGCAGGGAGAATGACTTTTTGGAGGATGAAGAGGAGAAGGAGGAGGACAGTGCACAAGCGACAAGTGGGGAATCCCTTTTCCCCCATCAAGGTTCCCTCCCCACTCTGAACTTTAGGGTACAGATGTGGGGACCTGAATGAAAGACCCCCTAAGTTTATTTACCAGCTTAGGTTAACAGTAAGGTGCCACCACCAAGTGTATTCCAAATCTTAGGGGAGAGCCACTTGGAACTCTGCCTTTCCCCAAATATCTCCCAAGTCCCTAACCTGTCCTTTCCTGGACAGCCTTGAGACTAATCCCCCCCCCCCAATTCCCTACACCCCTTTTCCTGGGTAGGCTTGAGCGTATACCCTCACCAATTAGTCCTGGCAAACCTGGTGGCTGAACTTGCTGACTTTGTCCTCACCCATAACTATTTCACAGTTGGGGACAATGTATACCTTCATGTCAGTGGCACTGCTATGGGTACTCGCTTGGCCCCACAGTATGCCAACATTTCTATGGGTGACTTAGAACAACGCGTCCTCAGCTCTTGTCCCGTAATGCCCCATCTCTACTTGCTCTGCACTGATGACATCTTCATCATCTGGACCCATGGAAGAGAAGCCCTTGAGGAATTCCACCAGGATTTCAACAATTTCCATCCCACCATCAACCTCAGCCTGGACCAATCCACACAAGAGCAGTATCAACAGGAAAGGGAAGCTGAGAGACTCTATGCGCTGCAGCTTGCTGTGAATGGAGAGCTGGCTGCTAGAAGGGGGTGGCAGTGTGAATGGGGAACAAGTGTGCCCAAGGAGTAGAAAGCTTCGGCCCAGATAGCACTCTCAGAAGACTTCCCCAGACTGGCTTAGGGATGCTGGTGTGACCTCTCTTGGCAGCTCCCAAAGAAGGAACTGGGTGGACTAAATGGACAGTGCCCCTCTCTATCTGAAGCCTAGCAAGAGAGGTACGTGAATCCCACCAGAAGTTAAAATGGTAAGTAAGGGAGGGGAGGCTCTACTAGAGGGCCTGAGCAGCTTCAGATACAGTACAGGAGGATTTCCGCTTCTGAGCCATGAAAATAGAAATTGACTTTTTCCTTTCCAGATTTATCTAATATTCAGAAAGAGAATCTAGCACCTGCCTTCCAGATTTGAACACCCTCACAATTCAGGAGTGCTCAAGCTCAATTTGGGCAGCTGTTACTTCATTTCTCCCAAATCAAATATGCTGATCCACTGTCATTTGCTGTAGAAAAAGTAGAATACAATTGAGCAACAAATGCTGGGGTGTTTCCAGTGCTAACTATGGCTGGAATTGCTATTTTCAACAGCCATTGCCATTTTTTTTAAAATGTTGTTTGTTTAAAAGGAAGACAGTAATATTGCACTAGCAAATTCCCCATAGAAACAAAGAATGGAACAAAAGAATAATAAAGGCACCTCAACTTTTCTTCATTTAGGTAGAACAGTCTTATAAGATGGATCCAGCTATCTTCCAATCACACAAGCTGAAAATTGTTCCACTTTACTGCAGTTCTGTAACTGCGGGAACCAGTCCTGTCTGTGTTCTGTGCACATCCAAAATCCCTGCTGAATGCAGAAGTACCCTGCTTTTGTGACCATCCCACCTGATATGTTCAGCCCTTGTGAGCGAAGCAGGTTCACATTTAGTAAATGGGTGGGAAGCGTCTCAGAAAGTGTTAGGTGCTGTAGGAGGTGTTGCTTATTCACTAGGTGATGTGAGACCTTCCTGTTACACTAGTAAACCAGTGCTGCACAGAATGCACTTTGCTCCTGGAGTCTAGAATGGGGTCTTTGCTTCTATACACAGCCCATTAAAGACAATGAAAAGACTCCCACTCACTTCAACAGGCTTTGGACTGACCTGGTTATACACAGGGTAACTCCACTGTCTGCACAGGGTCCTGGTCCCACAGCGGAGGGGGGGCTTGTGAGCTTGTTGCAGAGCTGCTGCTCAGGGACGGGAACCTCCTGGCACCCCAGCCTCCAAAATCACTCAGGCTGCACTTTCTGCACGACTAGGTGCTGGCTGAGGGGGGCGTGGGAATTGGTGGCCTCTGCTGCAGGTGATGGGCATCTCAGGTACTTAAAGCCATGGCCTAGAGGAGGGAAGTGCCTAACTCCAGAGTCTGCAGCTGCCTAGGGCCAGGGCTGAGGATTTAGAGTCCCTAGTGCTGCCGTTGCAAGGTTCAAGCAAGCTCAGCCCTGGCATTGCCACCCCTCCTGTGGCTAGTAGCTGCAGCTGGCTAAGGCTGGCCTCTGGCAATTGGCCCCATGGCTGTAGCCAGAGAAGCTACAAGTGGCTCTGTGACTACTGGGGCCATTAAGGTAGAGCAGCTAAAGACACTGGAGTTAACCTCAAGGAACAGAGGTCACCAGCAGGACAGGAATGTCAAGGGGAGCAGGGAAAGAGGGAGCAGGTCAGGCTTGCAGAGGGAGCTTCTAGCTGGGTGGGAGCATGTCCAAAATAGAAAGGAAACAAGCCTGGGGAGAGGTGGTGGTGACCAGGTAGCAGACTAGCATGTAGACGGGAACAGAGGGAGAGAGGCTGGTGTCTTCGGATTACCAAGGGCTAAGTCCTGACTTTGGGGAGATGGTGTTTGCAGGTGGCTGGCTCACATGGCAGGATGGGGGCTGAGGGAGGGATCTGTCAGAACTGAGCAGGTATCTGCTGGCTGTGGAACTCTGAGCTGAGACTAGGATCACATGCCGTGACTGGTGACATGGAAGGTATGAATGAGGAAGGAGATAAATCTGGGGAGTTTCCTTGGTCACTGTGAAAGTTCTACTCACTGTGGACACTGGTAAACCCACATGGGTGTACAGCTCAATGAGAAAACCCGGGAGCTGAGGGAGCTGTGTATGGCAATGCATATAGCCATGTAGGGGTGTGATCAAAATGAAAAATGTCTCTGAGGTTCAGTACCAGATATACTATGGCACCAATGGCACTGCCCCACCAGGCCCACACTTGGAGCCCACAGTGACTACATAGGGGCCCACAAATACGTTTGGTGCCGGGGCCCACAAAAGGCTAACCCGGCCCTGACTGCCCGAGCACTATTTCAGCCCCACATTTTTGGGTGGGCCTCCCACAGTGGGAGCTGCAGAGCACTCCTCCATGACACGCACACACACACACCTCCTGGTGTTGGGAGGGGAACAGGAGAAAGGACAAAAGAAGCCAGAGATGAAGAGAAAGGAGGGAGGGAGGGATGGAGGAAGAGGTGAAACAAAAAGGACAAACCCTAATGTCTCCAGTGATTCTAAGGGACAAAATCTCAGGTGTGGAATAAAATTCTGCCTCCTTAAGCTCATGTGGTGATAGTAGACACTCTACTAGCTGCTCGGCTCCACTCACCCAGTGGCTGCACAAACTGCTCCACTCTGCTCTGCCCACTGCTCTGCTCCATGGTATGGCTTCAGGCTCCCCCACTCATTAGCACAGTACTCAGTGCTCTCAGCTCAACAAGTCCAGCTCTTCAGTGATTTCAGCTCATAGCAGGGGAGCCCTAGTGCCAGTGAATTCAGCTCAGTAACCTTTATCTAGATTCTTAAGGGAATCAAAAATTAACTCTGACATTCCACAGTGGAGAGAGACATAGGTGGAACTGGTGCTTCTGGCTCACACAAGGAGCTTATACCACCAAGTACAGATATCTGTCCCCAGCCTCTCTCTTTTTAATGGGTTTTGGAACCCATGTCCCTTGTCTAGCAAGTGCTTTTTAGTTGATAGTGAAACCCTTTATCATAAGACAATTTTGTAGTTCCTCAAAACATAGTGGTGGTAGTAGACACTCTACCTGACCCTCTTGTATAATTTAATTACCAAACTTCTATCAAATGTGACTGCACAGAGCTGCACATACAGTTACGTACAGTTACATTCAGTGAAAGTGAGCAACAGTCCCCAGAACTCACTGCCGGGAGCCTTAAAATATCTGCCAGTGGCACAGGTACTTTTTAAATACCGAGATGTGCAGTGGCACATCTTTCATGGGAACCGGCCGGCGTGTGCATGGCCGACGTATGCAGAGCAAAGGTTGCCCACAGGCGCTGTGTCAGGCTTTGGCACCGCGTGAAACACAATGGACCACTTTCTGGTGGCTGGTTTTTTTTCCCCGACAGGTGTGGGGACTTCTGGAGAGAGGGATGGATGGAGGAAAAGGTGAAACAGAAAGGACAAACTCTAATGTCCCCACTGATTCTATGGGACAAAATCCCAAGTGTGAAATAAAATTCTGCCTCCTTAAGCTCGTGTTTTCCATGCCTAGAATTCAACTGTAACCAGATGGATCAGACTGAACAGGTTTCAAACCTCGAGGAGGCTCTTACCTTCTAAACAGGGACAGCTATTTTCTAGTAAAATCACTAAAAGGGAAGGAGAAAACTTGAAAGAGGTTCCTCCTGGCACTCACGTCCATGAACCCGGATACTCTCTCAGTCCTCAAAGAGAGACCTCGAGAAGGAGACTTGCTGAAGCAAAGCCACAGGGGTCTCTGAGGTTTCCCTGGTCACTCGCCCCTGTCCTGCCTGGCTGATGTCAGCATCTCTCTGTGAGGTCACCACCTCCCCACCACCTTTGACCAATGGTCTGAGGTCCTGCAAAAGCCTTTGTGATGTCACTGCCACACCCCTGCCTTGCTGTGCTAATGTCCTGCCCCTGGCCATGCACTTTGGAGGTTTGAGCTACTCCCTGTGGATCACCCCACTCAAGGAGCGTTCGTTCTAGGAAGCAAGCTGGCTAGACAGGAAAACATCAGATGCTGCTCCCAATGCTACGCTCAGTTTTTCAGAAATTAGTCAACTTTATGGCCAGAAGAGACCATTAGAGCATCTAATCTGACCCCCTGCATATCAGAGGCCTCCTGTATGACACAATAGCTACTTCTGGAGCAAACACATTCCAGAAAAGCATCTAGTCTTCATTAAAAGCAGCAAAGAATCCTGTGGCACCTTATAGACTAACAGACGTTTTGCAGCATGAGCTTTCGTGGGTGAATGCCCACTTCGTCGGATGCAAGAGTGGAAATTTCCAGGGGCCGGTAAATATAAGCAAGCAAGAAGCAAGCTAGAGATAACGAGGTTAGATCAATCAGGGAGGATGAGGCCCTGTTCTAGCAGTTGAGGTGTGAAAACCAAGGGAGGAGAAACTGGTTCTGTAGTTGGCAAGCCATTCACAGTCTTTGTTTAATCCTAAACTGATGGTGTCAAATTTGCAAATGAACTGAAGCTCAGCAGTTTCTCTTAGAAGTCTGGTCCTAAAGTTTTTTGCTGGAGGATGGCCACCTTAAGATCTGCTATTGTGTGGCCAGGGAGGTTGAAGTGTTCTCCTACAGGTTTTTGTATATTGCCATTCCTAATATCTGATTTGTGTCCATTTATCCTTTTCCTTAGAGACTGTCCAGTTTGGCCGATGTACATAGCAGAGGGGCATTGCTGGCATATGATGGCATATATTACATTGGTGGATGTGCAGGTGAATGAACCGGTGATGGTGTGGCTGATCTGGTTAGGTCCTGTGATGGTGTTGCTGGTGTAGATATGTGGGCAGAGTTGGCATTGAGGTTTGTTGCATGGATTGGTTCCTGAGCTAGAGTTACTGTTGGGGCCTGGGGCTGAAGCCAAAAGTCTGAGCCCCACCACCCAGGGCTGAATCCCTCAAGCTCTGGTTTTGCCCTCCCCTACCTGGGGCAGGGCTCAGGCTTTATCTTCCCTGCCTCTGTCCAGTATGGAGGGGCCTGGTCCCTCTTTCCAGGATCATGTAGTAAGTTTTTTTTTGGCAGAAGGGGGTTGCAGTGAAAGGAAGTTTGAGAAACCCTGGCATAGAGCCTCTGAATATGTCTAGACTTGGCTCCCTGGGGCATGGTGGGTGATCAGACACTGAACGTGCAGCCATGGAGACACCACACACCAGCCTTGCCTAACAGGCAAGAATCAAACCTCCACAGAAAGACGCTTGTTGCTTTCTAACCCATCTCCCTAAGCCCTCAGCCACCACCACTTAACCCCACTCTTCTTTTACCACTAGCTCCTGCACTCCCTACCCTTGCACCTCCTTCACCCCTAACTCCTGCCCCCTCCTGTGCCCCCTTTGCCCTTAACTCCCTGGGCCACCAGCCATTGCCCCTCTCCTGCAGCCCCTTCACATGGCTCCAGTGCTGGGGCCCCACACTTGTTCTCCCTTTCCCTGGGCTTTGGCATCACTAACCCCTGCTTAGCGAGTAGGGTTCAGTGGTCCCCAAAATGTGGGGCATGACTCCTAGGGGGACACAGAGGAACATTCATGGGGACACCTCAGGGCCTGAGCCAGCCCCCATGGAGGGAGCAGCACTCAGCCCCACTCTGTCCCAGCTCTTCCCCAACCCCACCCTCAGCCTGGGCCTCTGGCTCCCAGCTCGGCCTCGACCCCCTTACCCCTGTCTGCACCCCTCTCCCCAGCAAGCAACAGACCCACTCCCAGCCCCGGTTCTTGACCGTGGCTTCTGATGGGCCACAGCCATGGATGAGGGCACAGTGTGAAATATTTGGGGACCACTAGTTTAGGATGACGTTCTCAATCACTTCTATGAAGTCCAATAAAAGCTATTCCTCACCCACCCACCCCTCCATCAGGACAGACTAGGTATGTTCTGCTGCCCTTCACTCATGCAGGAAGGATAATAACATTTCATTCAACTCAATCCTAAAGTGATTTGTAACCCACCACCAGCCAAAACTGGTCATTTTGGGAAAGCGGCCCCATCATGCTGCATACCTAGGCAGAGTAGGTGTGTCTGTGCATACACGGTCTGTTCCTGAAGTCTTTCCCCCAGCTCCTCACTAGATGTGAGGGGGGAGCTCATTCAGCCCCTGCTTCTGCTTAGTATTTAAAAACTCCTTATTGTCCCTATCTCTGCTGGCCTTAGATTTCTCCACCTGTCCCTTCCTTGACAGTTCAAGTGAGGTGGCCAAGTGGTTAAGGTGGAGGACTGTTAATCTATTGTGCTCTGCATGCATGGGTTCAAATCTCCTCATCAGATGCATTTAGTTTTCACCCCTCCTTTATAGACAACCATCTCCCCCTTTGGTACAATAACAGAGCCAACAGTGTTGCTTCATGCAAACAAAAACCTCAGAAACTCAGGACCCCCCCTTGCTTTAAATAAAATGTCTAAATCCCAGATTTCTTTTTAAAAAATTCTCTAGTGCTGTATTTCTTAGTTTTTATCTCAAAAGGTAACATCCTCATCATCTCCCCCAAACACCCTGGGACCTGCCCAAATTATTAAAATACCCTCAACCCGAGCAAGTGAACCAGAGCTAGTGTCTAGGCCAAGCTGTTCTGAAGGAGGCAACTCCAACATTTTCTCTCTGCTTCCCTTGGCAAGTTCTGACTGAGAAAACAAAATTCCCCAAACTGAAAATTTTCTGCTGAAAAAACAATACTAGTCTGTTTAGGGACTTTGGTTTGCAAGTATTATTGTTATTATTCTCTTCTGTTTCTGAGTCAGTTCAGTTCAGTCTTTGTCCGCCACGTGTGTTTCCACCTGCTGAGTTGTGGGGGAGAGAGGCCAAGTCATGATGTCTCTTCCCCTCTTTCATAGATTCTTCCAACTTGCTAGGAAGCTCCTTTGCTCCGATGTGAGTCAAGCAGTGTCCATTGTCTCTGCGCTATCTCGGAGAAGCCTGCATTGTACACAGTTCCTGGGATAGTCCTTGGGAGTGTGGATCCCTTCAATGGGCCAACAGCGAGTCTGGCTCCTCCATTGTCACACCTGAAAGGCCGGTGGGGGGCATTTCCCAACCTCATAACATATCTCAGTAACACACACAGAGCAAAACTTCATAACTTCCCAACCAATGCGAGCACACACAATCCAACCTGATATTAATGTTCAACAGATCAAGACTTTTTAAATGATACCTCACGAGGCAGACTTTGTACAAACCATGGCATCGTTATATGAGTGGTGAATATGGGGCTTCCAGGTGCTGCTCTGAGCACAGCGTGCCACACCTGGGCTTACACTGCAGTGGAGACATACCCTTAGAGTCCATCTCTCCAGGGATAAAGATGGCAGCATGGCTGGCCTGGGTCATCTGACTTGGGCTCCTGGACGTAAAGCTGAGGGGCTAAAAACTGGTGCAGATATTTGTGTTCACGCTGAAGCCTGGGTTCAGAAACCCTCACCCCTCATGGGGCCTCAGAGGTTGGGCTCAAGCCCATATGTCTGCACTGTAATTTTATAGAGGTTGGGAGGGAGTTTAGCAAGTGGAACTGGTAAAACTGCATTGAGGGGACTGGACCACTGACCTATCAGCTCTTAACACCCAAACTTTCAGTAATTCTATTATCAGTGCCTGTGAGTGTAATTTAAACCATAGGTTCATCTAGCTCTGAATCTTCTCTTCTGACAGTAGCCAATACCAGGTGCCCCAAAAGTCACTCCTTTAGGCACCACTGGGAGTTGAACCCAGGATCTCTTGTTTACAAAAGAGGTATTTTAACCAGCTAAGCCACGATACCTGCTGTTACTTAAAGCATTGTCTTTGCCCACACCTGACTCTCTGCCAATCCCCACTGGGCCCTGACAAGTGTTGCTCGTGTTTGGATTCTGTAAAGCAGAGGAGCAGGTGAAGTTTTGCTCCCAAGGTGTGTGTGTGATTCTTTGGACAGGTCTACACTACAAAATTAGGTTGGTGTAATTACATTACTTAGGCTGACAATGCAGTTCTATCAACCTAATCCCGGTGTAGATAGTGGCTCAGCTGTCAGAACTTTCTGGAGCTATGAAAGGGGAGGGACCCAGCCTCTGTTGCAGGAATGCAGGGCAGGCGAGTTCATGGTGGGATACTGGTGGAGGCCAGTTATGGTGATATAATGACCAGCAGCATTTACACTGACAATTTGTCACTTTAAGTTTGCTGCACAAAGCTCTAGGCCTCTCGTCAAGGTGGTTTTATTTTGTCACCAAAACAGGGCAGTTTTGTCACCAGACGTGGCATTGCCATGTGTGCACCAGCCAAAAGCTGCTGATCGAGGGAGCGTTGTGTGTTTTTCACACACCTGAGCAATATAATGATGCTGAAATAACTTTGTAGTGCAGATCTGGCCAAAGATTCACACACACACACACACACACACACACACACACACACACAGCTTGCAAGGAAAACCTCACCTGCTCCTCTGCTTTGCAGAATCCAAACACAAGCAAAGCTTTTCAGGCCCCAGTAGGGATGGCAGGAAGTCAGGTGTGGGCAGACAATGTATTTTCACCACAGGCGGGCACCATGGCTTAGCTAGCTAAGAGCTTGTTCTGTAAATAAGAGATCCTGGGTTCAACTCCCAGTGGTACCTTGTTGATGAACTCTTGGGTGTACTTGGTATTGGCTACTTTCAGAGGAACATACACAGAGCTAGATGGGCCTCTTGTCCAGCCCAGTACAGCTGTTTAAATTACACTCACAGGCACTGATAACAGAGTTACTGAAAGTTTGAGTGTTAAGAGCTGATAGGTCAGTGGTCCAGTCCCCTCAGTGCATTTTTACCATTCCAGGGGAGCAACCACGGCAGTTCTGGGGAGAGCTCTGGCTGCCAGGGGATCCAGCTAGGAGAGGGCGTGCTGGGGGCTCTGGAGGCCAGTCCAGTGGGGCTGTCAGAGGTGGCTTTACCAGTGGGGAGGTGCTAGGTCACATGTTGGTGGGATGGGGAAGTAGGGACTACAGGATGTGAGGCTGGCTAAAATGAAACTGTCCAAAAAACCCTCCCCCTTTGCTCCAGCTAAAGGCCCTACTTTGGCCTCTCCCCCTTTCATAAAAATCTACCCCAGCTCTCAGAAACCCCCTTTCTCCCATGGGTATTTTCACAGTTTCTTCCTTTTTTCATGGTCTCATACAAGTATTTTTGCCATGGAAATGATCAAGTACATTTAACATGAGAAAAACAATCAAACGGCACATCTGTATCTCCTTCCTCAAGCATGGTGTCTCAATTTATCTATAGAAAAGTCTAGGCAGGCAGAGTCACTCCTATGCTGTTTAGGGGTGGGATAGGTCAGTGGTTTGTGCATTTGCTTACTAAATGCAGGGTTGTGAGTTCAATTATTGAGAGGCCCCTTAGGAATCTGGGGCAAAATCAGTACTTGGCCCTGCTAGTGAAGGCAGTGGGCTGGACTCAATGGTCCCTTCCAGTTCTAGGGGATAGGGTGCCCCCATTATCTTTTTTTTCTTACTTCACATCAGACCCAGGACTTGCACCCAGCAGTTCTTGGGGCCATGGGACAGAACTGAGCTTCACTGGCAGCAGTGAGGGAGAACGGTTGGGACTGAGCTGTCGGGAATATTTTAATCCTTATCTAATTTTCAGAGGATTAAATCAATGCAGCTTCCACTTCTCCATCTCTCCCAAGGAAATGATGTTTCTGTGCAAAGTACCCAAACCTTTTAACAATAAGAAGTGAAATGAAATGGCCACATGATGGCAACAGAACCTAAGAAATTTGTTATTCTCTAAGGTGTCACATGTACTCCTGTTCTTTTTGAGGATACAGACTAACATGGCTGCTCCTCTGAAACCAAAGTGATGAGAAGCCATGTTCTTGTTCAATGAGCATTGAAGCTGAAAAGGGAGATGTTTTTTTTGTTTGATTTCTAGGCCCCCACCTCTAATCTACTAGACACCCCTTTCCTCCCACAGCCAGGAATAGAACCCCACAGGCATGACTACTAGCCCCCCAACCCTGCTCCCTAGGAAAACCTCTGAGACCCCTCTGCTGGCCCCTCACCTCCCTGCTTGTACTGCACTTGAAACCCAATGGGGTTTCCTTGGGCAGTTTTGACTCACTCCCAGGAAGGGTGTAATTTTAGGAGCAGGTTCCAAATAGTGCAATTAACCAGCCAGAAGGGGCAGCAGATGTCAGTGTAGGAGCCATTGAAATAACTCTGCACTTACCTAGAGGCAGACATAATGAGCTCTACGGTTGGTAAACGTACAGAGACTCTGCTGCTGCTCATGAACTGAGCAGCACATGACCTGTAAACAGCTGCCATTTGAATGCGTCTGAAAGTTACAAGGAACAACGATCTGTGTTAAAGGAAGGTTGACATTTATTAGAGCCCCAATTGATGCCATGTGCACAAAGAGAGGTTTGAATGTGTAACAGGGAGTTTGGTAAATCTTGGTTATTTTATTTTTCTAAGAGATTCCTGTCCACCCCCAGGAGAGTTTTCAGTCCCAATGGCAACTTACTTACCAAATGTAATACAGACTAGTCCATGCCTCCCAAGTGGATGTGGTTCTTGTTCTTCTGCACATTGTAGCCCATGGAGGCCAAGGACCTGCAAATGTGTCTTCACGTGCCTTTGTTTCATTGATGAAAACAAACCTAGACACTTAGAGGATTGGAACTGATTTCAGCTGGGGACATGTTTGCTGGGTTTTTATGCATTTGCACAGGCAAACATTGAGTGTGTCCATTAATTTCAGGGATCCCTATTTAGTGGAGCTCCTGAAAATAGAAATATTTTTACTGAAAGAATGACTTTGTGAGGGGGCACTTGGATTTGAACCAAGGACCACTTGATCTGCAGTCAAACACTCTACCACTGAGCTATACCCCCATGACATTTACACAGCCAAGTCCATAATCTTAAGGATTTTGAAGGACGGGCTCTGCCTCAGAGAGCTCCTTTTCTATTCTCAGACCACAGGGGTTTTAAAAATGGGGTTTGATTAAACTTTATATATACATGTAGACACCACAGTTTGCACACCCACCAACATAGCTTCTCCCAGTGACATAGCTACCACCTCCTGGGGAGATGGGTTAACTGCACAGACGGGACAGCTCTCTCCCCTCCACTTAGAGCAGCTTCATTATTTATGAATAGGTGGGAAATAACCCCCTGAATGGACAGCAACCAATGTATCAGATATTGCTGTGCCTGCATTCAATATGGGTAACTGGTTATATTGGGCTGGATTAGTAGGAGCGTTGCCAGCAGATCGAGGGAAGTGATTATTCCCCTCTATTCAGCACTGGTGAGGCCACATCTGGAGCATTGCGTCCAGTTTTCACGCCCCTCCCCCACTACAGAAACAAATTGTAGAGAGTCTAGGGGAGGGCAACAAATCCTGCCAACTACAGAGGAAGTTGTGGTTCTTTAGTTTCAGTGGAGCTGGGTCTTGTCTCACTCTTAAACTATGTCTACATGAAAGAATAATGTGGCTTTAGTTAAAGTGTTTTAATTGAACAGCTGTTGCATGTCCACCCTATGTCCCTGTGTCACCAGAGCACATCCATGCTAGCATCTCTTGGATTGCCACAGAGAGCAGTGCATTGTGGGTAGCTGGCTGCAGGGTGCTTTGGGAAAGGTTTGCAATGCCTCACGGGCTGCATCGCATGATGCAGGTTTCTATCCTATCAGGTTTCTATTAGGTTTCTTCTAGTAGGATGCCCATTGGTCCATGGGCATCCTACTAGATTGCCAGCTGCTTTTCAACTGCAATGTGCGTGGTGGGGTAGAGAGCATGTGTGTGGGGGGGAGAGACAGTGTGTGCATTGCGGAAGAGTGTGTGTGTCGCACACTGTCTCTAAGTTCTGACAGCTGCTGGAAGCAACCAGTCCTGAGGCAGGGGACAGCCCCGACATCAGTCCCCTTCTCTCACTGGCTCAGCTCAGCACTCTCTGTCACACACGCACACACACTGCTGCCTGCTTAGCTCTGTGTCAGGGGTGCTGGAACAGGGGGTTTAGAGCGCCATGGCCCCACCACTCTTTACTGGCTGTTAGGAGAAATGATGGAGGGGAGGAGGGTGCAGTCTTGGGGAAGAGGCGTTCTGTGGGTGTGGCCTCAGGGGGAGAGGTGCTGTGAGTGGGGGTCCTTGGGGAAAGGGTGTCATGGGGGTGCCACAGTTTGGACAATGGTGCCCCCCCCCACTGTAAGGAAGCTTCTGCCACCCCGGCTCTGTGTTGGCAGAGCGGCATCCAGGCATCACGGCAGTGATTTGCTCCCGGGGCTCGGCAGGGCTCGCTCGGAGGGGATTTAAAGGGCCCAGGGCTTCGGCCGCAGCAGGGAGCCCTGGACCCTTGAAATCACCAGCCTGGGGAAGCCGGGCCGGGCTGGCACAGCGTACCGTCTCTTGCCGGTACCCCATACCGGAACATACCAGCTTACTTTCACCTCTGGAAGGTCCTCACGTGGATCAATAACTGGTTAAAAGATAGGAAACAAAGGGTAGGAATAAATAGTCAGTTTTCAGGATGGAAACAGGTAACTAGTGGTGTCTGTACTGGGACCAGGACTAGTCAACATATTCATAAATGATCTAATAAACAGTGAGCTGACAAAATTTGCAGATGATCCAAAACTACCGGCTTGCTGCCTAGAACGAACGCTCCTTGAGTGGGGTGATCCACAGGGAGTAGCTCAATCCTCCACATTGCCTGGCCAGGGGCAGGACATTAGCACAGCAAGGGAGGGGTGTGGCAGTGACATCACAAAGGCCTTTTGCAGGACCTCAGACTATTGGTCAAAGGTGGTGGGGAGGTGGTGACCTCACAGAGAGATGCTGACATCAGCCAGGCAGGACAGGGGCGAGGGGCCAGGGAAACCTCAGAGACCCCTGTGGCTTTGCTTCAGCAAGTCTCCTTCTCCAGGTCTCTCTTTGAGGACCGAGAGAGTATTCGGGTTCATGGACGTGAGCGCCAGGAGGAACCTCTTTCAAGTTTTCTCCTTCCCTTTTCCTGATTTTACTAGAAAACAGCCGTCCCTGTTTAGAAGGTAAGAGCCTCCTCGAGGTTTGAAACCTGTTCAGTCTGATCCATCTGGTGACAGTTGAATTTTAGGCATGGAAAACAGAAGCTTAAGGAGGCAGAATTTTATTCCGCACCTGGGATTTTGTCCCTTAGAATCACTGTGGTCATTAGGGTTTGTCCTTTTTGTTTCACCTTTTCCTCCATCCATCCCTTCCTCCTTTCTCTTTGTCTCTTGCTCCTTTCACCTGTTCCCCTCCCAACACCAGGAACGAGGTGTGTGTGTGTGTGTGTGTGTGTTGTGGGGGAGTGCTCGGCAGCTCCCACTGTGGGAGGTCCACCCAAATATGTGGGGCTGAAATAGTGCTCGGGCAGTGATCCCCACCGGTGACCTGGGCCATCCTTTGGGCTCTCTGCTGAGAACCCTCAGCTTCCCGTCCTCAGTCTCTACCCTGATTGGCTGAGCAGGGGGTTACTGACAGGGAGGAGACTCAGGTCCTTGTTGTTCTCTTTGAAGACCAAGTAAATAAGTCAGAACCAGTTCTATGTTTGATGAATTTTGCTGCTTCTCTGCATTAATTGTCTCTGAGCAGTTCATGATTCTCTCTAACATTGCAGTTCTCCTCAAATACTTGCTGAATAATTACTGTCACTGTTGTTGGTGTGGAGCTCATCTGAGAGCACTTTATTCAGGTCATTCAATGTCTGAAATTCAAGATCTGATGGTTAGTTTGAAAATCAGGGCTCTTGGGTCCTATTCCCAACTCTGCCACTGACTGGCTGTGTGACCTAAGACAAGTCAATTCTCCTTTCTCAGCCTTATTTTTCTCCCTCTTTCAAGTAGGGATAATAATGATCCTCTCCTACCTACCTCAACACACTCACTCTTCCCCAACACACTCACTATCTCTCCCCACACACAAACAGTCTCCACACTGCAGTTGAAAAGCAGCTGGCAATCTAGTAGGATGCCCATGGAACATTACGCCATGGGACCAGCTCATGCTGCTGTCTCTGTGCATCGGTGACCCTCACAGGGCTGGCTTGAGTAAGGGACTGTTGACCCCTTACTAAAACTTAGTGGGGGTTTTGGTTTCCTACTTCCCAGTCCCAATAGAAGGGGGAAGGGCCAATGGGAAATCAGGCCCCTGAGACTGACAGTCCCCAGGGGCAATGGGGAGAGGCCAAAGCTCCAAGTTAGCCGCACTGACAGGCCAGGCAGTGTAATGAGGGAGTCACCAGGCCAGGGGGTCCCATCCTCCGTGGGAGCTGGAAGTGCCTGGGCCAGAGTGGGGCAGAGCTAAGGAGAGAGCAGGAGCCCGAGAAGAGCCGGGGAGCAGAGCTGCACAGGTGTTGTGCCAGAAACTGCTCCCTGTAGGACTTTGCTACCTGCAGCAGTTACTGAGCCCTGAGGTTGTTCTTATTTGCTGACTTGTCCTAATTTGCTAAAACTTGACAGTGGTGGACAATGGAAGCATAAAGGCTTCATCCTCCAAACAACCCTGCCTGTGTCCATCTGTATTTATTACCTCTTAATACCGAATTGTAAAAAATAGAGTGAGGTCATTTAAACATCATTTATTTTGCAGCTTCATTTACTGTGCTAACAATGTAGCATCCTGACACTGATACTTCTGCCCATGTGACCTGTGGGTTGGATTCATTTTAGTGGGACGCGGGACATGTGGAGGATAATTTAAACTCTTAATTTCCTTACGGTTTCCCTGCAATATACTTCTATGCTGGTGCGATTTCTGACCATTGCACGTCTATTGTATTTATTACAATAGCACAAGTAAGTCACACAAGTGACATAGTCTAGTGGCTTGGCTACACTTGGCAAGTTAGAGTGCATTAAAGCAGCCCCAGGGGTCCTAACTCCTGAGGTGTCCACACTGGCAAGGCACATGGAGCACCTGGGCTCTGCAGCTGGAGCGCTCCTGGTAATCCACCTCCATGAGAAGCATAAAGCTCGCTGAGCCCTGCTGAAATACCCGGGCATCAGTGTGGATGACATGTTGCATTACTGCACTGTGATTGGCCTCAGGAAACATCCCCTAATCCCCTGAAGTCAAGTGCCCACTCTGGTCATTGTTTTGAAATCGGCTGCAGGCATGCGGATATCCCCTTTCAAAGCTCCGTTTCTGACAGCCGGCTGCTTATCTGCTCCGGGACAAAGCAACCATTAGTGTGGAATGCTGCTGTTGTGAGTGTGTGTGGGGGTGGTGGGGTCTGCTGCTGTCTGAACACACAAGACAGCATGCTGACACACTCTCAGCCCCCCAAACACACTGTCACTCCCGCCACGTACACACAACACACTCCCTGTCACACTCCACCCCCGTCCTCCATTTGAAAAGCACGTTGCAGCCACTTGCACACTGGGATAGCTACCACAGTGCACTGCTCTCTGTGGCATTGCCAGAGCTGCTAATGTGGCCACTCCAGTGCACTTGCAGCTGTCAGTGTGAACACTCGGCAGCGGTTTCCCTGCTGTGGTTTAACTCCCAGCGATCTACCTCTGCAAGTGTAGCCAAGCCCTAAATTTGCCAGACCAACTGAACTCAGTAACTGCCCCCCCCCCCACCATGTGCAGTAAGGAGGGGCACGGTGAAGCACACACCACACTGGCTGGCTCAGCCTTGTGCATGCTGGGGTGGCCACCTCCCCATTGATGAGACCTGGTCCCACCATCTCCGTGGAGCTCCAGTCTGCCCTGCTGCCATCCCTGTCTGTGTTGTCTTCTCTAGCAGTTGACTGGAAGGTGAGCACTGGCCGCATGCCATGTAGCCGTGTTGTCTCCAAGGGCGAAAGCAGGAGGAATGATGCCTTCATAGCCCACCTAATATTCCATAACATAGTTAAGGAAAATATTTCTCAATGAATTCTCAGTAAAAGATCAGAAGCAGCCAGTGTCTGCATCAGTCTACGAGCATTGGTATTTTCTTGACATTTGCCAGACCAATCTAACTAAAACGTAACACACATTTGAACCTCTTTTCACACTGTTGCTCATTCTCAGGGTCTGCTTTGTCTCCAGACAGATCCATTCTCTTTCAGAACAGTCTTGCTTTTTCGTCTGTTTCTCTAATTGAGGTGTCGGCGTAAACACTCCCCTTCCTTCTATACTCAGACAAACACTAGTATTAAGTGTTTGCTACTGATGGGTCTAGAAAGCATTTGTCAAGTGGAAGATACTGTTTCTGGGGGATTGTTCCCAAGATCCAGTACTTTGGGTTCAAATGTCTCCAAGCTTCCTTGGTGAAAATAACACCATGTTTCTTTGCAATATACAACAAGAAAGGGATTTTTTTACCCCAGATGGGACTTGAACCCACAATCTCTGGCTTAGGAAGCCAATGCCTTATCCATTAGGCCACTGGGGCCCTGAAGAGTAGGAGAATGAGGGATGGAAATTCTCTCTCAGGATTGCACATTCCTCACATTCACTCAGAAGCCAAATACCCTATTTAATGGCCTTACAGAAACGTCTGCATCCCCTGGCAGCGAGGCAACGGACAGAGCTGAGCACCACCTTTCTGCCAGCCATCTTTGGAGAAGAACCCCACCCTAGAGTCACCCCTCCCTCCTTCAGCACCTCCACGGCTGTGTCTCTGAGCGGCAGTAGGATGATTAGGGGGTGAATCCGGGGCTGGAAGGGGGGTAAGGTCAGCCTGTAAGGAGTAACCAGGTGGGGCAGACCCAGGGGGTGGCTGTGGGCTGCTGGTTGGTTGTTGGGATCCGAGCTCTAGTTCAAAGCTGCACAGTGACCTGACACCCAGGGTTACAGGGCCGACACAGTGACCCCCTTACTGGCCTCGGTGACCCCCAAACCCTTGTTACTAAGGGCATTGAGGAGTCTCTGTCCCTTAATAACTTCTGGGAGCTCCCCAGCAGGCTGCGGGCATCAGCCGCCTCCTGCCTCACAGGTTAGACTCTTGGCGCTGTGCCGGCCGCCCCCTCGCTTGCAGGCCCAGTGTAAGAAGCAGGAGGCCTGGTGCTGGCAGAAGAGGGTTTTGATTAATCGACCTCTGTGTGATGGGCACAGGACGCTTCCACTCAGTAGCACAGCTGGGGGGGGGGAGCAGGGGGAGCAGCTAAGGGCGTCGGGTTCCTCCGGTGGGGGTGTGGAGCAGCCGTTCATTTTCCTGTTCGCACTCCTCTGCGGTGTGAAAATCAGGGAGGGGAGGCAGAAGCCCCACTTCCCTCCCGAAATGATGCCCAGAGGGGGAAGCCAGGACAACAGGGTGGGGCGGCAAGTGGTGGCCAGACTCTCACCGCCAGGGTCTAGCCTAGCTCAGGGTCCTGCTCAACTTCCTCCCCGCACCACTGGCCCCCAGTCCCCTTCCACCACCAGGTCAACCCGGGCACTAGGGCAGGAACGGGGTGAGGCAGCAAGTCAAGCTGAGCAAGGCAGGCAAAAGCGAGTCTTGTCTTCATGGGCCGCTCACAATGACGTCCTTTTTGTCTGCGACTGCTGCAAAAACCTCCCGGGCAGAGAAGCAACAGGCCAAAATATTAGCATGCAGCTGCCAAAGTAGCTCAGTTGGGAGAGCGTTAGACTGAAGTTCTAAAGGTCCCTGGTTCAATCGCAGGCTTTGGCAGGCCCTTTCATCCCTCTTTGCACAGGGGTGGCTTGTTTTCTGGGAACACAGTGGTCCCTGCACCCAAGGTGAGTCCCTGAGCTTGGGCTCTGCAGTAGGAAAAGATATTGTGGGCTTCTGCCCCTAACTGGCTGGCCTGACATTTAACAATGAGGGACAGGAGCTGTCTCTCCTAAGGGAGTTATAAGTGGACCCAATATGGCAGGAAGAGAGTGCTAGAGGGGGTGCTGGGCAGTGACAGGCAGGTATAGAGGATGAAAACTCTTCTGTGCAGCTGAGGGAGGGCAGTATCAGGGAAGGGGCATGTGTGAAAGTGGCCAGGTGGAAGGGAGTTGGGGGCCCAGGAGGAGGCACTTGATGTTCAGTGCCTTGGAGCAGCTGGGCTTGGCCATGGTGGGTGTTCAGGAAATGCACATTAACAACTCTAGGGTAGCTTGACGGGCAGAGGGTGATTGGAGGAAGGGCCCATCTCTCTGGTCCTCCAGGCCAGGGAAGAATGATGGGGTTGGAGTCTTGTTCTTCACATTCGCAGTGCGAGTACAGAAGGGGCTGGAGCTCCGACCAGGGAGGGCATTACTGGTGGCTTTGTGCTCCATGGCACTGGTTACGGCTATATCAGTGTGTATGGTCCCCAGATAAGGCATGAAAGGAAAGTTCTATGAAGGAACTGGCTCCCTTCTTCTAGACCGCACGGTGTTTGGTGTCGGGGGGGATTTCAATTGTTGCACCGGCCTGAGGACTGTTGGTCCTGTTTTCCCAACCGTTAGAGGAAACTCTTCTATGATGAGCACTGCCTGGCACAGGTCTGTAGTGAGATCGGCTCAGAGGACGTGTTTCTCCGTAATGGAACAAGTGGAGGGCAGGCGGTAGCCTCCTATTCCTCTGATCTGAGCTCACACCAGCCGCAGAGGGGATACACCTTTCTGCGGGGACAGGCCAGGAGTCGCACTGACCGGATTTCCGTGAAGGAGAGCACGTCGACAGCCCAGTGCAGGGTGGTGCCAATGGACAGTTCGGATCATGCAGCTCTCACTGTGTGCTCAATGTGGGCAATTCTCTGACCCAGGGCAGAGGATATTGGAAACTGAACATCCAGAGCTTGCAAGATAAAGGAGCAGGGGGGCGAGGCCTGGCAGTGTTGGCAGAACGGGAAAGCATCAGAGGGTTCTGTGGTTACCAGGGGGATTGGTGGGAGTCGGTGAGGGAGGAGTTGGCGGCTTTGTTCCGGCGGCTGGGGAAACACCACAACATTAAAGAAACCAACAGTGCCAAGTCCTGCAGCGTCACCTGTGGGATTTCCACAAGAGCATCCAGGCAGGGGAGCCAGTCAGCGTGTGACTGTACGATCGGATCAAGCGACAGCTGGCCGAGTTCCAGGAGATGAGGCTGCAGTTGGCTGATATGAGTGAAGCACCGAGTGAAGGGAGGAGCAGACTCCCCTGACATTTTTGCAGCCTGCAGGGAATGGAGACAAAGCAGGGGGATGCAGGGACTCAGGGCAGGACCCATGGATCCGGTAGAGCAGGACCACAGTCGCTGGAGGAGGAGAGAGAGTCCCGCGAGAGGAAGCTGATGGTGGGAAGCAATAAGTGCAGAGTGCAAACCAGCCAAGAGTCACAGGGGTCTAGCAAATAAAATAGCAGCAGGTCCCATGGTGTAATGGGCAGCACTCAGTACTTTGAATCCTGGAATCTGAGTTCAAATCGCAGTGGGACCTCGTGGCAATACGTTGCTTTGCTACAAAGCACTGGAGCTCAATGTGTTTGGCTACCTTCTCTCAGGGTGAACTAGAGTGAGGTTTTTCCCTCCTGCTGGGTGACTGATGCCCACTGGATATAGGTCTTTGGTCCGGCTGCTTCAATGGGCTGGCGGCTATAGGTTGGGGTCCTAGATCTTAACAGTCTGGCTAGAGATTCCTGTGGGTTGACCATATGGTTGTTTCTTGCTGCTTCACCTGATGTCCACAACTTTGATCTCTGTACCTGCAGCTACCACACTCTTCCTCTTTCCCACATGGCATGTAAAGGAAGGAGGGCCAGGGCCAGGCTTCACAGTCAGGGCTGGGCAGGAGGGAGGCTGAGTCCCAGGCTGGAGCCCAACACACCTCTCCTCCTCTGGGAACCTGGGGTGTTGTTCCCCCCTGTTCAGGCCCCCCTGGGGCCCTGCACTTCACACAGCTCTCCCTGATTTCAGCTGTTAGTGAGGGAGCCTCCCTGCTAGCGCAGACTGGGCAGTTTCTTGCATGAGAGACACTGTCCCAAAGCAGGACTAATGCTTAGAGCTGGTTATCAGTGATTTCAGATCCGTTGGTCTGCAGCAAGACTCTCCATTGAGTCTTAATCAGCTCTGTTATTACACAGGGAAGAACAAAAGGGTCAAATGGGGCCTGGAACCCTTAAGAAGGATCCACCCCACCGAGTACAACACTTGTCGCTACCTGCTCTCAGCCCCACTGAGAATGTTTTGGGGTCACTCCTTGGCTGTATCAACCTAGGGAACTGGGAGAATCACACTGAACAGGTGCTCCAGTGGTGCAATTGGTTAGCGCATAGTACTTATAGGGCAGTGCTGAGAGGAGCTATGCTGAGGTTGTGAGTTCAAGCCTCACCTAGAGCACTGGTTTTCATTAACGAAGTGGTGTCACCCCCTCATTTGTCCCTGGGGACACTGAGGAGGGGCAGAGTCAAAAAGGCCCCCTTCACTTATTACCTCCTCTCTAGAGCGCAGGTCAGAATCTGCAATCCTTTCTCCCCTCCAGTCCCTGGGCCAGGATCCCTCAAGCAGAGCCTGGAGTCCTGCCCCTGGCATCTGTACTATTGACAAAGACAAAACTCTCAAATCCCACCTGGTGCGGGGAACCAGGTTTGCTCTTCAAATTCTGTCGTTGGTACATTTCCAGGCCTGGGAATGTCCCACAACAACATTTTATGGGAAGCTGCCTGCAGAACAGTGACACTGCACAGAGCTCCTGTGGAGGAGGGGTGGGAATTAGTAACATTTTGAGGATCGTTTGGGAAATGAGCCTTTGCTGACAAGGTTTGTCTCTGTTCATATTTCACCTTCAGGGGTCATGTTGAGGGATCTTTAGTGTATTTTTGTGAGGTTAATAACTATCTCCTCAACTTTATTTACTCAACTTAAAAATTGGTGTCACTTGATTTTTGCATCTTCCTGTGAAAATACAACTGACGTGTGGCTTTCTACAGGGGGTCATGATGTTATAGTTGGGGAATTCAGTCTCTGTACTTCTGGTGGGGGAGTGTTGCTTTTTTACAGCTGCCTCATGCCCAGGCACACCGGGCTGTTAGCTGCACCCACTGTCCTTGCCAGGGGCCCCTGCTGAACCCTGGGGGCTGCACTGCCGTGCTGGGGTGACTCTGCAGATGGAGAAGCTGCTGTGGAGCAATGTAGAGCAGGTGCAGGAAGGAGACAGGGTCACTTTTCACATTCTGAACTGCACAGTTTTCCAAATTTGGGACTAGATTCATAGACTTAAGGTCAGAAGGGACCATTATGATCATCTAGTCTGACCTCCCGCACAATGCAGGCCACAGAATCTCACCCACCCACTCCTGTAACAACCCCCTAACCTATGTCTGAGTTATTGAAGTCCTCAAATCGTGGCTTAAAGACCTCAAGGTGCAGGGAATCCTCCAGCAAGTGACCCGTGCCCCACACTGCAGAGGAAGGCGAATGTCCGAGAACAATTCTAGGGGAAGGTGAATGCAGAGCAATGACACTGGAGATGCCCAGACCTCCAGTGGGGGCAGCGTGGAAATTAATAATGGGAAGATCATTTGTGAAATTGGTCGTCACTGACAAGATTTGTCTCTGTTCCTATTTCACGCTGTGGTACTAGTTAGAGGAATCAATACAGATTTTTTACTATATTGATTAAACACTTAATTTTATTTAACCAAGCCAAAAACTTAGTGTCACTTATTTTTTCTCTCTCCTAGCAAGAATGAATTGAATTTTGTGACTTTCTGGAAAGTGCAGCGAGATTAATTGTGGGGAATTCAGTCTCTGTGTTTGTGAGCTGATGTTTTCCTCTCACAGGTCAGTGCCCGCATTGAAATACCAACAGGGATCTAAGGGCTGGTGTACGCTGAGCACTTAACTGGCAGAGCAATGTCTCTCAGGGTGTGACACCCCCCCAAACCCATCTAGTTAAGGTGACCTAAGCCCTGGTTAGATAGTGCTAAAGAAAAGGAAGAATTGTTCTGTCCATGTAGCTATTACAGGGATGGGAAAACTCCTCCAGTCACTGTTTACTCCAAACTGCTATAGCGGTGCCACTGCAGTGTTTTAAGTGTAGACAGAGTGAAACTAGATCTGGCTCCAGTTTGCACTGTGGATGCTCAGGTACTAAGACTACAATAATAACAACAGTGCAGCACTTGCATAGTTGGCAGGATTCAAACGTGCGCAGGGAGACCCCAATGGATTTCTAGTCCATCACCTTAACCCCTCCGCCACAACTACTTGAGCTATACTTATTTCACTACGTGATGATTCTGTTCTCACTGAATTGTCACTTCAAATTGTTTGCCCAGACCAGCTTCCCCAGCACACTCATGGCTGCATTAGTGTAAGTGTGTCCTTGGCTGAACAGCGAGAATTCCTGCCCATTTCCCTTCCGGTTGGAGCAGGATGGGAGAGTGTTTGTGTGAACGACGTTGCTGTAGATTGTTGTTCATTCCCCACTCTGACAATTCAGACAGTCCCTTTCCTAGTCAAATCTCCAGCACATCGTTCCAAAGCAGGGGGCAGGATTTCTCTGGGGCACTGAGGGCTGGTGCGTGAACTCAGCCTTGCATTTCACCCTTGATGTTTCATGGACTAACAGCAGCAGCAGAAAGAAAGAGCCGAGCCAATATCTCCCTGGCAGGGATGCAGGTGCCACGTCCCCTCAGTCTGACCGTCTCCATTGCAGGAGAGAAGGGGTCACTGGAATCGAATACCCTGGCTCAGACCAGAGACACAGGGAGGTTTTGCTGTTCATGGATCTGTGTAAAGGAAATTTTGTCTCTGTGTGAAACTGAGGTCAGAAATGAAACGTCCACATGGTGGCCCAATGCTCTAGGGAATGTGGGTGAAGGACTCGGGCTGAGAAATGATTTAACAGGGGTTTGTATTTATTGCCCCGATTAAAATCTATGGCTAAAGGCAGCCACTGTTGTTAGTACTTGTACCTGTGTTGGGACACCCCAGTGGGTGTCAAGTCCATTGTCTTCACCAGGGGCAGTCGATTATTTTATCAAGATACAAATTTCTTGGTCAAGGCCTAGACTCCAGAGAAAACAATACACTGCTGATAAGAAGAAGTACATCAAAAGATTTTGCAGCCACCATGGGCATAACTATTATGTGTCGTGTTTCACTCTTTATACCTGGCGCCACCTCCTTTCCCTTTAGCCTTGAAGTTGACCAAGGGCAAAGCTGAACATCTCCTCAGATACCAGGGAGCGTTTATGTCCATTCCCGTGAGCTACACAGGGGTTTGATGTTGCTGCTTTCAGTCCTCTGGCTCTGCCGGGATAAGGAACAATTCAGGCTGTCACTGAACTGAAGGAGGAAGATCAGTTTGTGACAGGGAGAGGGACGCCTCCTCTTAAAGGTGTTTGTCTGGCTGGCAGTCCTGGTTCCCAGGTCTTGCCCGTGGGGCTCCAGCAGTTTTGGGACCAGGTCACTCCCTTGGCCCCACCTGCTGCCCCCAGGCGCTCCCCCCCAGGGGCCCCGTCAGTGCAGCGGAGCTGAGCAGCATCTGCCTGCTCGCTCCAGTGGCTGCCGGCCCCTCCCCCTGGCAGGGCAGGGTGGGGCTGGGCCTCCGCACTGCCCCTGCCTGATCACCCCTGTGGCCAATGGGACCCCAGCCTGCCCTGCCTTGGAGCCCCAGGTAAGCGCCACACTCCTGACCCCTTCCTGAGCCTGCACCCCATCCCCAAACTCTCTCCCAGAGCCTGCATCCCCTCCTCCACACCCCAGCTCCCAAACTCCCTCCCACAGCCTGCAGCCTCTCCCTGTGCACCCCAAGTTCCCAAAATCCGTTCCAGAGCCTGCACCCTCCCCTTCCCACACCCCCTCCCGCCTACCCCAATCTTCCTCCCCTTCCTGCAACCCCACCCCTACTCCTGTTCCCCCTTCCTCCTGCCCTAGCCCAGAGCCTGCAGCAGCATCCAAACTCCATCCCAGAACCTGCACCCCAGACCCCCTCCCCAACCCAAACTCCCTCCCAGACCCTGCACCCCAATCCCCAGCCCCAGCCCAGGGCCTGCACCCTAGACCTCCTCCCCCCACCCAAACTTCCTCCCAGACACCAGCCTCTTACCCCTTCTGCACCCAAACTCCCTCCCAGAGCCTTAGGCAGGTGAGGGGCAGAGTTTTGGGGGCAGGTTCTGGGCAGTATGAGTGACATTATTGGCCCACTGGGAGGACTGGAGGACTGGCCCTGGCCCTAAGGTAAATTGAGGTTGAGACCCTGCTTTAAGGGATTGGAGCAACGCTGGAGAGACTGGCGGGCAGGGAGCTGGGGAGCCGTGTGTGCTCCAAGGAGAGTTGTTGTTGTGCTCTGGTGACACAGAGCGGGGTTGGGGAGTTTGTAAGCTGTGGTGTTTGTATAGCGAGAAAGTTTACTAACCCCCAGGTTAAAAACTGTTCCTGCTCTGGGCTATACATGGCGCTCTCTGTTGAGAGTAGAGTTCAGTGGGTGAATGTTTCCCTGCAGAGTAATGGGTTCCTAATTCCAATCCAAGTGATCCCTTTTAAAAACTTTTTCGAATCAAAATCGATTTCCAGACCCATCTCCAGTATGTTCAGGAGTTCGCTGAATGGGGGCAGGGGGCTTGAAATGAATTTAAACACTCAGCATTTTCCTGTGCAAATGAATAAAGACCTAGCAGAGCTGACCAGCAGCTGAAATCAGTTCCAGTCCTCAGCGTCTCTAAGAGGGACACTCGGTAGCTGAGGCATGTGGGAAACCTCTGTGGTGAGGACAGGTGAAAAAATGCTGGATTCAATGAAAGCTGAGACCATAGGAGGGGAAGGTGAACGGCAGCACCACACAGGGTCATAACACTCAGACACGGGGCTTCACTGTCACTGCCCCTGTGTTTTCCATCATTTCTATCCTAAGGAACACACCATCCCCCACACACTGTCACACACAACCTTCTCCCCTTGAGCTCCATTCCACCCCACCACTACCCCTACCCCAACCCCGACCCCACTCCCCCACACACGCCATGGGACACAGCCTCTCGGTGACTCCCCAGATGGGGGCTTGTCTCTGCAACTCCCCAACAGGGGAGCAGAGAGCCGAAAGGGCCACAGGAGACCAATGGAGCTAGGCAGGGATAGAAAAGACTTCCCCTCCATTCTCTTCTCAAGAGTCCTGTTAATCTCCCCCATGGGACGTTCCAGCACCAGGTGGGCTCAAAGCACCAACCTTCCCCTCAGCAACGGAAGGGGGAACCAGCTCTATCACATGGAATGAGGCTCCCCACCTCTGCTGCTGCCATCCTGCAGCCTTTAATATGGATTTGTTTTAGCTAATGCAACCCCCCCCAACACACACTCTGCTAATCCATCCATGGAACATGGAGACAAGCTCCTGAAAACAGGGTCCAGTGGTGCAATGGGTTAGTGCCCAATACTTACAGAGCAGTGCTGAGTGGAGTCATGCTGAGGTTGTGAGTTCAAACCTCATTTATAGCACTAGTTTCCTTTAAGCAAATGGCTTCTGCCAATCATTTTGCCTGCAGAAAATACAAGTGCAGCTCAGAACACCGAGGTCCCCTTGCTTTACAGAGAGCAGGGCAGATTCCACAGATCTACCAGGCTCTGCTCTCCACCAGCCGCCTGTGTCAGGAGGGGTCGAGCAGAGCCCAGAGCACTGCCCCCGACTCCCCCTCAGTCTTTGCTCCCCAAACCACCTGAGTGCTCACCCTCTTCACTGTGAGACTCAAACCCTGCCTGGATTTCGGTATGTTGGGTTTTTGTTGTCTGTCGTGTTGATGTGCATGTGGGTCCTGTATAATTTTTGTGGATGCCTTGCATAGTTTTGTGTGTGTGTGTGTGTGTGTGTGTGTGTGTGTGTGTGTGTGACTTTTGCATGCAGATTGTTTTTTGCTAAGTATTCTTTTGGTATGTGGTTTTTGTGCTTTCTTGTCGTGGGCTTTTGCTGTATTTTTTGGTGTGGATTTGTTCTATGTTTTGTGTGGCTTTCCCTTGTGTGTCTATGGCTCTGTGTGCTGTGTGGGTTTGTTTTTTGTTTATGTCTGTGTGGGCCTGTGCAGTCTGTGATGTTCTCTTTCTCTCTATTTGTCTCTCTGTTTGTATCTTCATGTGTAAATTCACTGGAACTTTTCAAAATTTCCACAGCTTTGCCAATTTTCACCAGGAATTTTACTCATTAACAAATTCTCACTTGTTCCCTACCAGTTGGTGACCATTGCCCCAGGGGCCTGTCAGTCTCAGGGTCCTGATTTCCCATTGAACCTTCCCCCTTCTATTGGAACTGGGAACTAGCCAACCAAAAAAACCCCACTCACTTTTAGTAAAGGGCCAACAGTCCCTTACACAAGCTGGGCCTGTGAGGGAGGGAGAGCTCAGTGGTTTGACTATTGGCCAGCTAAACCCAGGTGTGTGAGCTCAGTCCTTGAGAGGGCCATTTAGGGATCTGGGATAAAAATCTGTCTGTGGATTGGCCCTGCTCTGAGCAGGGGGTTGGACTAGATACTTCCTGAGGTCCCTTCCAAGCCTGGTATTCTATGATAGGGTCACCAATGTTCAGAGAAACTAGCACAAGCTGGGCCCATGGTGTAATGGTTGGCATGCTGGAATCTGAGTTCAAATCTCAGTGGGACATTATGGTAAATCCCTGGAGATCCAAGCGCTTTCCCAACTCCAGCTGTATAAGAATGAGTTATTTACCTTGTGCTGAGTGACTCATACCCACTGGAGCCAGGTCTCTGGTGGGAATGGGGTTTAGAAGTGGCTATGGTTTGACTGGGTGGTTGGGATTTCTAATGCCCACAAGTTTGGCCCTTGTGCTTTCTACCACACTTTTCCTCTAGCCCACATGGCGCTTGAAGAAAGGAGTGTCAGGGCCAGGTTTCATAGTCAGGGAAAGGCAGGAGGGAGGCAGAGTCCCAGGCTGGAGCCCAGCACCTCTCCTCCTCTGGGCACCTAGGACAGAGGTGGCTGGTGCTGACAGCTCCAAGGGAAGGCTTAAAAGCCACAGAGCAAGCAAGGGCAGGGCAAGAGGAGAGGTGAACCATGCCTATGCGTAGCCAGCAGACAGCCACAGAGACACCCAGCCAGGCTGCTCCCTGGCATGCCGAACCCCCACTGAAAACCACCCACAGCCAGCTGCTGATGCTTTGTGGCCAACATCAGAAGATGGTAGGAAAGCAGGGCCAGCCTCCTGGTGGGGCCTCTTACTGTTCCCACTCCAGGTGCTCACTTTGGCAGTGGGGCAGGAGATTTTGCCCCAAGAGGCTTTTCCCCAGCTGGCGAGAAGCAGAGAAACACCCAGGCTCCCAAGGTGCTATGTAGCAAGTACCCTCCAGCACAGGGACAGGCGCACACTTGGAAGAGGGAAACTGCTCCACACTCTAGCCTGGGCAGCCGCCCATTTTCTTTGGCAAGTCAGAAATGGCAAAGGTGAGACTGGAAGCACCTGGGGCTCATGCCCCAGCCTTTGAGACACCCAACCCACAACTCCTTCCCGGGGCTCTAGCTGAAGCCAGAGCACTGGCCTGAGCAGCCAAGAAGAGGTTCCAGCCCTGAAGGGAGCAGGACTTTCAGCACAAAGGTAAAATTGCACAACCACAAAGGGACTCGAACCCTCAATCGCCTGATCTGAAATCAGACGCCTTATCCGTTAGGCCACATGAACAAAACATTTCCAAACGGTTATTTGGAAAAGGCAGACACTGTGTTTCTCACATCCTCTACTGAGTGGGGCCGAGACTCTCTGGGCACAAGAAGTCGAGTTCCCAGCGAGATGTGAGACAATTCTCTGGAGCCAGGTACAGGACTTTGGCAGGGAGGCTCAGGCATGAGGGATTGGGGTGCAGTGGACAGACCAGCTATCTAGGTGCTTAGATTTGGTCTCACTGAGGAGAAGGAGGAATCCTGCTGACAGGCAGTGGGTGTGGAGAAAAAGAGGGATCTCCAGGCTGCTCAGGTCTCCTTCTTCCAGCTCCTCATCTGGCTGGGCTGCTCCACCGGCCTGGACAAGTCCTCGGCATGCACAGCAAATAGCCCAAGAGCCATTTCTGCCCAAACCTGTGCTGGGGGGTGAGCGTCTGTCTTCCCTGTCCCATCTGCGCTAGAGCAGACCACTAGATCGAGAGAGACAGTCAACAACTATTAAGGCTAAGATTATATAAAGGGGGGTCACAGAATCTGTGACTTTCAGAGATCTCAGTGACATTTTCCACCTCAGCCCTGGGGCAGCAAGACTGGAGCTGTCGGCCGGTGGGGGCCCCACAGCTATTAGCCACCAGTGTCGGAAGGGGCTCCCACAGGCCCATGCCACCACGGATGGACCCCACAGCTCCCAGCTACTGTGGGTGGATCCCAGAGCTCCCAGCCACGGGGGGTTGTGCCGATCGGGTGTCTGCACTAATTTTGGCATCAATATGGTGATCCCTGGGAAGCTTGGGGTCCCCAGGTTGCCTAAGGAGGGGTGAACCGGCCCAGGTCGGAAACAGAGCAGGTCAAATCTCCCGTGCCGATCAGTAGTGGGATCGCGCCTGTGAGTAGCCCCTGCAGCTTAGCCTGGGCAAGACAGTGAGATACGGTCTCTTTTTATACACCCTCCATCCCCCGCAGAGACTGTATGGGGGGATGGGAGCACCCATTGTGGGGACCCTGAACTGGTGGGAGGGAGGCACCATGTACCAGGGATCCCGAAATGCAGAACAGGGACACCCACACACCAGGTGTCTTGCAGCAAGAGCTGCGGTCTTGATTTAAAAACTGCAAGTGATGGGGAATTTACCACCTCCCTTGCGGAGCTTGTTCCACTAGATAATTAGCCTCATGGTTAAAAAATGGTTATTTCCAGTTGGGATTTTCTGACATCGACTACAAGCCAAGGGGGTCTTGTTCAGTGTTTGTCTGGTGAATTAAAGACCCCTTTAAATCACATATTTCCCCCTCTGGGAATTTGTAAAACGTATTTAAAACAGTGATTAAATCGCCTCTTAACCTCCAGTCAATGAAATCAATTGAGCTTCTTCAATCTCTCGCTGTAGACAGAAGAGAACAATGCACATTTTCCTTGTTTTTAAAGGCAAAAATCCTGATCTTTCCAATGGGATCTTCTGCTTCAACTGTCAGTTTGGGGAAGAATTTGGCTTCCTGGGTTATAATCTGCCGGCTGGGTTATAATCTGCAGTCTGAAGGGTCAAATTTAGACGAGGCCATTAGTGCTGCCCCTGTCTGGCCAGAGAGGGGAGCTCACAAGCAGAGTTGAAAGCTGGAGCTGAGAGGGACCTGGCAGGACACGCGGGGCACGAAGCCTCTCGCATGGGACCCTCGCTGTGCAGCAGGAGGCGGAGGGAAGCTGATTGTCAGGGCTCAGGGCTGCACCCTGCCAGGCTGAGCCGGTGTCTGTGCTAAGCTCGGCATCAATCAGGTGATTCTGGGAAGTTCGGGGTCCCAGGGCTCCCACAGGAGGGTGAAGTAGGTCACCCCTGGAGCAGGTTAAAGCTGCAGGGTGACAGTGGGGTTGCTGCCCCTGTGAACAGCTGCTGTAGCACCGCCTAGGCAGGACAGGGAGAGCCAGTTATACCCCCCCCCCCCAGCCTGTATCGGGGGATGGGAGCACTCACACCCTGGGGACCCACCCACCAGAGATCTGCTGGGGGGGAGAGTGGCACCCACACACCCAGGATGTTGTAGTGGGGGGCAGAGTTACCTGGACACCTGGGCTCCTGGATGGGGGATGGGAGGCACTGAAACATGTGGGATCTTACATGAGAGGAGAGAGAAGCCTGCATCCAGACATGAGACGGGGGCGGGGGAAGCAGGAGCATTTCCCAGTTCCAGGCTGTCCCTGTCTGGCCAAGGCACAGAGCTCACAAGCAGAGTTTAAAGCTCCAGCTGCCAGGCAGCAAAACAAGCCGGGCTCCATGGCTGGTGCCTGTGATCCCAGCTCCTGGGGAGGCTGAGGCCGGGGGATCGCTTGAGCTCAGGAGCCCTGGGCTGCAGGGGGCTGTGCCGATCAGGTGTCCGCACTAAGTTCAGCATCAATATGATGATAACGGGGGAGCTTGGGGTCTCCAGGTTGCCTAAGGAGAGGTGAACCGGCCCAGATCAGAAACGGAGCAGGTCAAAACTCCCGTGCCGATCAGTAGTGGGATTGCACCTGTGAATAGCCCCTCTAGCGTAGCCTGGGTAAGACAGTGAGACACAGTCTCTTTTTATACGGACACCCCCCGCAGAGCCTGGAGGGGGGGATGGGAGCACCCACACGCTGGGGATTCTGACTTGGGGGGAGGGACGCCCCCCTGCAACACGGATCTTGAAAAGAGGAACAGCGACACCCACACACCACAGAGCCTGGATGGGGGCAGGGGAACCACACACGGGAGCTAGTTCATGGGGTGGGGGACACACCCGTATGCTCCATTGCACCATTCTTAATGAGAAGAACGGGGGCATCTGCACAACACGGATCCTTAACGGGCAGGGGGACACCCACACACTCCACTATTAACCAGCAGGGACAGGGGCACCAGACACCCCCAGTGGCGTGGAGAACACCCACATCCACCGGATCCCTCATGGGGGGTAAGACAGAGGGGATTGTAAGGGGGCCCAGCGCACCCACACACCGGGGATTGTTAAGGATTGAAGGGACAGGGACACCCACACACACTGAGATCACGTCCTTGGAGGAACGCAAACCCTCCACAGAAGGACCTGGTCTGTTCCATGATGGCAGCCCAGCCTGGGTGAGTCAGTCTCCTTTTATACAGGCATGGCCCAGAGATCCTGACTAGGGGAGCGAGACACCCACCCACCAGAGATCCTTAATGGTCTAGGGTGCACCCACACACCAGGGATTCTTATGGGTGTGAGGAATGGAGACAGCCAGACACACTGAGATCACTTCCTCCCAGGAGCCTGGGCCAGACAGGGAGACACAGTCCCCCTTTACAGATCTGCCAGACAACCTTCCTCCCACTCCCTCCACACAATGTTCTTATTTGGAGGTGAAGCCAGGGAAATCCCATGGAGGATTCTTATCTGGGGAACTGGGGGTACCCACTTACCACCAGAGATTCTTAAGGGCAGGAGGAACAGGGACTCCCACCTCTGTAGCATGGGGGTGGGTCGCCTGCTGGGATGATCTGGGCATATTTCACCTCGTCAGTTCCCTGCCATTGCCTTGGGGGCCCCTTGTTCGTTGCCTCTGGCACCCAGTTTAGCCTCCTTCCTGAGGGCTGAAACGCTTTGATCTATCTAAGGTCTGTGGGATCAATGTGTGTCATGGTGTAATTCTGTGTTATTCGGGGGTCAGACTAGCTGAGCTAATGGCCCCTTCTGCCCTTAAATGCCATGAAAACATTTCCCTGGTTTCTCCTTGCGCCTGACAGACACCACGGTGAGGGGCCCGATAGAAGATCCCGCACACAGCGCTCTGGCTCTTACTTTACTTGGGGACGTCAGCGCTTTCCTAGCAAAGCTGCTGCTAAAGCACTGGATTTGGGGAACGGTTCGGCTCCGATTCAGAGATCTGCCTGCGGGGTGTGAACCTGCCACGAGGAGCGGGAAACGCAACCAGCACCGGGGGCGTTGGCTGAGCTCCGGGCTGCCCCCGTGTGGCCAAAGCTTAGAACTGAGCAGCAGAGTTTAAAGCTGGCGCTGGGAGGGAGCTGAACACGGCGGGCACGAAGGCTCCTGCGCAGGGGTGGCTCTAGGCACCAGCTAAACAAGCAAGTGCCTAGGGTGGCAAAATATAGGGGGCGGCGTAAGGCTGGGGGCCCAGCTCATACCTGAAGTGGGATCCCGGGCTGGATCCTGACAGCCCGGGGGCGGTAACCAGCCTGTTCTGCCACCAGGTGCGGCGGGACAGGGAGCCGGCTAAGTGGGGAGCGTGTCCCCGCCGCTATCCTGCAGGCAGCGGCCACTCCTGACCCCTCAGGCCGGAGCCGGTAGCGCGGCCCTTCCCCGGCTGCAGAGCACGGGCTGCTCCTCCTCAGCTTGTCCCCGCTGCTGTGATCCGAGGAGCGGCCCGTCCTGTGCAGCCAGGGCAGGGCCGTGCTACCGGCTCCCGCTTAGGAACGTGGGGGGGGGAGGGGCGCTGACCGTGGGAGAGCGGTGCAAACAAGCTGAGGAGGAGCGACCCGTCCTCTGCAGCTGGGGCAGATGGCAGCCCTGGCGCGAACAAGCCGAGGAGAAGCGGGGGGGAGAGGGATGGCCCCTGACCACGGAAGAGCGACGGGACCCTGTAGCGTGGCCCTGCCGCTCCTCCTCAGCTTGTTCGCGCCACGGCTGCCATCCCCCCGGCGCCTCAGCGCGTCCTAAACTGCACTGCAGCTGCCTGGCTCCAGGGGGGGGCGGCGCTCCGCCCCGCTCAGAGCCGCGTGGTCAGGGGGCGGGGCTGGGAGCTCCAGGCCAAGCGGCTCCTCCCCTTACCACGCGGCTCTGAGCGGGGAAGAGCTCAGCCCCCTCCGGAGACATGCAGCTGCAGCGCTGGACAGGGCCGCTTCTCGAGGCGCGCGGTGAGCCGGGGGTAAGCAGCCAGGGCCCGGGGGGTTGGCTAAGGGGACAGTCAGGGGATAGGGAGGGGGCAGAGGTTCTGTGGGGGGGGGCGGTCGGGGACCAGGACCAGGGAAGGGGGGGTTGGATTGGGGGGGTCTCAGGGAGGTGGTTGTCAGGGCACAAGGAGCAGGATGGGTCAGGGATTCTAAAACATCTCATCTCATTTCATTTGAAACCTTTAGCAGGGGTTTTATTTGTTTGTTTGGTTTTGTTTTTCTGCTTCTTGGTGAAACAAGAACCAAAAAAGCCTCCCAGGTTTTCAATTTGTAGTTACCCCTCTACCCCGCCTCCTTTCTCTCCCTCTTTATCTTTTTCTCTCCCCGCCCCGAGAGGGAAAAGGAGGCGAGGAGAAGGAAAGGCCAAGAGAGGAAAAGCTCAATGAAAACCATTTTTAAAGACTTTAATTTAAATGGAAAACAAAAGTTGAATGAAACAACATTTTTTTGCACATTTTTTCTTAAATGTTGGTTTGATTGAACAAAAAATTCACCCAGCTTTAGTTGTAACCACACAGGCTTCTGTATGCTCCTTGTGCCCAGCCTGAATGGCCCACTGGCCTGAGTTCAGTCTCATAGGGGCACCTGCTAAATATGGCTGGCTTACCTTAACCCTCAGCTTCTCACCCAGACTCTGTCTCAGTGCCTAGATATCTGGCTGAAACTATCACTGTTAGTGATGACATATTGTGACCCTTCTCAGGGAGCCGAGGGCTGAGAGTTTCCTTGTTGCCACCTTCCACTAGGAAGAGGGAGTTTTGCATTTGGCAGCTGGATGTTAGTGACTAAACTCACCCAGCCCGTCAGGCACTCAAGGACCCTCCTCTAGGCTACAGCAGCCACCCTAACCCCTGAGTTCCTTCAATGTGTCCCACTCTGGGGTCCAGCCCGGATCACCAGATACTCAGAGAAATCCCAGATTCTCTCTGCCCAAAGCAATGGTATATCCTAGGTTACTAGTTTTACTGTGGACCACGGCTACTGTATCTCACACAGCACTCGAGTATAGTTATCAAACAAGCAGAAATTTATTTAACAACCGATAGAGATTTAAACAAACAAATGTGAGTGATGGAAACCAACTGTTACCAACTAAACAAAATCAGAAAATGCAACCTACACTTTTTAATAGTTACCTTTCCTATGTAAGTAGATTCTCACCTCACACTTCAGTCAATTTCACTGATTCCTAGTCCCTAGGAGCCACGGCCCTGCCTTTCATGAAGCACCACTGGTCATTAGGAATCTCCTTGGTGAATGGATCCAGAGTGTTTTCTCCACCCTGTTATGAACTGAATCAGTCTTTTGTCTTTATTCACAGAAAGGACGATCTCCTCATTCTCATATTGTCCTTGTCACTTCCACAGGGGTTCGATGTCTATAATTTGTCTTTGATGGTTTTCCATTGGCTTTTCTGGGTTGGTGCAAAGACTGACAATGGAGCAATACATCACATAACTGGCTAGCAAGGGAGAGGTGCCAATTCCCTCCCACTGGAATGGGCTGTTCCCAACAAGACCTATGATTGGGGTGACTCACTTTCACAACAATACCATATGGGCATAATTTTCCATGTACTTACATTACTCCTTAACCATGCCTCGGACACACCTCTCGCAGTGATTCGGAGTATCAATAATTTACAAGCTTTCAGTAGAGATCTCACTGCTATGCTTCCTGGATAACTATCATAAAAGCAGTGTATTAGCTGTGGGGAGTTTGTCAGGTCTGACACAGGAGTTGCTTGTGAAGAACAGTGACCCCTTTGCCAATTGGCACCAATGAGCTTTTGTCACAGATGCACTGAGCTATACAGTCACCCCCTGATAGAACAGAAAGGCCAGCACAAAAAACAGAGAGAGGAACAATAAGATACTAAAATGACAATGGCTGGAACTCTCCATTTCTCTCAGTCTTTGCATTCATGGGCACTAAGAGCTGTAGCTACAGCTGAGGAACCAGGTGAGCGGACAGCTGGCTCAGCCCTCCATACGAGTAACTTTCTCACATATAGGGAGATGAGTCAAAATTGGAATTGATGTTAAGGCTGTGTCTACACTTCAAACACTGGAAATATTCTTCTGACAACCTAACACTGTCTACACTGGGGCTGAGGTCACATTAACTACTTCTCTCAGTGGAGAGGACTTTTCACACCCCTGAGAGATGTGGCTCTGCCACCACAGCTTTTCATCATCGACCAGCCTTTAGCTGGCTTATTGACCTGAAAGGCAATGGATTTCCATCTTGTTCTTTATATTGATGGTTGATGAGTGCAGCTGTCCTACCTGCTGGACACATCCTGTGACAGATGTCAGGCCTTTCCTTTGCAAATTAGAGAAGTGGGGAAGATAGTGACCCTTACAGTCTAAGTGGGTAAAAACTTATACAACTTATCTCCTCAAGTAGCTTTCCTTTGAATAGAAATTGACTTTGAAACTAAGCAAAAAAATTCTATTTGAAAACACAAAATATTAAAATCGATACTTGGCCAATATTCTCTTATACACACTCTCTCACACACATTCTCCCACCCCAACCTTTTTGACCAGAACTCCTTACACTACAGGGGGTAAATTAAATCAAATTAACTTTTCAAGATTAGCCATCATTTCCTGTACGACTAACAAAACAAAACAAAAAAAGACAACTTTCAGTTTTCCAAAATACTTCAGATTATCACACATTTAGTCTCTTCTTCTTTAACTAATAACTTCACCAATAATCTCATTTTAATAGGTAACAAAAACATATTCAAAGATCACAAATTCTTATCATATATGTTAGTTTTCTTTTAATGCCCATTGCCAACAACTGAACCTTGGCTCAAGCTGTGGTTTGTCCCAACCACTTCTGTGAGTTCAGATATCTCAGGATCTTCTGCAGTATGTGTTGGTGTAAGGGATCTCCTATGTGGGAATCTTTGCATCATGAGGAAAAATGCCTCTCGTGTCACACTTTTAATCTTTCAAAGTGAGAGAAGATAGAGGAGAAGTGATGTAAATGCATAAAACACAAGAGAGAACTGTCTGGTCTACACTAAAGACATTTATTGGTTAACTATATTACTCCGATGTGTGAAAAATCCACACCACTGAGCAATGTAGTTACACAGCCCTAACCCCCTGTGTAGATAGCGATACATCAGCAGCAGAACTTCTCCTGCCAAAAGAGCCACTGCCGCTTGCGAGGGTTGGACTAATCAAGTCCGATGGGAAAAATCTCTCCCATTGGCTGAAAGCATCTGTAATAGCAGCGCTACAGCAGCGCAGCTACATTGGTGCAGCTGCACCAACATCAGCTTTATTGTGTAGCCAGAGCATCAGACACAAAACCATAGAATCAGAACTCAACATGCGAGTATCCAGAAGTCTGAAATTGGAGCCTGATACATGCATTGCCTCATTGGTTACCATCATTTCTACAGCCTTGAAGTCCTTGTTACCCAATCAGGCAGCCAGTTTGGGATCCACGGGGAAGGAATGTCCTTTGAAGCTCGCTCTCTTTGGATCCAAATGGTGAAGGATGATTGTTCTCAATGTAACCTGGCATCCTTTGGAACTGTAATCAGTGACACTGAACTAGAAAATGGAGTTGTACAAACAATTTTCCTTGGGTCATTGGTCACCATAGCTTCCTTTACTGGAGTGGAAACCAAGAACTGGGTGTGGACTCTTTCAGCCCCAGCTCTTTCCAAATCCTTGGCCTTGGGTAGGGTAAATTTACACTTCTCCAAAGTAGAATCCTTCACAAAACCACTCCAAATCTCAGCAGTGTTAGTGAGGCTTACCAAAACATGGAGGCTTACCAAAACATGCCCAGCTTTTCTTTAATTTGGTGGCACAGTTCCAGGCAAGGGACTGGATAAAGGGCTGGATCACAATCTTCATTAGTGACCAGAGCTGGAGTTTCTATTCAAAAATAGTTATTTTTCTGCAGCTATTAGATTTCCAAAACTGATTTGATTCGATATACATTTTTAGCACCTACAAAGGATAAATTCAACAAAACTCCACTTCTATTTCCTCAACATCTGCATCATGAAGGGCAGCATCTCCGATACAATAAGATTAGCTAGGAAAGATCTTCTGTAGGGCCTGGGTTACAAAGGCTTTGGAACCAACTACATGGGCATTGTGCCTAGTTCAAAAATCACTTAGCATGGAATTTTCTCCCCAGATCATCTGGGACAATATTGACTTAAACAATTGAACTACACAGTGATCATATGCACTTCCTTCAGTTAGTTGGGGTTTCGCTGTTGTTCACCATTTCTGAGTAGAGATTTTAAATCACTGCTGTTTCTTTGTTAGCCTATCCAGTAAATTGGAGAGTTCTCTAATGCTGACAGAACTGCACTTCAACCTTTCTCCATGACATCATGCAGGGATGGGGAAAAAGCGAAGCTGAAGTGAGAAATGATGACTTTAGCAAATAGTCATTTGTCTTAAATTCTCCAATAAATCTGCGCTACATCCTATCAAACTGAACTAATATCCAACTGAGTGACCAAACAGCCTTCAGGAAAGATAGAAACCCACATCACAGAGAGATAGAATACACGGCAATGAAAGTGTTAAGTGAAATTCCAGAGCAGGTTACATCTGATTATTCAGAATAAGGACAAGAGATTCTCCCATCACATTCTCCTCTGATCCATTCAAACATACTTCACTCAGCACTGTCTCAATAGCCAGTTATGTTATTTACAAAACTTTTAGTATCCGAGCATTGCCATAATGGGGGACAAAACCACTCACCTTGCCAAAAGTGGCTTTACCAATAGATGGAACCTGGGATTTAAACTCCCAATGAGCACACTGTGTTTGGGATCCATTTGAATTCCCCTTCCAGGTCTTTGACACTTTCATCTCCAGTCAGAGTGACTCTGAGATAAGATTAAAGAAGTCAAAGCATCATCTCCAAAAACAGACAGCTAAGAACTGTTCCTCACAGGACACTTTGAGAAGTGGATGGATAGAATGTGATGATGATAACCTCTAAATGGCTCAGACAAAAGGTAACAGTTCTGCAGTGATGGGGAAGGAGGGAATCTCTGCGTCTCCCCATCTCCTTCCAGTGTCACAGAGGCTGAAATTACACTTTTTTTTCCTGCCCCTGCTCCTCTTCATTTAAATATAATTTGAAAAATTCCCATTGTATCTGCTCTTCAGCACAACTCAGAGCAACGTGAGAACAACTGGCAATGATACAATCTGTATCACTGGTGACCAACAATAACTTTGAAATAGGAAGAATAGTATAAATGTGATGCTCCCTGGTTCCTGATAGGAAGGGCACACTCGAATTACTCATGGGATAATGGAGTTGATAGAAAGGACAAATGGGTCCACCTCAAAACAGGGCAAACTGCAAAAGGCAAAAATGGGCCCCTCATCTGGTCAAACTGAGGGATAACCATGCTGCAAACAGTTCAAACAGCTTTAAAAGTTACTATGTGGGAATCAGGAAAATTATTACAGAAAAAAAAGTATTGATAGCCCTAGAGGTGTTTATGTTGTTGATCTCCCTTGCAGATTCTCTGATGACTAACATGGGCTAAGTGCCCACAGAAGGTTTTCCCGCACTCACTGCATTCATAGGGCCTCTTCCCTGTGTGGATTCTCTGATGCCTAATAAGGTCTGACCTGGTAATAAAGGTTTTCCCACACTCACTGCATTCATAGGGCCTCTCCCCTGTGTGGATTCTCTGATGTTGAGAAAGGCCTGAGCGGTCAGTAAAGCATTTTCCACACTCACTACATTCATAGGGCCTCTCCCCTGTGTGGATTCTCCGATGTGTAATAAGGTCTGAGCTGCGACTAAATTTTCCCCCACATTCACTGCATTCATAGGGCCTCTCCCCTGTGTGGATTCTCTGATGGGTAAGAAGGCTTGAGCTGCGATTGAAGGTTTTTTCCACACTCACTGCATTCATAGGGCCTCTTCCCTGTGTGGATTCTCTGATGCGTAATAAGGTGCGAACTGCGACTGAAGGTTTTCCCACACTCACTGCATTCATAGGGCCTCTCCCCTGTGTGGATTCTCTGATGGGTAAGAAGGCTTGAGCTGCGATTGAAGGTTTTCCCACACTCACTGCATTCATAGGGCCTCTTCCCTGTGTGGATTCTCTGATGCGTAATAAGGTTCGAACTGCGACTGAAGGTTTTCCCACACTCACTGCATTCATAGGGCCTCTCCCCTGTGTGGATTCTCTGATGGGCAA